>NW_021703768.1:34139210-34543703 GCF_005190385.1 Monodon monoceros | reverse complement strand
AAATGATACATTAAAAAAGATGGATTTAACTGATATTTATAGGACATTCCATCCAAAAACAACAGAATACACATTTTTCTCAAGTGCTCATGGAACATTATCCAGGATAGATCATATCTTGGGTTACAAATCAAGCCTTGGTACATTTAAGAAAATTGAAATTCTATCAAGTATCTTTTCCGACCACAACGCTATGAGACTAGATATCAATTACAGGAAAAGATCTGTAAAAAATACAAACACATGGAGGCTAAACAATACACTACTTAATAACCAAGAAATCACTGAAGAAATCAAAGAGGAAATCAAAAAATACCTAGAAACAAATGACAATGGAGACACGACGACCCAAAACCTATGGGATGCAGCAAAAGCAGTTCTAAGAGGGAAGTTTATAGCAATACAATCCTACCTTAAGCAACAGGAAACATCTCGAATAAACAACCTAACCTGGCACCTAAAGGAATTAGAGAAAAAAGAACAAAAAAACCCAAACTTAGTAGAAGGAAAGAAATCATAAAGATCAGATTAGAAATAAGTGAAAAAGAAATGAAGGAAATGATAGCAAAGATCAATAAAATTAAAAGCTGGTTCTTTGAGAAGATAATCAAAATTGATAAACTATTAGCCAGACTCATCAAGAAAAAAAGGGAGAAGACTCAAATCAATAGAATTAGAAATGAAAGAGAAGTAACAACTGACACTGCAGAAATAAAAAAGATCATGAGAGATTACTACAAGCAACTCTATGCCAATAAAATGGACAACCTGGAAGAAATGGACAAATTCTTAGAAATGGACAACCTGCTAAGACTGAATCAGGAGGAAATACAAAATATGAGCAGACCAATCACAAGCACTGAAATTGAAACTGTGATTAAAAATCTTCCAACAAACAAAAGCCCAGGACCAGATGGTTTCACAGGTGAATTCTATCAAACATTTAGAGAAGAGCTAACACCTATCCTTCTCAAACTCTTCCAAAATATAGCAGAGAGAGGAACAGTCCTAAACTCATTCTATGAAGCCACTATCACCCTGATACCAAAACCAGACAAGGATGTCACAAAGAAATAAAACTGCAGTCCAATATCACTGATGAACGTAGATGCAAAAATCCTCAACAAAATACTAGCAAACACAATCCAACAGCACATTAAAAGGATCATACACCATGATCAAGTGGGGTTTATTCCAGGAATGCAAGGATTCTTCAATATACGCAAATCAATCAACGTGATATATCATATTAACAAATTGAAGGAGAAAAACCATATGATCACTTCAATAGATGCAGAGAAAGCTTTCAACAAAATTCAACACCCATTTATGATAAAAACCTTGCAGAAAGTAGGCATGAGGGAACTTTCCTCAACATAATAAAGGCCGTGTATGATAAACCCACAGCCAACATTGTCCTCAATGGTGAAAAACTGAAACCATTTCCACTAATATCAGGAACAAGACAAGGTTGCCCACTCTCACCACTCTTATTCAACATAGTTTTGGAAGTTTTAGCCACAGCAATCAGAGAAGAAAAGGAAATAAAAGGAATCCAAATCAGAAAAGAAGAAGTAAAGCTGTCACTGTTTGCAGATGACATGATACTATACATAGAGAATCCTAAAGATGCTACCAGAAAACTACTAGAGCTAATCAATGAATTTGGTAAAGTAGCAGGATACAAAATTAATGCACAGAAATCTCTGGCATTCCTATACACTAATGATGAAAAGTCTGAAAGTGAAAACAAGAAAACGCTCCCATTTACCATTGCAACAAAAAGAATAAAATATCTAGGAATAAACCTACCTAAAGAGACAAAAGACCTGTATGCAGAAAATTATAAGACACTGATGAAAGAAATTAAAGATGATACAAATAGATGGAGAGATATACCATGTTTTTGGATTGGAAGAATCAACATTGTGAAAATGACTCTACTACCCAAAGCAATCTACAGATTCAATGCAATCTGTATCAAACTACCACTGGCATTTTTCACAGAACTAGAACAAAAAATTTCACAATTTGTATGGAAACACAAAAGACCCCAAAGAGCCAAAGCAATCTTGAGAACAAAAGGCGGAGCTAGAGGAATCAGGCTCCCTGACTTCAGACTATACGACAAAGCTACAGTAATCAAGACAGTATGGTACTGGCACAAAAACAGAAAGATAGATCAATGGAACAGGATAGAAACCCCAGAGATAAACCCACACACATATGGTCACCTTATCTTTGATAAAGGAGGCAGGAATATACAGTGGAGAAAGGACAGCCTCTTCAATAAATGGTGCTGGGAAAACTGGACAGGTACATGTAAAAGTATGAGATTAGATCACTCCCTAACACCGTACACAAAAATAAGCTCAAAATGGATTAAAGAACAAAATGTAAGGTCAGAAACTATCAAACTCTTAGAGGAAAACATAGGCAGAACACTCTATGACATAAGTCACAGCAAGATCCTTTTTGACGCACCTCCTAGAGTAATGGAAATAAAAACAAAAATAAACAAATGGGACCTAATGAAACTTCAAAGCTTTTGCACAGCAAAGGAAACCATAAACAAGACCAAAAGACAACCCTCAGAATGGGAGAAAATATTTGCAAACGAAGCAACTGACAAAGGATTAATCTCCAAAATTTATAAGCAGCTCATGCAGCTCAATAACAAAAAAACAAACAACCGAATCCAAAAATGGGCAGAAGACCTAAACAGACACTTCTCCAAAGAAGATATACAGACTGCCAACAAACACATGAAAGAATGCTCAACATCATTAATCATTAGAGAAATGCAAATCAAAACTACAATGAGATATCATCTCACACCAGTCAGAATGGCCATCATGAAAATATCTAGAAACAACAAATGCTGGAGAGGGTGTGGAGAAAAGGGAACCCTCTTGCACTGTTGGTGGGAATGTAAATTGATACAGTCACTGTGGAGAACAGTATGGAGGTTCCTTAAAAAACTACAAATAGAACTACCATATGACCCAGCAATCCCACTCCTGGGCACATACCCTGAGAAAACCATAATTCAAAAAGAGTCATGTACCAAAATGTTCTTTGCAGCTCTATTTACAATAGCCCAGAGGTGGAAACAACCTAAGTGTCCATCATCGGATGAATGGATAAAGAAGATGTGGCACATATATACAATGGAATATTACTCAGCCATAAAAAGAAATGAAATTGAGCTCTTTGTAATGAGGTGGATAGACCTAGAGTCTGTCATACAGAGTGAAGTAAGTCAGAAAGAGAACGACAAATACCGTATGCTAACACATATATATGGAATTTAAGGAAAAAAATGTCATGAAGACCCTAGGGGTAAGACAGGAATAAAGACACAGACCTACTAGAGACCCAAAGGATATGGGGAGGGGGAAGGGTATGCTGTGACAAAGCGAGAGAGAGGCATTGACATATATACACTACCAAACGTAAGGTAGATAGCTAGTGGGAAACAGCCGCATAGCACAGGGAGATCAGCTCGGTGCTTTGTGACTGCCTGGAGGGGTGGGATAGGGAGGGTGGGAGGGAGGGAGACCCAAGAGGGAAGAGATATGGGAACATATGTATATGTATAACTGATTCACTTTGTTATAAAGCAGAAACTAACACACCATTGTAAAGCAATTATACTCCAATAAAGATATAAGTGTATATATATGCTGTCACAAAATTATATACCATGTTATATATATATATATATATATATATATATATATATATATATATATATACACACACACATTCCTTTGAATGTGTATACTTACACAGAGAGACACATACACATACATATTATATGACTGGAAGTATTTACTCCAAATATCAATAGTGGTTTTGTTTGTTTATAAAAAATGATTTTACTTTTCCTCTTCATACTTTTCCACATGTTCTAAATCTTTCTCAATAAATATTATATAATGAGAAAAAAATCTATATTTTTTAAATTAAATGGACAAATTCCTAAAGGGGGAAGGCAATTTTAAACAATTTATTCTAAAAGTTTTTCGAAATGAAGTCAGAAACTTTTCAGTAGCAATACCCATTACAATATTACTTGAATGGGAAAATCATTGAAAAATCAGGACCCTGTGCAATATCTCACTCTGAAGGGTTGCAGGGTTACTGCTGATTTAAGTGATCATTTGCAAAGTCCAGAGTTTCTAGGGAATGTTTATTTTAACAGCACTCTAGGTGTTGTTAGATCTCTGGGACATGACCTTGTGTTAGTTAGCAATGGGGAAAAGAGACTTGTTTGGATTGTCTTATAAACCCTTTTCACTGTGAGTACCTATTGTTTCCTTAGCCATTGCAGATTAGTTCCCTGGATACCACAAACTCTGTTTAAGGTGAGTGACATAATGATCTCCTTTGTATTCTTAATATTTCAAAATCATATATCATGTTTCTAACAAACTTACCCTTTCATGCGTGAAAAAACATAAGAGCTTACAGCCATTTGTCTTTCTTTTAATATAAGATATAACGATTTTGCTTAATTCTCAAAAGAACCAAAATATTTATATTTCTTAAAGAAGTGTCCTTCCAGAGAGCTGCCTTGGTGAAATCAAGTTTTTCTATGAGCTAATCTACAGTTAAAAGTAAAACAAACATACCGTTTAGCCAAAGACTAGTCATGTGCCAGAACGCCCCAGCCGGCCCTAGCAGTGGTAAACATAATTTCTTGAGCTTCCAGGACATGTGTGGAAGGAAAAAATAAGAAAAAAGAGATTCAAGACATTTACAAGAAGATGGAAAGGAAGAACCTGCAGTTGGGGGCAAACTAGAGCATCCTCTGAACCTGTCGGGTAAGATGTGTTGAACTGCCTTAGGGACAAATCATTCATGTAAGTCAAGGACGTGGGAAGGTGACAGGTCAGAATGAAATGGATTTCATCCTGTGCTAGAATTCCCCAAATGCTCACAAAAGCCATCTTCAATTGTTCAATGGGATCACTAATTTTTAGAGTTCAAGAGGGGATGACAATTATGAGAAAACTGCAGACTGCTGCTCTTCTACTATGTTACTGAAGTGGAAGATTTTTCATAACTATCTTCCTCTATTCACTGAACATTCTTTTTGTTCCATGTTTATAAGAATATGGTAATGGGTATAATGCCTGCATGAAATTTTGGATATCTCCAAAATGCCTAGAGATGTTGAAAATTAATAAATAAGGAAGCATTTGATATTAGATGCTGGGCTATGCTAATAAAAAAATAAGAGAAATAATTCTCTTTATTTGAATTAAAATTATCATTTTAACATAAAACAATTTTTCCTTATAACAATAAAATGTTATAAAAAGAGAACCTACTAATTAGCTCTTTTATTAGCATCTCCTCAGATAAGAAGCTTTGGCATTACCATCTTCATTTTAGCATTTTCCAAATTGTCTCAGAATACTATAGCCAAAGAAGAGATCAGAATATTTTACATGAGTTCTGTTCTTACAGTTTTTGATTATAATTGGAATAAAATCCACCTATATTTTTCAAGCTTTTCGACGTTAAAACAGATAGCATCTGCTGAGAATTGAGAACTGGTAATCTCTTGTAATTCAACTTCTACCTATTGTTTACATGCTGATTCCAAAAAATACTTTAAGAATTTGTTTTCTCTACAATTGAATTATTCTGGAAAATATCTATCTGTTCAAAATTTAATAAGAACAACAACAAAAACCCCCTCTTTTAAGTTTCCTTGCTGAAGCATTTTCTATATGAGAAGATCCCAATTTGGGGGTGGAGGGATGGGGTGGTGGTCTGTCTAGTGATTAACAGGGAAACTTCACATTGTTTAGGAGCCTCAGCTCCCAAGGGCCCTGAAGACAGTTGAAAACCAATCTCAACTTGGGTCTGATGTATAGGGTATAGGACTCATACTATGTATTTGGTCTGATCACAGCCTAATTTCTGGACACTGTTGTCCCAAAGTCTATGGTTCTGTGCTGCTGAAGAAAACCAGAAAAGGTGAGTTACATACCAGTGAAATAAAATTGGCAGGCAAGTGCAGTGGTCTTTAAAGGAGCCTCTCTTTTTTGTGATTGAAATAGCTTAGGGCCGTAGCAGCTTATCTATGAGTTGGATAAAAAAGCTTGGATAAAAATCATGGGGAGCATCTTCAGTTTCTCTCTACCCTCCCCAGACAATGATAATGAATTCTATTTCTTTTTATTTCACTCAATGGATACTCAAATGTGTGTCAATTCCATTTTAAATTGAAGGGTATATTCAGCCATATGTCAGGGGATTTAGTTGCTTTTATTCTAGCAGTTTTCTCTGAGCTTGTAAGACAGTTTAAAAATGCTTGACTTACATACTAAGTGAAGTAAGTCAGAAAGAAAAAGACAAATACCCTATGATATCACTTATATGTGGAATCTAAAATATGATACAAGTGAACTTATTTACAAAACAAAAACAAACTTACAGACATAGAAAACAAACTTATGGTTACCCAAGGGGAAAAAGGGTAGGTGAGGGATAAATTAGGAAATTGGGATTAGCAGATACAAACTACTATATATAACGTAGATAAACAACAAGGTCATACTGTATAGCCCAGGCAACTATACTCAATATCCTGTAATAAACCATAATGGAAAAGAATCTGAAAAAGAGTATATATATATATATATATATATATATATATATATATATATATTCAGTTATGTATGTATAACTGAATCACTTTGCTGTATGCCCGAAACTAACACAACATTGTAGTTCAACTATACTTCAATTAAAAATTTAAAAAAATTTTAAATGCTTACTGATTTATTATGAAGAAATGCTCTAACTTCTGAGCATATTGGAGAAAAAAATTTTTTTGTGGGGAAACAATTCTTATATCTGATCTCAAACTCTTGGCTTGAATGAAGATTTATAAAATGAGGAGACTCATTTTTTTAACTGAAGTACCCTTTCATCCAAATAAAAAACATAAAGTAAACACATTAAAATATAATTTTAACTCATCCTCTGAGACTTTTGAGGGAGCCATATTTCAGTAGGGCAATTTGGCAAAATCTATCAACATTTTAAAATTTATATCATTTGACTGAGCCATTCTACTGCTAGGAATATTTGTTGGTCCCATGGATATACTACAAAAGTATGCTAAAATATAAAGATGTTTATTGCATTATGTATGTATACTAAAAGTCTACAGTTAGAATAATGGTTAAGTTCAGTATAATACATCTATACAGTATAAAACTATGCAGTCATTAAAAATAACGAAGTAGGGCTTCCCTGGTGGCGCACTGGTTGAAAGTCCGCCTGCCGATGTAGGGGACACGGGTTCATGCCCCGGTCTGGGAAGATCCCACATGCCGCGGAGTAGCTGGGCCCGTGAGCCATGGCCGCTGGGCCTGCGCGTCTGGAGCCTGTGCTCCGCAACAGGAGAGGCCACAACAATGAGAGGCCTGTGTATCGCAAAAAATAATAATAATAATAATAATGAAGTAGATAGGACTTCCCTGGTGGCACAGTGGTTAAGAATATGCCTGCCAGGGCTTCCCTGGTGGCGCAGTGGTTGAGAATCTGCCTGCTAATGCAGGGGACATGGGTTCGAGCGCTGGTCTGGGAGGATCCCACATGCCGTGGAGCAACTAGGCCCGTGAGCCACAACTACTGAGCCTGCATGTCTGGAGCCTATGCTCCGCAACAAGAGAGGCCGCGATAGTGAGAGGCCCATGCACCGCGATGAAGAGTGGCCCCCGCTTGCCACAACTAGAGAAAGCCCTTGCACAGAAACGAAGACCCAACACAGCAAAAATAAACTGATTAATTAATAAACTCCTACCCCCAACATCTAAAAAAAAAAAGAATATGCTTGCCAATGCACGGTACACGGGTTCAATCCCTGGTCCAGGAAGATTCCCACATGCCATGGAGCAACTAAGCCCCTGCGCCACAACTACTGAGCCTGTACTCTAGAGCCTGTGAGCCACCACTACTGAGCCCATGTGCCACAACTACTGAGCCCACACACCGCAACTACTGAAACCCGTGCACTCTAGGGCTCACATGCAGCAACTACTGAAGCCCGCATGCCTACAGCCCGTGCTCCGCAACAAGAGAAGCCACCGCAATGAGAAGACCATGCACTGAAACAAAGAGTAGCCCCTGTTCGCCACAACTAGAGAAAGCCCAAGTGCAGCAACAAAGACCCAATGCAGCCAAATAAATAAAATTTTTAAAAAAAGAATGCTAGGGGGCTTTCCTGGTGGCGCAGTGGTTGAGAGTCCGCCTGCCGATGCGGGGGACACGGGTTCGTGCCCCGGTCCGGGAAGATTCCACATGCCGCGGAGCGCCTGGGCCCATGAGCCATGGCCACTGAGCCTGTGCTACGCAACGGGAGAGGCCACAACAGTGAGAGGCCTGCGTACCGCAAAAAAAAAAAAAAAAAAAAAAAGGAATGCTAAGGGAAAAAAATTGAAGTAGATATACATCTATTAATATGGAAATATCTTTAAAGTATACTGTGAAGCGAAAAAAGTACAGAGTAATATACATCATACTTCTTTTTTGTGTATATATTTAAAGAACATGCATACATGTATATGTGTAAGGGAATGTGTGGAAGAATTTTCCCTCCATTTTCTACCTATAAAAAGAGAAACGTGATTATGTGTAGGAAGAGGTTCTGGCTATAGGTAGAAGAGACCTCAGGTGTTACATTTTTCTTTCTGTTCTTTTTAAACTTTTCAAATGCAGGCATATATTATATGTATTTTTTAAATGTCAGCAGAATTTTTCTGGTTGGTTATATAATAAATCATCTTAATTTTCTTCTTCATGCATTTCTATATATTTTAGAACACAATAAATATTATCAAATAAATAAGAGGCAGACTAACTTAATATATTATGGTGTTCTAAAAATAAATTTGAATCTCAAGAGATCTAGTTTTTTATTTCAATCAACTATTACAACAAACTAGAAATAAACCAGTTATGCTACAAACTATCACTCTTGCTGAAACAATGGGTGACAACTGAACAGACAAGTTCATTTCTAGTCTATGAAATATACTTAATCTGGCAGAAATTTTGAGAATAATATTACAGAAGTGGCTGTAATTATGGACTTAAATTACATTATTCAGATTTCATCAAAACCCGTTTCTAAACTGTTTCCTAGACTCAATTCTACAACACTTATTCATTGCGTGGTATGCTTGCTCTCATTCTTCTAAATGCTGAAATGAACAAAACAGACAAAAAAGATCAACTGTCATGGTGTTCATATTTTAGTGAAGAAGGAGAAAGGAAAGAGGAGATATTTATTTAAATTACATAGTACTTTATATATTAGGAAGGTATGAATAACAGAGAAAAATAAAGCAGTGAAGGAGGATAGGAAACACTGGTGGGAAAGTGTAATTTCAAAAAAGATGGTCAGGGATCTGATTTTATTTGTAAGATGAAAAGTAACTAAAGCCGTATTTCTAAATCATGTTAAACATGGATAGTCTTATTTAACATCAAAACATATTTTCAATTTTCACAAGATTCTTGCTGTAATTTGAGGAGCCCATTATTTTGAAAGATTCATGACCGACAGCTACAATTAACTTTGAAACACTCAAGTGTTACTACTCTTTTGAAAAACTAATATTTATTGAGTGATGATTCTATACCAAGGATTGTTCTAAGCACTTTACATGAATTTTCTTCTTACTGAATCCTAACAGAAGTCTTATGAAGAAGGTAAAAGTATTATCCCTATTTTATGGATAATAAAACTGAGACACAGAGAAATTAGGTGAATGGCATTCTATTAATATTTCTTTAAATGGAAGTTACTATACTAATTACAGCAGCATTTTCTGTACATATTTAACCATGTTGTGTGTTTTGTTAGAGATACAAAAATCAAAATGGCAATATTGGGAGGGCAGATAACAGTTTTGCAATTTCCATCCAATAACACACAGATCCTCAAGGCTCCACAGCACATGAGGAACCACTGGTCCAAGTTTTCTCTGGCATTCAGCCACATCTGAATAAATCCTCTCGTGTTCTGGGTAGTGGAGTTCCAAGCATCTAGATGCTCCAGGAACACTAGTTAGCGTTATTAGAAATTCAACGAAGGAATGCATCTCATCCAAGAATGAGGAGTCTTGGGCTGTTACTTGTCATGTAGTCTCAACCTTACTGTTCCTGCATAAGCCTCCGTCTCATCATCCATAAAATGAGGGAGTTTAATCTGAAGGTTTCAAAGATCCGTTCCAGCTCTAACTTCTATGACTCTAAAACTAGAGATAGTTGGACAGTGAACTCTCTTTAACAAGCTTCCAAGGTGCCAGAAAAGTAAATAGAGCTTCAGAAAGAAGGGTTCCAAAGTCCTTCCCCAGGCCCAAAAAAGTATGAAAAACTGAAAGGTAGTACTAGGTAGTACTTGAGGGCACTGTCCACACACAATAAGCAATTATTTTGAAAAGTATAAGATTACATAAAAATTTCCATTTAGGAATGAAATAAGATACAAATATATACTACATAGTTTGTCTTGTAGCCTATCACTGACAGTTCAGAGAAACTTACTAGTACTGGGGTTTGTAACTATGGGAATGTCCACCCTAAAAATCTTTAGAAATAACATTTATACTCATAAGCATGTGAATTTACAGGTGTTACTTTGCCTTAAGAAAGGCAAGATGTTTTCTAAGATCATATTTGAGGTTGTAACTGAGAATGACCTGTAAAGTTTTACCTCACAGATGTTTGGTATGTTTTATATCATTTCTTTTCAGGGTCTGGAGGCTCTCCAGGCATGGCCAGACACTCCGTCTTATATTTCATCCTGCTGAGTGCTCTGATTGACAAGGGCCAAGCCTGTTTCTGTGATCATTACCCATGGACTCAGTGGTCCAGCTGCTCAAAGACCTGCAATTCTGGAACCCAGACCAGACAGAGGTGGGTGTGGACTTTGTAGCTTTTCTTTGTGCCCTGTAAAACCTCAAGGACAGGGTTAGCAAAATCAAAAGTGCCACACTAAGTGATGGGAAAAAAATATATCTAAAAGTATAACTTTTGCAGACTATAATCCACAATTTTTTTTTAATTCTGAAAAGAATTCATGAATTTGGATGGAATTTGAGGTCTTTTCCACATAAGGTTGAAATGGAGTCTACTTTTGTTCTCCATTAAAATTGAGGTGTTTCAAAGAAATTTAATTAAGAATCTGTGCAATATTTTCAGTTGACTAACTTACTTAGAATCACTACTCAGGCTTTTTTTCAATCAGCACATAACTCTGCTTGCCTACAGTTAGAGAGTTAATTATAGAGAATTTTCTACTCAGTCTAACAGGACCTCAATTGATCAGCACTGCTAGCTATTAGCTTGATTGTTGTCATGGACCAGTAGGCAAGAAACTGTGTTTACTTGATAACATTTAATAATTCAGCCTTTTCATCAATTCAGACTACCCATCCCCCACAGTTTCTTTAAATCTGTTAGATATTTCTAGTCCATGAAGATGCACACATGACTTGGAGGAGAAAGGCATATATTTAATGTGTTTTAACTGTTATAGCACTTTTTTGAGATCTATTTTAGAAAACTATTTTTACATATGTAGTGTGTCATTAAATCACCAACTGACTGCCCCAATAAACCATCCACGAAGGATGTAAGAACAGATTTGTTTATAATACTTCTCTACTCAAGAGTCCCTCAGTAGCTCTCTACTGCCTACCAAATAAAGTACCACAATATATTCCATCCCTCTCAATTATGCACTTCTCAGGTCCGTCCCACAAGTCCCTCCACGGACGTGTCATACTCTCCACCTCTAATCTTTGCACATGATCTTCCTTCTGAATGCCCTTCCCTTTCTTGCCTGGGAAATTCACATGAATTTTTCAAAATGTATCTCTCATGTCACTTTCTCCCTTACTCTTTGGGCCCACGGCACTCTGGCTCTATCACAATCATTGTATTTATCACCCTGTGTTGTCATCTTTTAAGCAATTTGCAGAAACTTTCTTCTTCCTTTTCTTTCCCTTTCAGTCCCTTCCAGGAATTCAGTCAGGGCCAGCTTCATGGACGTGTGACCTGTGCAGTCACACAGGACCGCACACTGAGAAGCGCTCTGTGCTTGGCTTAATGCTCTGCAGTCATTTTCTTGAAATTCTTAATAAGCTTTGAACGTGAGCCCCCCCCATTTTCATTTTGCACAGGGCCCAACAAATTATGGACCCAGTGCTGAGTTCCAGTAAGTGGTAAGAATTGCACATATGCCACACTGCCTGATTTTCCATGAAAACCTTCTTTCCTTGTATTCACTGTAATTGAGTCAATGATCTTTTTCTTATGGAGCTGGAGCCACAATGAATACACTCATTCTGAGCAGCTTTTTCCTCACTGTTACAGACAAATCGTTGTGAATCAGTACTATCTGGAGAACTTTTGCGACCAGCTTTGCACCAAGCAGGAGACCAGAGAATGTAACTGGCAAACTTGTCCTATCAATTGCCTTCTGGGAGATTATGGACCGTGGTCAGACTGTGACCCTTGTGTTGAAAAACAGGTAGGTGATATGTGGGTGTATTCAGGAAGTCGGAATCACAGTAAAATTCTCGAATTCCCTGACAGACTCAACAGTCATAGAAATGCTGAATTTCTTCAATATTTGAAAATGAACTGTCCCAGCTTCCATTGAAGGAAAATTCCATTTAGCAACATGTTGGGGGGGAAGGAGGATTCATTTTGCATGGTTTATTGTCATGTGAACACCAAAAACAATGTTCTACGCCCCAGAATTGGTATTGCACTCGCCCAGCTCTGAATTCCACTGCCTGTGCCCTCTGAGAGCTCACAAAGCAAAAACAAGTGCTAAAAAATGGGGATTTCAGTCCAAGGTTTAAAATCAGACAGAAATGAAGGGCATTAATTAAAATGACTCCTTGCCTTTCCTCTAACATCCCTCTCCCCATGGGAAAGTCCCTCTATTTGTTTATTGTTCCCAGCTGCAATATTTACCCATCTCAAGCTCATTCCTGTAAGGACACTGGCCCATGTGAACCCCAGTCAGGTCAGGGGCTAAGCATTCAGACATTAGGGAAGTAGAAAGAACTCATTATTGGAGCACCCACTCTCTGAGAGAAATTGTTCTACGCCCTTTACGTACATCACCTTATTCAAACTTCACATCACATTGTTTTTCTACCCATTTTATAGATGAGGAAGTGACAGCTCATTAGGGGTTAAGTAATTTGCCCAAGAATACACCACTAATGAATAGAAGACTACATTTCGAACTTGGATTTTTCTGACTTCAAAGTCAGTACTTTTTAATCCTGTCCTATTTCTTTCCATCTCTGACTCTTTGTTTTACTACTGCCTGTTTAAAATCTTTTAAAGTGAGGAGAATGTGTCAGCCCTGGTTTCCATGGTGACTTCCTCATGCAAAAGAGCCCCCAAATCCTTTCACATTTATCACGTCACACTATCTTTGAGGAATAAAAGAGCTACTGTTATTACCTGGAAGATTTATTGCACTCAGGACACGCTCAGTAAATATGTGTGCATTTGATTTCTATTCAATTTAGAATCATATGATTTCAGAGTTAGAAATCTTAAGAAATCTTTTGTCCCGGTTCCTCATTTTACAGGTTGGAAAAGTGAGACCCAAAAAGTACTGACTTCCCTAAGGACACACAATAATAGAACTGGAAAAAGTCATTATTTAATTCAGCAAACGCCACTATAGGAAAAATCACTATTGTGATTGAGAAGCCCAGTTTTCTTAGATAGTTTTTGGCTTTGACCCAGCCTCAGTTACTCACCTTTCTCTCCTTTTCTTTCAGTTTAAAGTTAGGTCCATCTTGCGCCCCAGTCAGTTTGGAGGACAACCATGTACTGAGCCCCTCATGACCTTTCAACCATGCATCCCTTCTAAGCTCTGCAAAATTGAAGAGGTTGACTGCAAGAATAAGTTCCACTGTGACAGTGGTAATGTACTTTTGGAAAATGTTCAGTCTTCATTAAAAATGACTAAATAAATGTATTCCAATTGACTCCCAGTGAAAGTCATGATAGAGAAGTCCCACCATATTTTAAGCCTGTGGGGACAGGGGTGTTATGCTACCAATTACATGCTATTCATGTGTAAAATTACAGCTTTCAAGCTATAATCATCTTGACCACTTACTTGATTCATTTGCTCATCAAGTACGACTCCCAGGTTCCCACACTGTGATACAGCAGTAAGAAGAGAATGAGGAGAAGGAAACGGAGGAAGAGGCAGATACTTTTAAAAATTGGCTAGGGCTTCCCTGGTGGCGCAGTGGTTGAGAGTCCGCCTGCCGATGCAGGGGACATGGGTTCGTGCCCCGGTCCGGGAGGATCCCACATGCCGCGGAGCGGCTGGGCCCGTGAGCCATGGCCGCTGAGCCTGCGCGTCCGGAGCCTGTGCTCCGCGACGGGAGAGGCCACAACAGTGAGAGGCCCGCGTACCGAAAAAAAAAAAAAAAAAAAAATCGGTTATTAAGAAGCACAAATCTAGAATCAGAATAAGCAATTGAAAAGGGGTGACAGAGTTTTAAAATTTTAATATAGTTTATTAAGATAAGAATATTAAAGCTAAGATAGTATGTCAAGGGGATGACTAGAGATGATGTGACAAATTTTCTGGTGTGGTCCATTGAATGACTCCAAAGGTAACTGTCAGAAGAGGAGGTTGAAAATGATTTAAATGGTGGCAATGTTCCCTTCAAGTCCAATTCTCATTCAGAAAATTGTAAATTTTTTAATTTAAGTATCATTAGATTATAATCAAATTTTGAATATACCACTTAATCTATGTATTCTCTTGCTAATTAATGGCTCTCCAAAGCTCAACACTTTGAACAGTCTAGATGAGATTTCTACACGGTTTTTCAGGAAAGGTCCAGATAGCAAATATTTTAGGCTTTGCTGGCCATACGGTCTATGCAGCAGCTGTTCAACTCTGGCATCTTAGCATCAAAGCTGCCATAGACAGTAGATAAACAATTGAGCATGGCTGTGTTCCAATAGAATTTTATTTACAAGAGCAAGTGGCAGGTCAGTTTTCATCCATGGGCCATAGTTCACTGATTTCTTATATAAATAGTCAATTTAAAGTTAAAATTAGAGTTCAGATGAATAAAATCCCATCATTTCTGTGTACTCTGAGATACACTGAAAAGTATTTAGAACTAAATAGCAGATTTCAAATTCCTATAGAAAATTGACCCCAGACCTGGGTCTAATGTTTCTCTCTTCTTACTCCTTGCTTGCTGCCTTCAGCTTTGCCAATCTTTTCTGAGTGTCAGGCAGGAATGCTCATGTCAGGGTTTTCCCTCTGTACCTCATCCCCCAAACCTGAGATGTGAGGGTGGGACGTGGGTAGGGAGATAGACATTATGCCTACAAAAATAAGGTCATGTCACATATTGACAAAAGAGGGAATATAAGAAAAATCTTGATGGCAATGGCTCAGGGGAATGCAGACCTTAACATTAGAACCAGAATATTAAGATAAAAATTTAGAACTGAAGCACAACTATTTGAACCTTGAAGGGTAGTTTTTAGAACAGATTACCAGGAAGAGCTCTTTTATTCAATAGATGATAAATCTATGAGATTTATTGCAAAAGAGCTTTGTTTAGGCCAGAAATATCCACAAGTTTGAGAAGGCTTTAGATACATCCATGAGCTAACAATTCATAATGAGGGAGTTCAGGAAAGTTAGTGGTATAAGCACAGCTGATCTCTAGTTCATCAGCAATATGTCCATAACTAGTGATAGAAACTGAACTGTTGAAATACATCTGTAATGGTTGGTAAGCAACTGCTACCCTGAGGTCTCTTAGTGACCTCTGCCCTACTGTCCAGATCCCTTCACCAAGAATCTAGATCTTCCTAGGATCCAACCACTAACCAGCTAATCCCTGGCACAAATATGGTTGGAATCCATTCTGACTGAGTGGTGCCATGGCCTATTGGTTGTTAAATATTCCACTGAAGATGATATACCACTGTGCTCTCCTAGAAACATCCACTAATGCCACTCTGAAAGGGAATAAAATGTTGAATGGACCATTATTTGTCTGACTCAGGATACTCAGAATGATGTTTGGCTCAGTTAACAACAACATCAAAAAATGTCTATCTTTCCTTTCCTCTCATCTTCAGAGTCCCCCAAGACTGAATATATTACTTTAATGTATACATGGATCTTTGAGAAGTACCCATGAGGATAATCCCCATGCACTATGCCAACTCCTCTCTCAAAGTTGTAACTTTAAGCATAAAGATGAGAATTTGCAACTAGTTATAAAAATAATATACCATTGTAGTAACACAAATCAGTTCAAGTAAATAGGAAAATCATGTACCATTCAAATGACTACATAGTTCCAGGTGTAAGTATATATAGGCATGTGCTGGCTAAAGCATGCTGACTTCTACAAATCCTGTATTATCCGAATTTCCCTTCATTTTTCCCATTCCTTCTTTGGTATAGGATATATTTATGGCTTACAATCTCTCTCCCCTTGTGCTTCCTATTCCATTGTGTTTCCAAGTCCTGGAATCATTCTCAGCTGTGTCCCGTCACAGACCTATATCACTCCTGCCACCCATTCCTAAACATCACTGAAGAGAATTCCTCTTGCTTTCATCCCTACCCTTGTTAATAAATCCTCTCTAATATCCCTGGAAGTACCAAATGAATAGAATTCCTAACATATCTGGTACCCTGCTCACAAACCTAGGTTAATGAGAACCGTACCTTACATGTGTACCCCTATCTCCACCTGATAAAATGGGAGATTTTTTAATGTAACGGTATCAAAAATTAGCTTTTGTTCAAATTTGTGAGTGCTAGGTTCAAAACTTTTAAAAACTATCATATTTGTCCTTTCTTTTTCTTTAGGAAAAGCATCTCTATTGCATACTAAATTACCCATTCTGCTCTGCCCTAAGAAAAACAAACAGAAAAACTAGAGATGTGCTGTTTTAAAAACAGAGCGTCTTTCAGTTTATATCTTGGGAATGACAGGAATTCAATTCCCTCTGTATTTTCAGTCTTGTATGTTTATGATGCTCAGAACTATAATAATGGTCTCAATACAAGATTTTGAATAATCAAAGGAGGACTTAATTACTTTCATTACATTCTACCTTCTTATTGAATGTTATTAACAAAAAAACTAAGTACTTTCTGGGGAACTCCCTATTAGTACAAAAACTTAATTCAATAGAATACCCAATTTCCCCAAGCATTTCAGTTAGTCCAAATAGTCATGCATAGCTGTAGTGAGATGTTGATCACAATTTAAAATAGGTAACCAGATAATCCTGAGTAAAACATTTAATCATTGTCAGTGAGACCTGTACGTAATGGTACAGATGCCAGCATCCCTGACTATAGGCAAGAGGCTGAGGGGCAGGAGGCGGGCTATCTGTCATTGTACATAAACCATTTCAATTTCAGTAATATATAGGCACATACTGATTCCTAGGATCCTTATGAAATTCATCAAGTTTAAAAAGGAAGGGAATTGTCTGGGTACATGGAGTTGGTACTATTATCTAAATTCACTCAAACTGCTACCTAATACTGTAGTACCTAGGCATTTAATTTGTCCAAAAAAAATAATTAGATATAGTAAATTATATGCAGTGAAACAATTATTAACAGTAATCATAAACAGTGAATATCTACATTAAAATATGTAATAATTATGTATAGTAAAATACACTGATAGTAAGTGTGCCATTTGATTTTGACAAATATATACACCCATGTAAACAATCCCCAATCAAGGTACAGAAAATCTCCATAAACCCAAAAAGTTCCTGCTTTCCTCTTTCCAGTTAATCTCTCTCCTTGTTGTTGAACATCAGATAAAGGATTCAAACGGCATGACTCTTCTGTGTCGGGCTTATTTCACCCAACATAAAATTTCAGACATTCAGCCACGTTGTTATGTGTACCAGTAGACGTGTGTGTGTGAAATTATAGTTTTTTTGAAAAAAACAGTGACCTTGAGTCTGTTATCCTGAATCAAAAAAAATTCTGAGCCTATTGTTAATTTTCTCCTACAGAAGATGATTTCTGCAGCAAGCTCACTGTAATGGTAATGGGATTCTAGAATTATTTCCCTTATTTAAGACAATGAGCTCAACAGTGACTAAATAATTATATCCTGACTCTTGTAATCCTAAAAAATAAGGGAAAACATCAGTTTGTCATTCCATTTCCATATTTCCTAATTTTTTATCAAAAATAATGAAAACTTGCCTTCAACCTTCCCTTGAAATTTAAAGTACTCATGTTTCAAATCAGCAAATACTTTCTTAAATGATCATTTGTTGTCAATGTTGCTGTTTCTTGACTAGGTCGCTGCATTGCCAGCAAGTTGGAATGCAATGGAGAAAATGATTGTGGAGACAATTCAGATGAAAGGAATTGTGGGAGAAAAAAATCAGTATGCTCACGGCAGTATAATCCCATCCCTAGTGTACAGCTGATGGGCACTGGGTATGTATCATCTTTTTATCATTTGGGAAGTAGGACCATCTCAGAACTAATGAGTTGGAAGCAACAATGAAGCAATGAGACCCACCACTGTCTACATTCCTCATGAATGTCTTACTCCTCTCACCAGCCCTGTCCCGGACACTAGGCTACCACGCTCAAGCAGCGCACGCAGGCCATAATCCTCATTCCTAAGGAATAAAAGAATTTAGCATTTTCATATTTAGTTCGTAGCGGACAACGCTGTGAGTACTTCATAAACATAGTTTATTTTAATTCTTATATAGCCTTCTGACAGCTCTGGAGGGGATCGGGGGAAACTGGTGGGAGGCCAGCCAAGCTGGGAGGTACCAGGGTGGATTCCCGGGACTATATCTTGAAAGGGTGAGGACCCACTCAGAAATGTGCAGTCTCCACATCTGTATGTTGGAAGACTACAAACTGATTTGAGGTTAGGTCCTAAAATTTCCTAATTAGAGTTGATTTCAATGAGAGTGCTTCAACAGCATCTTCTTATCGATGTGCAGAAATCGTTTCCTTCTTCTCCATTCCCTGGAAGAAAACCTCAGCCAAAAACGCCTACTGACAATGGAGAAAAAGGGCATCAAAAAGTACGCTTGTGAGTGTACTGAAAGTGAAAACACTAAAAGAGCAAAACCATTTTTCAAGCATGAGAGGCAAGCCCTGAGCCAATAGTGGAGACAGAGCCAGAAGGAAAGGAGTCGGGCAAACACAGAAAAGATAGGGTGATCAAAAAACAATGATGTGAAAAAGCAGGGGAGTAAGAGGAGATATGAACATGGCGAGGGCGTCCAAAACTTCCTCTTACATGGACTATGTGATGTATGGGTAGGTCAGTACAGTTTAAAGGCAGAAGGTCAGACCTGCATTACCATCTGGTTCTACTTGCCCAACTTACAAACCAGGAAAAGGAGCCTCAGAGAGATTAACTAACCTGTCCAAGTTTAACAGCTAGTAAATGGAGGAACAGGATTCAAACCCAAACTCCAAGACCTGGGTTATTTCTACCATTTCATTCTGATTTGGGACAATATCCACCTTAGAGATGAGAACGTAATGGAAGAAACCTCGGTGGGCCACGCCACCCTCCTCCTGATCTTTAAATAGTGCTCAGAAATTCTAATGTTCCTCTTTTAGGTCACGAGGACATTGGAGGTTTGGCAAGGGATTCTAAATTCATCAGACTGAGACAGTGTCTGAGAAAACTTGAGGAAATACAAGAAAAATTGAAAACAAGAGCTAAGCCTTAGTTGGAAGCATAAGAAAACCCAGTAATCTCTTGTACTCTCCTTTTCTCATGGTAAAGAATTCTTCTTTCAATTTTTGCCCAGAAAGCAAATAGTTTTCTACAAACTTTTACTGCTTTGTAGTGGGGTTTTTTTTGTCTTTACTTGTATGGCCAGACTTGCATAAAATGAAACCTTGAGGCACCAAAGACAAACAACAGAAATTGCAAATACAACCTCATTTGATTAGAATAAAAACTAGAAGCTATTGAAACAAACTCAAGGACAGCAGTACAATGGAACGGCCATTAGTCTGGAAATAAGGGGAGCCGTGTTCTAGACCTACTTCTGTATTAATTCACTAGATCATGACCAAGTAATTGAACATCTCTGGGCTGTAGTTTCCTCATCTGTATGTTGGATGACTACAAACTGATTTGAGGTTCTGTCCTAAGAACTCCTAATTAGAGTTGATTTCATCGAGAATGTTTCAACAGCATCTTATCAGGGTACAGAAATGGTTTCTTTTTTTCCTTTCTTTGGAAGAAAAACTCAGCCAGAAACTCCCACTGATAATCACATTTTCTAATGTTCTGATTGATTAGGGATGACATTACAAACTCACCTCTTGTTCAGTTGGTCGAGACTCTCGAGTTACAGCTGGGGAGGACCACATGCTCTGTGTACTTTGGCAGAAGGACTGTGTGGGCCCCTGCCAACCAGAGCTGTTGTCCCAAGAGTTCTCAGAAATGAGCAAAACCTACTGGCTCAGGGACAGCCAGTCTTCTCCTCGCCTCCCCAGAGATTGAGAGTTTTGAGAGCTGCTTACTGGAATCTCTCTAACCTGCTGGCCTTAGAATCTCTGCCTCCCTCCAACACATTTCTACCCAAAATAAAAAGTTTCCGGGGTAGCCATCCCTCTTTTTAAATGGCATCTCTCCAAGAAGGAATTTAATAAGACATACCAACATTGCTACTTTGTCAACATCAGTCTCAAGGTCTGAAATCTGAAGCAAGAATCAGGCGATAGTAGTATGCTGTTTGTTTTTTCTCAGGCTCATCCAAAGTACAAACGCGTATACATACACACACACACACACACACACGTATAATACATGAACACACATGCATATTTATGTACCTGTATATATGAAATTTTTAATTAAATTCAAAAAGTTACAAAATATAACATTAAAGCCAAATTAGATAAAGCACTTTAGAAACCTAAAATATTAAAAGCCACAATGTATTTGAAACACCAAAATATTTAAAGTCAACTTAAATGCCACAGAGGGGAGGAGAAAGAATAGAGCTCAAAATTGCTGCATAGTTGGCTTCACTCCTAAAAGTTTCCTCAGACGCACCCTGACAGAGTCACCTCCACAAAAATCCTACCTTCAGGCTCTCTGCCAGGAGCTGCTACTTTCACAGATTCCTCATGACCTGGGAACCATTCTTCTCAAGCCCTTTCTTGTTTGTGACAAATTTATAGTACATGGTATAAGGCAGTTAAAGGTAAACAATTCTTTTTTCCTCATTGATCCCTCTTAACTCAGAAAATGAAAGAGTCTTAAATACATGTGTTTGTCATGCAACTTTAAGTACTTTGGAAAGTTCTTTCCAGACCAGCTCCTCTTATTTCCTCTCTCAAATACCCATTGATACAAATTCAATAAGGGTGAGAATTTGACTAAGAGATACAACTTACAGAACCCAGAAGAATCACTCTTTTTTTAAAAAACAGCTTTACTGAGATCTGATTCACATATGGGTCCTCCTGCTGTGTACCTCATTTATTCTCACACTACTGCCACACTCACAACACTTCTGATGCCAGATGTGGGGTAGGTTTCCCCCAACCAAGCAATTCTCTGTGTCACCAGCCAGGAGCCCTACAGTTTAACTGAATTTTGACCCAATCTACTTGAAGATAGTGTCAGATCCCATAGGTTAAGGGCTCAGTCCTGGAAAACTGCCCCTGCCCCCTGCAATGTCAGATGCCAATTGCAACTTCAGGTTCTCACCTGTGCCTCTGACACATCGAAGATTTCCAAGAACTCATCCTTGGGTTTGATTAATTTGCAAAAACTGCTCACAGAAATCAGTAAAATAACTTACTTATATTTACCAGTTTACTATAAAAGGATATGATAAAGGATACAGATGAACATCCTATTGGGAGAGATGGGTAGGGCAAGGATGTGGGAAGGGGAAGGAGCTTCCATGCCCTGGTTAGGTACCACTCTCCCACACCTCCATATGCTCACCAACCCAGAAGCTCTCTGAACCCCATACTTTGGGGATTTTTATGGCGGCTTCATTACAGACATGTGATAGATCATTACTCCTATTTCTAGCCTCTTTCCCCTCTCTGGAGAATGGAGGGTAAGGCAAAAAATTCCAAGCCTTGAATCATGGCATGATCTTTCTGGTGACCAGCCCCCATCCAGGAGCCCACCAAGAGTCACCTCATTGGAACAAAAGACACACAAGTGCTGTCACACAAGAAATTCCAAGGGATTTAGGAGCTCAGTGTCAAAAACTGGGGTCAAAGAACAAATACTAGAAGAAAAGATGCTGTTAGTGCTCTCATCATTCAGGAAATTACAAGGGTTTTGAGAGCTCTGGTCCAGGAAATGGGGGGCAGAGACCAGTATACGTATTTTCTATTATCTCATCTTATGTAATCCAGCATCATCAAATTTTTGACACAAAACTTTTATTTTCACAGAATACATATTAATATCTATAAGAACTTGGAAAACAATTAGCATTCCAAAAAAATTTTCATCTACCACAAAACAATTTCTTAAATACTTGATTTGTACTAAGCTAATTAATCTCTCTATTCTTCAATTTCC
Source organism: Monodon monoceros (assembly GCF_005190385.1). Lineage (NCBI taxonomy): Eukaryota > Metazoa > Chordata > Mammalia > Artiodactyla > Monodontidae > Monodon > Monodon monoceros. The sequence continues at coordinate 34,521,048 of NW_021703768.1, read as the reverse complement.
TCATTTGTAAAATGGGTATAATAATTATATCTATATCACATGGTTATCATAAATATTAAGTAAATATAATATTAATATTAAACACAGATCAAACAGTACTAGACTTATAGTAAATATTATGTAAGCATTTGTTAAACAAATTTTAAATATCATTATAGTTATTAATAAAAACTATAATAATGTGATTACAATTCTATTAAAATATTGCTATTACTATTTCATTATTAGCTCTCTATAAGAATTCTTTTACTGGATCATACTGAAGGAAGAGAACCCAGATTGGCATTAGTTATGTAATAATTTATTTCATAATCTACTTCCAAAGTTTGTACTGGTTCTGTAACTCATGAAATAATTATAAACTCAAATTTTATGTCATGATGAAAGCCTAGAACAATTAAATAAATGGAATAGGGAGAACCTAACAGAGCCAGAGGGGCTGAGTTTGGCTTCCAGCCCTTTTTGGATACCTCACCATAAACTACAAAAAATGGGCTTTCCTTCAAGCCATTTGTCATGAGTCAAGAACGTCTAAGAGAATAATTTCTTTCATATACAGTAAATTTTAAAGATTGCTCTACATCTATTGAATTCTTAAAAATTACTTTGTTTATAGGTTTCATTTTCTGGCAGGAGAGGCCAGAGGAGAAGTCCTCGATAACTCTTTCACTGGAGGAATATGTAAAACTGTCAAAAGCAGTAGAGCAAGTAATCCATACCGTTTCCCGGCCAATCTGGAAAATGTCAACTTCGAGGTACGACAGCTTATCATGGGGCATTCCAAGTGCCAATGGTGATTATAAGCTAAATTTCCAATGAAAAATGAGTCATGAAGGAAGGGACAGAATAAAAAGGTAATGAACATTTTTCATCACCTTTTATGTGTTGGTGTTTAATCCTTCTACAACCCAGTAAGGTCAGTGTTATTATCATCAATTTACAGATGGAAAATAAGGAAACTAATTTGTCCAAAGTTAAACAGCTAGTAAGTAGTGGATCAGAGATTTAAGCACAACTTTTCCAAATTCCAGAGTCCATGCTTTCTCCCGTGAACAAATAGCTGTAACATGTCCCCACTCAGATAAATGACTTGGTTTATTCAGAATTTTCTTCTACCATAGTTCTCTCGGATAACCACAAAATTTAGACATAAAAGAGGGCCTGGCTTCCAAAAACAAAAATTAAGATAAACTTAAGTATAATGGGGGTACTTCTGCTTACCTTCCACCCCATTTTATTAGTTGGTTTGGTTTTCTGTTTGTTTTCCTGAGAGGTAACAAGCAGCATACTATATATTCTCAGAATCCAGCCCAGTGCCTTACACATGATAAGTACTCCATACTTGCTGAACTAAACAATTTGTTTCTTTTAATTTATAAGAGAAACAGGAAAGACATGACTTTAATGGCTACATCCATACATACAAATTTGACATACTAGAGAGAATTTCAGAAAATCTAATGATTTCTGAGACCACTTTACAGATAGTATGTGTTCAGCAAAATTCACTCAATCCCTTCTTAAAAATAAAAAAAAACTTTTATATTCATATAAATACAGGCATTTGACAAACTCAATTTAAAAACCATCTAATATATGCTAATGGGTGTGGGAAAATGTCCTTGGGGTCCAACTGCCAAATTCAAACACGTTTGGGGAGACTTGCCCTGAGAAGTCCCATCCCTGCCTGGAGGTAGATGCGACAAGAGTAACACGTGACTCTGACCAGGTAAAGAGAATACTCACTATCTCCCCACAGATCCAGAAGATGCTAACCCCAGAGGGCCCACCACTACCAAGGGAGGTAGAAAAGGTCTTGCTGGTATGCTGAAAAGGAACTCAAAAGAGACCTTTTTCCAAAGAAAAAATAACATCAAAAAGTCTGTCAATGATGGAAGATGTATTCTATTCTTAAGATGTATTGAGTAGGCTTTGTAGACAGAGCTAAAACCCAGACATTTACATATAATATCATTATGTTGGAGGATGCTTTCTAACTCCTAAACAACCAATCCATAAGCTTACTTTCAAAATACAATAATTTCCAAAGAAACATACTGCCTATATTCTCTGCAAGCATCCCTTTTATACAGTTTTACAAGTGACAAATGTTAATTAAGCTCAGCACAAGAGAGCAAACACGGGCTTAGATAACACTTTACACTTATATGATACTATGCCCTTGAGGTTACTTACACCTATTGTATCTTAAAAATACTATATAATAATTTGCAGGACAAAACACTTAACCATCAAAGCCAACTGTCAGTCCTTGCTAAACATTATAAACCATTAGTTGTCCCACCAAAAAAATACTAATAATTTGCTACTGTGCATCTCTTCCCAAGTTTGAATTCAGGGGCATCATATAGGTAGCTTGAAATCAGCTATAGTAGGAATATTTATGGCACAAGAAAAGGCAAACGCTGTAGTAAATCACAGATTTTTTTTTCCCCTCTCAGAGAATTGGTTGTTAAACATTTACCAGCAGAATGTTGGATCCACCCATATAATTTAGTAACCCAAGCGTGTATGGCAAGTTATATCAGGAAATACAGCCTGAAAAATCCTCATTCAGAAGAAAGTAGATTCATTTCATTATCCGTGTAGTTCTGAAACTTGTCCAACCTTAAGAAGCTGCCTGAGCTGATCTCTAACTATACGTCATTGAATTTTAGATAATATTCAATTGCTGAGGAAGGTCATGGTGATATTTCTTTTTTTTTCTTTTTTTTTGTTTTTGCGGTACGCGGGCCTCTCACTGTTGTGGCCTCTCCCGTTGCGGAGCACAGGCTCCGGACGCGCAGGCTCAGCGGCCATGGGTCACGGGCCCAGCCGCTCCGCGGCATGTGAGATCTTCCCGGACCGGGGCATGAACCCGCGTCCACCTGCATCGGCAGACAGACTCCCAACCACTGCGCCACCAGGGAAGCCTCATGGTGATATTTCTTCAAACAAAGATTTGGAAAAGACCAGACCCAAGGTCACAGCTATTGGTTTACTTTCCACTGATCTCTTTATTACTTTGTTCATACCGTTAACAGGCAGCTGTGCAAATCTAAGCTATTCCTTACTGAAAACAGTAGAGGAAGAGAAATTCAGCAGGCATCTGACTTCCTTTCTTCTACAGTATCAGAGCTTATTGAGAAAGATGAAATCATGGGCTGGCTGGCACACAAAGATTAGAGGGGGCTCCTGAAAGGAAGGCAATTGGACAGGAAGTCAGAATGGAAGACCTTAGGAAGAATTCTGCCCCTCAGGGATCTTCCAAACGCTAAATGCAGAGCTAAATACCATAGGATCCCTGCACCAGTCCCCAGAGTTGTATCAGTGTCTCAGGAATCCTCCTCTCGTTTCTTTGGAGCTGCTGCTCGCTACTGGGTGTACGCTAAAGCACTTGCTGTCACCAGCAAACTACAGAGTGCAGTTACCACTAGACTTTTGATTCTTACCAATATACTGACCTACCCAGACAAGGTCTCTTGCTATATCCCAAAGCCTCAAGCCTTTGAAGATCTGCAATGCCCCCAAAGCCTCCCTAAATCCCTTGTGAAATTCACAACTTCAGGTTCTGTCTCTAACCCTCACACCACAGAAAGTAGGTGTCACCCTGCCCCCTCCATTCCCCAACTCTCTCTTAACTCTCTTCTGCCCCTCCCTACAAACCCAGCTCCTTTCTTCAAACACAAAAGTGAAAGTGTCAACACATATCGAGCCCCAGGAGGTCATCAGCCCACAAGATCCACAGGTAGTCAGGAGGGCTAAGAATAAGATGTAAAAGAGGATTAAACCTTTTCCCCAGAGTTTGCTTAACATCTCTTCCTGGAAAAAGCTAGGAAGATGGAGCTAATCAGAGCCCACCAGCTGCTCCTTACACCTCACGAAAAGAGCTCATCTTTCTCCTTTCAAATGTTGTCTTGGCTTTCCATATTCCCATTCATCAAACAGCATTCCCATTCATTCACTCATTCTCTCTCTCTCTCTCTCTCTCTCTCTCTCACACACACACACACACACACACACACACACACATACACATTTACTTGGTCAAAAACTTCTGTTGACTTACCTCTTAAATATCTGTCAAATCCACCACTTTCTCTCTACCCAGCCACCATTCCCCTATACCCGGCCATTCTCCTGAATCACTTGGCTGATTGCAACAGTTTTTTAAACTGCTCTCCTTGCCTCTACTTTAGTTATCTGTAGTTAACATGATCTTTACAAAACAAATGTGATGACAACATTCTCAACTTTTCAGTCACTCAAATAATATTTTTAAAGAACTTATCAGATGCAAAATCTTGCATTTAGACGTCAATTCGAATGCTTTAGCAGGGCATACAAGGCCAGGCCCCAGTTTCCCAGTTCAATCTAATTTTCCAGCACTGCTCATCTATAAAACCGCCTTCCCACCAAGCCAATATAGGTGGTCAGATTTTCTCTGAGCTTCTGCCCAGGATACCCAATGCCCCTACTTTACGTGCAAATATTGTTTTCTTTAGGCTGACGCATCTTTTCTTGTGTGAGAGTTAATTTATAAAATAAAATATTTGTAGTCTGAATTATTTTAGGCAAATGGTAAAGAGATGTCAGCAACTACATTTAAATATGGTTGTACTGCTTTGTTAACAGATGAGCCTCATTTGTGGACATTTTAAATGCTAACTAGCAGGCCCTGCAATGTCTCAAAAGAACACTGAACTTTTGACTGTATTTTACTGTTGAGCAAGATTCTCTTACAGCTGGGTTATTTCTTCCCTTGACTAATTGTGCAAGCTATTTAATTGTGACATGTGGTTTGCCTCACAGTGCATTTTAATATTGAATATTTTAAAACAAGGGATTTTTCCATTGCAAACCAGACAAGCATTTTTTTTTATTGGAATATAGTTGATTTATAATGTTGTGTTAGTTTCAGATGTACAGACAAGCATTTTTAACATAAAGAAGTACTCTTCAATCAATTTACTTTGCAACTTTAAAAAAATTGTCCATTGTTCTCTTCTTACCAGCATAACCATAACAAAGATTTACCTTGGACTTGGCAAATACCTGCTCCACTCATAATTCAAGTCCCACTGGCTTTTTTTTTCTTCTTCCCAGACCCAGTCAGGTGAAAACTGATAACCACCCACCAGGCAGAACCAATGGATTATTTGATTATTTGTCCTCTGTCTTGCAGATTTGGCCAGTGGAGTGCTAATGCCCAACATATGAGTGAGACTAAAAGGTTGGTGATGGAGCCAGAGCAGGGTAGGACAGGATCTGCCCTCCCCTTTTCTAGGCCTCACTTTTCTGAAAGATACCTTCCATTAGCTTGCAAATGGCATCAAATTCACAGGCAGATTAAAAATAACTCTCTATTCTTATCACCTCACTAAATCTCAGTTATGGAGTCATTTCCTTGATAGACGTTTCCCTGGTATTGCCTCTCTGAGTTTTATAGTTATTTGTGGCACTCCCCTTGGCAACACAACACTACCCACATTGAATTAAGTGTCTGTGATTATCTTTCTTCCTCACTAAACTTTGACTCCCTGAAGACAGGGACTAACACTATACCTCGTTCTCTAGCAAGATGGGTCTTCAACAAACCATTTACTGAATGCATAAATGAATGAATGATCATTGCATTAAGTGTTCACAAGTAACTCCAATATTTCCTAAATTATGTCTTACTTCACATGGATTTTTCTCCAGGTACAAACTGAAGAAGATGATTTGGAAACAGATTTCTACGAGGATTTAATTTCTCTTGATGATAATAAAGATCAACAAAGTTTAGCTATGGGCCAAGAGAAGAGCTCTTTTCGTGTACCAATTTTTTATTCCTCAAAGAGAAAGCAAAGCAGCACCCATAATTCTGCCTTCAAACAAGCCATTCAAGCCTCTTACAAAAAGGTAAAGAAATGGTTCCTGATCTTTTTACTCTTTCCTGAAAATTAACACCAATTCCAGCAATCATTCAAGGAGGAGAGAGTTTTTAATATCAAATGAATAGGATTTCTAACACAGATTTAAATAGACTTACATTTTTGTGGTTATATCCCACTTCAAAAGTTATAGAGATAATATGTATAATAATGCTTCTTTTTTGCATGCATTTGGCTGTGTTTACGGTTGTGTTCTCTTTAACATTTTTCTCATTATTTTAGGTGTATTTCTTACAAATCACATGCCACAAAATGTTCCTTTTTAAATGTGATCTGACAGTCTAGGGTCTTTGCTAGAGAAATTCAGCCAACTTATATTTAGTATATTCCCTGAAATACTTGATCATATTTCTTCCATCTTTAATTTTTTGTACTCAACTTTATTGCTGCTTTCCTATTTCTTTACTTTTGTTTTGTCTGGTCACATTTCTGTTGACTCCTTTTTGTCCTTTTGGTTATTTTGGAAGTTCTACTAAACTTTTAAATTCTGCTGGTAGTTACCTTTCTCTAGTTAACAAGCATAATTGAACATATGTTTTTCTTTTATCCCTTGAAGTAATATCTGTAGCCTCCCAAAGGATGTTTTATTTACCTATTCCCCATATCCCATTCCAAAGATCTCCTTGAAAACATATTTGCTTGTCTTTTTCCCAACACTATAATAACAGGGCTCCAAAACCTCAGTTTTATTGAGGTAGTTCAAAATCTTTGTATTTCAAGTTATTCCTAGGATTCCTAGGGATTGTTTTGTATTCATTTATATATTATATATGTTCATTTGTAATTTATTCTGGTTCTTGTCTTCCCAATTAACAATTCCCCACATAACACTTATAAATTTCAAGTTCATAATCTGTATTTTATATTTGCATTATATTTTATATATGTGTGTATATGTATGTGTATATATATACATATATATATGTATATGTATATATCCATCCCATATACTCATTACTGTTTCCTCTTCTTTCATCTTCCCTTTCTTGAGATCCTGTTCTCATTCAATAGCCATATTTTTAGTATTTTCTTCAGGTAGGATACATGCAAAGTATATACCCTAAATCCTTATGTATCTACAAATGCCTACCTTTTCACTGAGCAATAAAGATAAAGAACATCATGGCTGGATAAAGGAATCTTGGAACATTGTCTTCTTTTCTTGATAGCTGGTGGATGTTATTCCACTATCTTCTAATTTCTATTGTTACATAGGAAAAATTACATGTAAGTTGATCTTTCTTTTGTTTTCTCTCTGGAAATTTACAATTTTTTTGTACTCTAAGTATTGAACTTTTTCCACTAATCTTGCCAGAAACTAATGGAACTCTTTCAATATATAAAAATGCATCTTCATCCATTAATTTTTCCTCATCTGTTCCTGTTTCTTTTATTATTTGCTTATAAAATCTCCTAGATATGTATTCCAACTCTTAAATGATTTAGGGGATAGACATTTTCTATTAGACATTTTTAGACATTTACAAGTGTCTTTTAAAATGGTATCTGTTGCTCATTACAACCACCACTCTAAGTAGGGTTTGTTCTTTTGAAAGAGATGAATGGGGAGACTGAGCCCTGAATCATAGAACCTGAGGGGAGAGGTGAAAAGAATAGACAGAGGTACCAACACCAGAACCAATGGCACCAACACTGGAGGGAACCATTTTACGGCTTCTCCTGTTTTTACCGTAGTGCCCCTCATATTTTTTATTTATTAACCATACATTTATGTAAATATAAGAACTTATAGCACTACACAGATAATCTTTCCAAGCATTTCATTTATCTTCAAAAGAACCCTAAAAGGTAATAGTGAATTTTTTTGGCTTTATTTTTATAATTGAAGTATAGTTTATTTACAATATTGTGTTAGTTTCCGGTGTACAGCAAAGTGATTCAGTTATATATATATATATATATATATATATACATATACATATACATATATATATATATATATACATACATATACACATGTATATATTCTTTTTTGGATTCTTTTCCATTTTAGGTTACTACAACATATTGAATATAATTCCTTGTGCTGTATGGTAGGACCTTGTTGGTTGTCTATTTTATATATAATAGTGTGTATCTCTTAATCACAAACTCCTAATTTATCCCTCCCCCTACCTTTCCCCTTTGGCAACCATAAGTTTGTTTTCGAAGTCTGTGAATCTGTTTCTGTTTTGTAAATAAGTTCATTTGTACTGTTGTTTTTTTTAGATTCCACATATAAGCAACATCATATGATATTTGGCTTTTTCTGACTTACTTCTGTCTGACATACTTCACTTGGTATGATAATTTCTAGGTCCATCCATGTTTCTGGATAATAATTTTTTGATGTACTGTAGAGTCCAGTTGTGTCACTGGTGAAGTCAACTTGATACCAGAGTTCTTTGAATGGGAGACTGATCACTGTTTTGCTGAAATCCAAATGTACCATATCCATAGCAGAGGTTCAACCTCCAAGTGGAGGAATGCAGGACTTAGTTCCTGGCCTCTTCTCTCTAGCTGTCTCAGGCCTTGGAGTTCCTGGCCTCTTCTCTCTAGCTGTCTCAGGACCTTGGAGATGCCAACCAGACTCACAGCTTCAAATACTATCTATATGTTGATGAAGCCAACATTTATGTTTCCAGCACTGTCAGTTGAACTCTATTCCAACTGCTTGTTCAACATTTCAACTTGGATTTTAATAAGCAACTCAAAGACAGCGTGTCCAAAACTGGGCTCTTGACTTTTCTTCCTGCTGTAACTTGTCCTTTTCCCAGTCTTCCCCATCTTGGGAAAGGCAATTCTAACTGTGCAAGTGGCTGTGGGTAAAGACCTTGAGGACATGATTGATTCCTTTCTTTTCTTCACATCCCTATATACAATCGATCAGCAAATCCTACTGGCTCTGCCTTAAAAATACATCCAAATTCAGACCATGTTCTATCACCTCCACAGCTACCATCCATGGCTCAAGACACTATGGCCTGGATAATACCAATAGATATCCAAGGGGTCTTCTTCCTTCCTCTTTAACTGTCTTTCAGTCTATTTTCAACAGAGCAGCCAGAGTGATACTGACTGGATACTGGCTATAAATCATACCATTCCACTGCTCAAACCCTCGAAGATTAAAAGCTTAAGTCTGTCCACTGACCTACAAGACCCCTCATTATTTTTCTGCCTTCATCCCCCATTATTCTCCCCTGTCCTCATTCAGTTCAGCTCATAATGCCTCCTCACTGTTCCTCAAACACAGGCTGGCCACACTCTTACCCCAGGACCTTTGCACAAGCTGTTCCATCTACAAGCTTTCCCCCAAGATTTCTGCTTGCCTTCCTTTCATTTTTTTTTTTTGAACTGGAGTATAGTTGGTTTACGCTGCTGTGTCAGTTTCTGCTGTACAGCAAAGTGAATCAGCCATACGTATACATATATCCCCTCTTTTTTGGATTTCCTTCCCATTTAGGTCACACAGAGCACCAAATAGAGTTTCCTATGCTATACAGTAGGTTACCATTAGTTATCTATTTTATGCATAGTAGTGTATTTATGTCAATTCCAATCTGCCAATTCATCTCACCCCCCGTTTCCCCCTTGGTATCCATACCTTTGTTCTCTACATCTCTGTCTCTATTACTGCTTTGCAAATAAGATCATTACCATTTTTCTAGATTCCACAAATATGCATTAATATACCATATTTGTTTTCTCTTTCTGACTTACTTCATTCTGTATGACAGTCTCTGGGTCCATCCACATGGCTGGATGTAATATTTTATGGCTGAGTAATATTCCATTGTATATACGTACCATATCTTCTTTATCCATTGCTCTGTTGATGGACATTTAGGTTGCTTCCATGACCTGGCTATTGTAAATAGTGCTGCAATGAACATTGGGGTGCATGTGTCTTTTTAAATTATGGTTTTCTCTGGGTATATGCCCAGTAGTGGGATTGCTGTATCATATGGTAGTTCTATGTTTAGTTGTTTAAGGAACCATACTGTTCTCCACAGTGGCTATATCAATTTACATTCCCACCAACAGTGTAAGAGGGTTCCCTTTTCTCCACACCCTCTCCAACATTTGCTGTTTGTAGGTATTTTTGATGATGGCCATCCTGACTGGCATGAGGTGATACCTCATTGTAGTTTTGATTTTCATTTCTCTAATGATTAGTGATGCTGGGCAACTTATCATGTATCTCTTGGCCATCTGTATGTCTTCTTTGGAGAAATGTCTATTTAGGTCTTCTGCCCATTTTTTGATTGGATTGTTTGGTTTTTTTGATATTGAGGTACATGAGCTTTTTCTATACATTGGAGATTAATCCCTTGTCAGTTGCTTCATTTGCAAATATTGTCTCCCATTCTGAGGGGTGTCTTTTCATCTTGCTTATGGTTTCCTTTGCTGTGCAAAAGATTTTAACTTTCATTAGGTCTCATTAGTTTATGTTTGTTTTTTATTTTCATTACTCTAGGATGTGGGTCACAAAAGATCTTGCTGTGATTTATGTCAAAAAGTGCTCTATTTTTCCTCTAAGAGTTTTACAGTGTCTGGCCTTACATTTAGGTCTTTAATCCATTTTGAGTTTATTTTTGTGTATGGTGTTGCATTCTTTTACATGTAGCTGTCCAGTTTTCCCAGCACCTCTTATTGAAGGACTGTCTTTTCTCCACTGTATAGTCTTGCCTCGTTTTTCATAGATTGGGTGACCATAGGCGGTGGGTTCCACGGATATATATTTCTGTTTTTGTGCCAGTGCCATACTGTCTTGATTACAGTAGCTTTTTAGTATAGTCTGAAATCAGGGAGTCTTATTCCTCCAGCTCCATTTTTCTTTCTCAAGATTGCTTTGGCTATTCAGGGTTTTTTGTGTTTCCAAACAAATAGTAAAATTTTTTGTTCTACTTCTGTGAAAAATGCCATTGGTAATTTGATAGGGATTGCACTGAATCTGTAGATTGCTTTGGGTAGTATAGTCATTTTCACAGTATTGATTCTTCCAATCCGAGAACATGGTATATCTCTCCATCTGTCTGTGTCATCTTTAATTTCTTTCATCAGTGTCTTATAGTTTTCTGCATACAGGTCTTTTGCCTCCTTAGGTAGGTTTATTCCTAGGTATTTTACTCTTTTTGTTGCAATGGTAAATGGGAGTGTTTCCTTAATTTCTTTTTCTGATCTTTCATTGTTAGTGTATAGGAATGCAAGGGATTACTGTGTGTTAATTTTGTATCCTGCAACTTTACTAAATTCATTGATTAGCTCTAGTAGTTTTCTGGTGGCATCTTTAGCATTCTCTATGCATAGTATCATGTCATCTGCAAACAGTGACAGTTTTACTTCTTCTTTTCCAATTTGGATTCCTTTTATTTCTTTTACTTCTCTGATTGCTGTGGCTAAAACTTCCAAAACTATGTTGAATAATAGTGGTAAGAGTGGACACCTTTGTTTGTTTCTGATCTTAGTGGAAATGGTTTCAGTTTTTCACCATTGAGAACGATGTTTGCTGTGGGTTTGTTGTATACGGCCTTTATTATGTTGAGTTAGTTTCCCTCTATGCTCACTTTCTGGAGAGTTTCTATCATAAATGAGAGTTGAATTTTGTCAAAAGCTTTTTCTGCATTTATTGTGATGATCATATGGTTTTTCTCCTTCAATTTGTTAATATGGTGTATCACACTGATTGATTTGCGTATATTGAAGAATCCTTGCATCCCTGGAATAAACCCCACTTGATCATGGTGCATGATCCTTTTAATGTGTTGTTGGATTCTGTTTGCTAGTATTTTGTTGAGGATTTTTGCGTCTATGTTCACCAGTGATATTGGCCTGTAATTTTCTTTTTTGTGATATCTTTGTCTGGTTTTGGTATCAGGGTGATGGCAGCCTTATAGAATGAGCTTAGGAGTGTTCCTCCCTCTGTGATTTTTTGGAAGAGTTTGAGAAGGATAGGTGTTAGCTCTTCTCTAAAAGTTTCATAGAATTTGCCTGTGAAGACATCTGGTCCTGGACTTTTATTTGTTGGAAGATTTAACCACAGTTTCAATTTCATTACTTGTGATTGGTCTATTCATCTTTTCTATTTCTTCCTGGTTCAGTCTTGGAATGCTGTACTTTTCTAAGAATTTGTCCAATTTTTCCAGGTCGTCCATTTTATTGGCATATAGTTGCTTGTAGTAGTTTCTTATGATCCTTTGTATTTCTGCAGTGTCAGTTGTAACTTCTCCTTTTTCATTCCTAATTTTATGGATTTGAGTCCTCTCCCTTCTTTTCTTGATGTGTCTGGCTAAAGACTCAATTTTGTTTGTCTTCTCAATGAAGCAGCTTTTAGTTTTATTGATCTTTGCTATTGTTTTCTTCATTTCTATTTCATTTATTTCTGCTCTGATCTTTATGATTTATTTCCTTATACTAACTTTAGGGGTTTTTGTTGTTGTTCTTCTTCTTCTTCTTTCCTTAGTTGCTTTAGGTGTAAGGTTAGGTTGTTTATTTGAGATATTTCTTGTTTCTTGAGGTAGGGTTGTATTGCTATAAACTTCCCTCTTAGAACTTCTCTTGCTGCATCCCATAGGTTTTGGATCATCGTGTTTTCATTGTCATTTGTCTCTAGGTATTTTTTGATTTGCTTTTTGATTTCTTCAGTGATCTTTTGGTTAATTAGTAACGTATTGTTTAGCCTCCATGTGTTTGTGTTTTTTACAGTTCTTTTCTGTAATTTATTTTAATTTCATAGTGTTGTGGTTGGAAAAGATGCTTGCTATGATTTCAATTTTCTTAAATTTATTGAGGCTTCATTTGTGACCCACGATATGATGTATCCTGGAGAATGTTCCATGTTCACTTGAGAAGAAAGTGTATACTTTTGTTTTTGGATGGAATGTCCTGTAAATTTAAATTAAGTCCATCTGGGCTAATGTGTCATTTAAAGCTTGCGTTTCCTTATTAATTTTCTGTCTGGATGATCTGTCCATTGTTGAAAGTGGGGTGTTAAAGTCCCCTACTATAATAGTGTTACTGTCAATTTCCCCTTTTATGGCTGTTAACATTTGCCTTATGTATTGAGGTGCTCCTAAGTTAGGTGCATAAATATTTACAATTGTTATACCTTCTTCTTGTATTGATCCCTTGATCATTATGTAGTGTCCTTCCTTGTCTCTTGTAACATTCTTTATTTTAATGTCCATTTTATCTAATATGAGTATGGCTACTCCAGCTTTCTTTTGATTTCCATTTGCATGGAATATCTTTTTCCATCCCCTCACTTTCAGTCTGTATGTGTCCCTAGGTCTGAAGTGGGTCTCCTGTAGACAGCATATATATGGGTCTTGTTTTTATATCCATTCAGCCAGTCTATGTCTTTTGGTTGGAGCACTTAATCCATTTACATTTAAGGTAATTATCAATATGTTTGTTCCTATTACCATTTTCTTAATTGTTTTGGATTTGTTTTTGTGGGTCTTTTTCTTCTCTTGTGTTTTCCACCTAGAGAAGTTCCTTTAACATTTATTGTAAAGCTGGTTTGGTGGTGCTGAATTCTCATAGCTTTTGCTTGTCTGTAAAGCTTTTGATTTCTCTGTCAAATCTGAATGAGATCCTTGCTAGGTAAAGTAATCTTGATTGTTAAGTTTTTCCTTTTCATCACTTTAAATATATCCTGCCATTCACTTCTGGCTTGCAGAGTTTCTGCTGAAAAATCTGCTGATAACCTTCTGGAGATTCTCTTGTATGTTATTTGTTGCTTTTCTCTTGCTGCTCTTAATATTTTTTCTTTGTATTTAATTTTTGTTAATTTCATTAATATGTGTCTAGGCGTTTTTCTTCTTGGGTTTATCCTGTATGGGACTTTCTTCACTTCCTGGACTTGGGTGACTATTTCCTCTCCCATGTTACGGAAGTTTTCAACTATAATGTCTTCAAATATTTTCTCAGACCCTTATCTTTCTCTTCTTCTGGAACCCCTATAATTCAAAAGTTGGTGCATTTAATGTTGTCCCAGAGATCTCTGAGACTCTCCTCATTTCTTTTCATTCTTTTTTCTTTATTCTGCTCTGCAGCAGTGAATTTCACCATTCTGTCTTCCAGCTCACTTACCCATCTTCTGCCTCAGTTATTCTGCTACTGATTACTCTAATGTATTTTTCATTTCTGTTATTGTGTTCTTCGTCACTGATTGTTCTTTAGTTCTTCTAGGTCCTTGTTAAACATTTCTTATATCTTCTCAATCCATGCCTCCATTCTATTACTGAGATCTTGGATCATATTTACTATCATTACTCTGAATTCTTTTTTAGGTAGATTGCCTATTTCCTCTTCATTTATTTGGTCTTGTGAGTTTTTACCTTGCTCCTTCGTCTGCAACATATTTCAATGTCATTTTGTTTTGTCTAACGTACTGTGTTTGTGGTCTCCTTTCAGCAGGCTACAGTGTTGTAGTTCCTCTTGCTTCTGTTGTCTGCTCCCTGGTGGATGAAGTTGGTCCAGGTGCTTGGGTAGGCTTCCTGGTGGGAGGGACTGGTGCCTGTGCTTTGGTGAGTGGAGCTTAGTCTTTTCCTTCTGATAGACTGGACCACATCAGTTGGTGTGTTTTGGTGTTTCTGTGAACTTAGTACAACTTTTGGCAGCCTGTCCACCAATAGGTGGGGTTGTGTTCCTGTCTTGCTGGTTGTTTGGTGTGAGGTGTCCAGCACTGGAGCCTGCATGCAGTTTGGCAGAGCTGGGTCTTGGTGTCAAGATGGTTATCTCCAGGAGAGCACACACCGATTAATATTTCCTGGCACTAGGAATTCTCTGGTGGTCCAGCATCCTGGACTTGGCACTCCCACCCTGGATGCCTAGGCCTGATCCCTGGCAGGAAACAAAGAGCCCACAAGCTGCACAGTGTGTCCAGAGGAAAAAGGACAAAAAAGGAAAAGAAAACAAACAGATAAACAAAACCCAATACAAATGACAAAAACAAACAACACAAAAAAAGGAAAAAAGAAAACAGACAAAACCCAAAACAAACGATAAAAACAAACGAATAAAAAAAGCCAAAGAAAACAAAAAAACAGGAGAACAAACAAAAGAGCTCAAAAATGAAAACCATCAAAGACTAATTTAACAAAAACAAAAAATAAAAAGCTAAACAAAAAAAGAAAGCAAACTAAATAAAAGGCAAAGAAACTATAAAACAAACACACAAAATGACTAAAAAAGAACAAAAAAGAAAAATAAACACAAAACAACAAAAAAGTAAAGTAAAAATAGAAAAAATTTTTTAAATATTAAAAAATAAAATATAAAACATAATAAAAACAACAAAAACTGAACAAAATGAAACAAACAATAAAGAATAATAGTGATAAGAATATTTTCCTGGGGACTCTGCTGTCAGTGTCCTTGCTCCCACAGTGAGCCACAGCCCAAATCCACCTCCCCAGGAGGCCCTCCAATACCTCTATGTAGGTCTCAACCCTCTGTGGGCTCTGTAGGGTCAGCTCAGACTCCAACCTGGCCCAGCTTGCATGTGTACTTGCCCCCAAAGTCCACTGCTTTTAAAGCTAGACAGGTCTCTGTTGTGGGAACACTCATTGTCTATTCAGGTATTCCACAGATGCGGGATTTACCAAGCTGATAATGGGGGTTTAATCCACGGCTTGTACAGCTGCGTGGAGTGATTTCCTCCTCCTTAGTCACACCACCACTGAGGCTCAGCTTTGGCTTTGGCCCCACCTCTGCATGTGTGCCCCCCTCCAGCATCTGTTCCCTGCCAAGGCAAGAGGGAGCAAAAGCCACACTTGATTGGAGCACACTTACTCTATCAGGCCAGGGAGGGGTATGGCAGCCACAACTGGGGTGTGTGTGAAGTGTCTGTGCCAGCAGAGACCAACAGGCAGTTGCAACAGACTGGGATGCACTCACTCTGGTGGGAGTCCTTCCCTGTGCTGCAGAGGCAGGGGCTGGTATGTGGGGGCAGTGGCGGCCCTGCCCCTTGAGCACCACTCAAAGATGGCACTTTGTTTCCTAGGCAGACCACACTTCCTCTAGGGGCGTTCCTGGCCTCAGAGCCCCTCACTCCTGTCCCCTGTTGTATCCGTGCAGCCAACAGTGGTCCTTTCCCCAGATATAATCTCTTCACCCCACACTTTAGCACTCAGCCTCTGCCAGCACTGGCAGATTCCCATCTCAGGCAGGGGCACCCAGGGCTGACTCCTGAGGAGGCTTTGGCATGGGCAACGCTCAGGAACCTGGAGCCTATGCAGGGAAAGGAGGCCTTGGATTGAGGGGCAGGTGAGCCTGCTCAGATGGGTGCTCCTCCCAGTGCCCATGGAGGCCAAAACAGTTGGGTGGGGAAGGAGGTTGCAATGGTGGCCCCACCCCTTGTGTGCCACTTAACAATGACATCTTGCTTCCATGGTGTCCCAGGCTTCTGCAAATTTTTCCGGTTGTGGATCTCCTTACTCCTGTCCCTTTCACAGCCAACAGCTGTCCCCTCCCTGGGTCCATGCTCCAAACCCCGCTTTCCAGCACCCAGCCCCCCTCTGCACCAGGAGACACACGACTCAGGCTGGGATGTGCAGAGCTGTGTTGTAGACCATGCGCACAGCTCTTACTTTGTCCTGCCTTCCACAGATGGTCTGCTGCATTCCCCTTTGATCCTCTGAAGGTCCCTTTCTGTCCCAGCTGATTTCCCCACCATGAGGGGGTTTTACTGAGTGCAGGAACCTCTCCTTACCTTTGGCTTCCTACCAGGGGTACTGGTCCCTTTTTTGATTCCTCTTTTCTTTTGTCTTACCCAGTCGTGAGGGGATTTTTCTTGTCCTTTTAGGTGTCCGAAGTCTTCCGCTAATGTTCAGCAGGTGCTCTGTGAGAATTCTTCCATTTGTAGATGTATTCTTTTTTTTTTTTTTAATTGGGATATAGTTGCTTTACAATGTTGTGTTAGTTCCTGCTGTACAATAAGGTGAATCAACTATATGTATACATATATCCCCTCCCTCTTGATGTACTTGTGAGGAGAGATGAATCCAGCATCCTCCTATTCTGCCATCTTGACTCCTCCCCCTCAGTAGTAGATGTTTTTAACACCATCTTGCAGATGAGTAAATTGAAGTCCATATATTTATTTTTAATTCAACAGAATTCATCAAATACCTACCATGTGTCAGGCACTACACTAAAGTCCAAGAAGTCAAGTCACTCCCGTGATCTTACTATGAGTAAATGCCAGAGTTGGGAATTAAAATCAATTGTCTAATTTTTGCCCACTATCACATCTACCACATTATATCTCAAGCTACTTGCTTATTCATTCATTCCTTTATTCATCATTTCACCAAACTCTGGAAAGAGTATAGCTCTGGTGATATGAGCATGTTGAAAAAGAATAAAATAAATTCCTTTTGTAACACAGATTGTTAGTTCACTTTTGAATGGACTCTGGGTCATATTGTTTCCCTCACACTTACCAAATTATATTCTTAAGACAAGTTAGTGTCAGAATTACCAGGAGGTAAAAAGACACCTCCCCGACCCTTCTTTTAATTTATTGATTCAGCATGTCTGGGATTGGGCATGTGAGTCTGGCTTTTTTTCAATAAGCCCCCCAGCTTGCTCTGAAGCAAATCTATTATTTATAAATATATACCAGTCTCAAAATTAAGGTTTGCTTCACAGAATTTGTTTATAAATGTTTCAAACATGCTAGAGAACACTTGTAAAACCCTTATCTGTAGGTAAACAGCTGTTATTTTATCTCTAATAGTCTGAGCCAAAGTGGAAACATTTCAGGCTATTCACAGTATCAGGGTCGAACATATGAAACTGCTGATATTCAACCATTTTTGACTTACAAGATTGTCAACTTTGTGTGGTTCAACCCAACATCTTTGATTAGATCTGAGCGGAATAAGGATATCTCAGGTTAAGTAGAAAATGCTACTGCAAACTCTCTTAATCTTCAAATAGATAAAATAACATCCCACAAACTTGAAAAACAATCCAAGCCCTTAAGTGGAGTTTAATGCTTTATTTATCTTGTCACTAAAAGATCTGACTAAACATTTGTTGGGCAGATAGTCTGTTTCAAGTCAAAATACCAGTTATCTCAGCAAGATTCAGTGTTTTTTGAATTTTTTTACAAAATTGAACCAACAAAAAGATGGTTAAAATAAAGCAAGCTCTCACAGAATGTTGAAATAGACCACACATGGTTAATAACATACTGTCACATAATTTTTTAGTCCAGAATAGCCAGTTCTAGCCACCAGGCACTGACAAGTGGGGCACCAAGGAGGTGCTTGTGCTAAGTTGAGTTACCAAAATTTCACTTGTATTTTCCACAATTTCATTTTTTAAAGCAACCTGGAAATTTTTAACAACCCATTTCAATGCGCATATCCAAACAGGCACGTTTCAGTTATTCAGGAAGTTAAGTGTGCTTCTCTCTAAAAGCACAATGTCCCTCTACTTTTCCAAAGCCACACCTCCATGACAAAATTCAAGTATTAAACTTAGAATTAATGGACTCTTAAAATGTAAGCTCCATAAAGACCTGAATTTTTTCTTCCTTGTTCACATCTATGTCCACTGCATATGAGATAGCTGAGAGATAAATGTATTGAAGGTAAGCAGATAGGAAAGAGTATGGAAAGGGACAGAAGGAGGGAGGAAGAGAGAGGAAAAGAGAGAGAGAGGTAGATGAATATTGACTCTTCCTCAAGCCTTGTGAGGTTTTTCTTCTTTTGTGTTAATAGTCATTTTGTTCCACAATTATAGCACACAGAAAGATAGCTGTTTAATAATTTACAGCTATAATAATTTAATTAATAAAGTTAACAATTTAACTAATAAAGACCTTTGGCTAAAATATGCCCCTCTCTCTTTTTATTAAACTTTACAATTTGCTAAAATTGAGAAATCAGTTACAGTATATAAATTTTTTTTAAAAGAACAGTATACATGGATACACACATAAAACAGTGGCTATGGAGAAGGACAGTATAATGAAATGAAATTTGGGGCATAATACCAATCACCTAATCCTAAATTAATTTGACATAACAAAAGACAATTAAAGAAAAAAGAACCTCCAAACAAATATTTCTGTTTACGGATAGAGAGAGAATACAAATAATTTTATTTAATTTTACTCCTTATGTAATTTTAAGTCATAACATTTTGGAGTTGAAAGGGGTGTGAAATGTCACAGATGAAGGCTGTGCAGCAGGTGACATTTCCCAGACAACTGAGGCCCAGAGAATTGACATGCTTTTCCTGAGTCTATGACAAAGTTATGACTTGAATCTCATTGGGTAACTTCCAGTTGAAAATTTACACAATCTTTGTTCAATTATTTGCATTAGCTAGGCTTTCTAAATAATAACGTGGTAGGGGTGCACCCACAATTGACCATCAAGAAAGAAAGATTTACTTTTTGATACTTGATCTCTTTTTGGTAGACAGCACATGCCTCAGTCACACAGTTTACATGATTGAGGTCATCTTAATCTGTTTACCATTTTGAACATCTGAGGAAGAGGTACTGGAAAAAAATAAAATGAAAATTATCATTTTGTCTGTGGGAACATGCAATGGAGAGTTAACAATTATTGTAATGCTGTGGTTAGAATGAAGCTGATGGTAAACATTTAATGCTTGATCCCTCAAGCTTTCATTACCTTTAATAATCTTTTTTTTAAATCCTTTCTCCTCTTCCATTTAGGATTCCAGTTTTATTAGGATCCATAAAGTGATAAAAGTCTTAAATTTCACAATGAAAACTAAAGATCTGCAGCTTTCTGATGTCTTTTTGAAAGCACTTAACCACCTGCCTCTAGAATACAACTCTGCTTTATACAGCCGGATATTTGATGACTTCGGGACTCACTATTTCACCTCTGGCTCCCTGGGAGGCGTGTATGATCTCCTCTATCAGTTTAGCAAGGAAGAACTAAAGAACTCAGGTTCGCTTTCTTCAACCTTCATTTTTAACTGATAAGACAGTGTGCAATACATTTTTCTCTTTCTCTATCCTTTTAGTTCTTCTTTATTGACTTTATTTCGACCCTGCTTTATTTCCAAAACGATATGAAGAAAACCCAAAAAGTACACTCAAGGAAATAAAATAGAAATAGAAAATTCAGACAAAAAGAAGAAGGAAAAATAAACAGGCTTCACCTCTTTGGGCATCAGATTTGACCCAGAATTTCCTGACATTAAGAACATCATAAGCTGCTTAGTAGTGGTAAACTAAAGAGAGACGCATGCCATCACCTCAAGGAAAACAAAATTTGTCTTGGAACTAAACTCTAAAAGATAATTTACTTATAGCAATTTTATAGGAGATAATAGTTTTATAAAACTGTAATTACAGCAAATCCACTGGCAGTCTTTTTTCTTGCTTTCTTTCTTTTCTTTTTCTTTTTTTTGGCCGAGCAGCTTTTGGAATCTTAGTTCCCTGACTAGGGATTGAACCCAGGCCCTCAATAGTGAAAGCGCAAAGTCCTAGCCACTGGACTAATTCTTTTTCTTTTAATGATTTTAACTGAAAGTCAAGGGCAAAGGATGAAAAGCGATTAAGGACTTGACAAGGGACTAAGTTAATATGGGCCAGATATGCACCTACTGGTGACAAAACTTGAAACCAGATGGGAAGCACTTTCATTTGAAGAAAGATTGCAATTTTATATCTTGGGATATAATCAGTGATATTTTTCTGCTTACATATAAAATAACAATATAAACCTTGGTTTAAAAATAAATCTTGGGGCTTCCCTGGTGGCGCAGTGGTTGAGAGTCCGCCTGCCGATGCAGGGGACACGGGTTCGTGCCCCGGTCCGGGAAGATCCCACATGCTGCGGAGCGGCTGGGCCCGTGAGCCATGGCCGCTGAGCCTGTGCGTCCGGAGCCTGTGCTCCGCAACGGGAGAGGCCACAACAATGAGAGGCCCGCGTACCACAAAAAAAAAAATTTTTTTAATAAAAAATAAATCTTGGTTTCTTATTATCCTAGATTGCCAATATTAATTACTATTACTTAAGTACCTTTGTATAAATTTTTCAGGCTCCTGTGTGAAATTTTTCAGGCTCCTGTGTGAAATGACACAGCATCCTTGTGATGCTTCTATCTTGAGAACATGGTTAGGAAATTGTATAATAACCAGAACCCAACTGACAGATTCCCCTAAATAAATCAGAATTCTTGATAATTTAACTTTTTTTTTTTTGCAGTACTTGGGCCTCTCACTGTTGTGGCCTCTTGCGTTGCGGAGCACAGGCTCCGGACGCGCAGGCTCAGCGGCCATGGCTCACGGGCCCAGCCGCACTGTGGCATGTGGGATCTTCCCGGACCGGAGCACGAACCCGTGTCCCCTGCATCGGCAGGCGGACTCTCAACCACTGTGCCACCAGGGAAGCCCTGATCATTTAACTTTTATACAAAAGAAATTAAGAATTTATTTTAAAAGACACCAAGCCAACTCTGAGGTCAATAGAGTTTCAATCCTTCTGTTCTTAATATCTCATTATGGCAAATGGTAATGTTTAATGGGGCTTCCCTGAGTCCTTCTAAACCTTAATTGATCAGATGTCCATCATGATCTGCTTTTTAAGACAGGAGATGGGATAAATGTCTTTGAGAAAGATTTTCAGTAAGAAGGTCTTCAAAATTTTTTGCCTGACAGAGTTACTGAAATCCAAAAGACTTATGCTGTGATGGGCTTTCCACACTGCCTGCCTCTTATGTTTCCTTACAGTTATCCTTTCCACTGGAGCAATGTTTGCTTGATGAATTTCATCAACATTTATGATGAGCAAAAATCGTTTGGGGAAGTCTCTGGCCCTTGACTTGGTTTCATCTCACCCTTGGGATAAAATTATTCTGGTCACTGCTGCTGTAGCCAAGAATAATTTCTCACCTGATAAGCTATACTCATCATGCATTCACAGCAAAGCCTCTAAAGGCTTAGAGTTCAGGTCAGTTAAAGAACTATGTGAATCTTTAATCAACCATCCAGCATTTTAATAGTTGAAGCCCCATAACAAAAATGAAAAGTGATGAGCTATACTTCCTGAAATATTCTCACCTTCCATATTTTTCTCTTTAAATAAAAATAGAGACTTCAGACACAGAGCCACACATAATAAGAGAAAGAAAGGGAGTTTGAGATATGATATAAAACTGGAAATATATAACCATACACACCTATGTACACACACACACACTATATATACATAGTATTTTAGTATGTGTATATATATTTAATATATTAAGATATATATCCTTATATTCAATATTTTTATATGTAATATATATTCTTATAGTCATTAAATATGTGCATTTCCATGTATATATATACTTCTCTGAGTCACAATAATAATATTGCAGCTCAATTTTAATTGTGGTTAAGATGAAGCTCACTCAGACAGAAACAAATCTCAATAAAATGGAATTCTCCGGTGGGTGTGCTTACCTGTTTTTGCCCACTCTTCAGATGAATACATATTCTGGCCTCCTCCCTTTTCCCTCTTTTAGTCCTTCTCCCCTTACTTCTCAATAATGTAGAGTTAGAGTTTAGGCTTAGTTTTTATTTGCTCTATTCAATAAGAATTATTTGCTTTATTCAATAAGAATTATATCCCTTGTCATTATTTTTTTAAATGACTTGAATACTTCATAGTACTTTCTCTAGTGCAAGAAGAATAAAACAAAATTAAATTGTTTTTTATTTGCATCCCTTGATTTATTCCTCTACTGCACAGTGTCCCATAGTCAATTTAAAACCTTGAATAAAAGTTGGCATTGCTTCAGCGTGCAACGTAAAAAGAATTTCAGGAATACAGAGACAACATTAAACAATTAAAATATCATGTTATACAAGATGGTAATTTTAAAGTCCTTTGACTGGGAAGTCATTTTCTGCTCTGAATTAGAGGAGAAAAACTGTACACCCCACTATTTATCAGTATGACTTTTTTTTTTTTTTTTTGGTACGCGGGCCTCTCACCATTGTGGCCTCTCCCGCTGCAGAGCACAGGCTCCGGACGCGCAGGCTAAGCGGCCAGGGCTCACGGGCCCAGCCGCTCTGTGGCATGTGGGATCTTCCCGAGCCAGGGCACGAACCCGTGTCCCCTGCATCAGCAGGTGGACTCAACCACTGCGTCAATCAGTATGACATTTTTGATTGACACTGTTGACCTTTGCCCAGAGTAGCTGAGGACATTTCTGAAATACTCCTCTCTGTGTCACATCAGAGGGACACTCAGGCTTGAGAGGGCAAGTGCTTCAGCATCAAGAAACTCCTGTGTCAGTGTGGATATGGGTCAGGCACAAGCTATAGGACATCTTGTGAAGAAGAAAAGGCCGGCACAGAAATTCACTGATAAAGCCTTGATATTTTGATCACTGCATGACCAACACCACAACTCATAAGAGAGATTCATCATTCAAATCTTTAAGCATTCTCCTATAACCCTCAGCAAATGTAATTAACTTTACAGTTAATTAATTATGTTATAATTAGTGAATTGGTCACATACAATTTAATTTTCACTTATAAATCATAGAAACCTAATGAAAGGATAAGAGTTGTGAACCACAGACGTATTAACTTCCTCACGTGGCCTAAACATTTGCCTGACCCACTTATAAGAACAATACTACCAGAAGAAAAATGAGTTGTGTTTATTCAGTCTGACCAAAACAGCCATCAAACCAAGAATTCTTTACTCCAACCTGTAATACATCTCTTTGAATGGGTCAAACTATTGAAAGAACGGTGAAGTAGGAAGCCCCATCCCCATCTACTCAGCCTCATTCCTCGTTGATCTGCGCCCTCAGGTTTAAATTTCAGCATCATACTCACATGACACATCCAGCTCTGAAAACATTCTTCCCTGCCTCTTGTAACCTGCAACCCTAAGAATCAGTATCTGATAAACTACTTTGCTTTAAGTTGCTTAAGAGCTCACGTAACAGCTCTATCTCTCATGAGCTTGTATTTTTCAAGGCAATTTTTAACTAAACATCAAAAAAACTGGATTCTAGTTTAGGTGTTTGGGGTACCAGGTGACTTGGGAAGCTGTTAAAAAAAAAAAAAAAGGAAACATTTATTCTCCTCAAATTACCCCAGATAAGCAGTACAACTTAGCCTCCAAACAGCCAGGCCTGTTTCTCTGTGCTCTGTCCCACTCAATCCCTGACATCCCCATCGGTTTTGAAGTCATTAAGAATAATGGCTAGCATTGGGGTGGAAAAGACTGATTCAGATACCAAAATCTTTAACAAATGATGCTTCAAAGTTTGTTAAAAGATAAGAACAATGAAGACCAAAGGAATTAGAATTGGATGTCCTGGGCTTCAGAGCAACAAGACTTTTAGAAGAGTTATAAAACTGTGGAGTGTCATCCTATGAAAGCAGCACTGGGAAAGTAGGAAGATATCAAGCCCAGCTCCAACTCCTAAAGAGGCTAGGAATGAGGCAGCATCAACCTCCCTTGGAGACAACAGTGGAAATATATCAAGTATAGGCTTGAATTAAGATGAGGAGAAAGAGTGAACAGTCATCGAGGACATAAAAGAAGAGTTCATGAGTCAGGAAGTCAGAATTTCTGATAGTAAAATGAAAGCGTTTTGGAGGTAGAGGTGGAGTGAGCAGCTAAGTCAGGGAGAGGAAGCATAGCCAAGTATGAGAATGAGTGTTCCGGGAAGGAGAGGTGACCAATGAGATCTACATTTTAGGTGGTGAACAGGGGAAGAAGGGATATGGACTCAGTTCTCACAGAATCAGCTGTGGCCCCAAAAGAAGGCCTGTCAGCGGGGCACCAAACAGAGCATGTGTTTATCTCTTGACTTGTGAGGCTATACAAGGGCAGTGGCCAGCAGGACAGGAAAGCTTAGAGATTTATTGTGTGTAGGCAACATGGAGACGCCAACATGATCCCCATGGGGGAGACGGCAGGGACTCATATATACCTCTTCTCTTCAGCACGTCCCAGGGCCTGTGAAGGACTGCCTCTGTAGTAAAAGCCATTAATCATTTGAGCTCACGGGAAGTGGAGGAGTTGTGTGCTGATATGGAGTACCTGTAGCTCCCCAAGTGCCCAGAGCCTCATGTTCCTCTTCCCTGAATTCTCCATGGTACATTCTCAGGGTTTTTTGCTTGTATTCCATTTCCTAGGTCTAACGAAGGCAGAAGTCCAAAACTGCATCCGGGTTGAAACAAAGAAACGCTACCTTTTCTTTAAGCAAACAAAAGTGGAACACCGGTGCACCACTAACAAGCTGTCAGAGAAATATGGAGGTAACAATGCTTTCTCTTAGCAGCTTACCCAGTGCGTCCTGACTGGCCATAATTTAAGTACCATATTGCACATGATTGTGACTACACTATTTTTCACTTTTCATTAGCTTCATTTGTTTGCCTCAGAGCCCTATGTGTGGTGGGGGAAGGGAGCAAATCAAATATTAGTACTGCTTAAAAGGGGACATGGTTAAGATTTTCTTTATCTCCTATTTAGTTTATTTAACTGAATGCACATTTATTGATTCTTCCTATCGGCCAAAACTCAGTATTAAGCATTGTAAAGCATTGTACAGATGGGCATGAACTAGGTCTTCCAGTCAAGGAACTTACAAAGTAAGGATACATATAGACAACCATTAAAAATACAGAAGATGTAGTACATATATACTATGGAATACTACTCAGCCATAAAAAAGAATGAAATAATGCCATTTGCATCAATGTGGATGGACCTAGACATTATTATACTAAGTGAAGTAAGTCAGACAAAGACAAACACCATATGATATCACTTCTATGTGGAATCTAAAATATGATACAAGTGAACTTATTACAAAACAGAAACAGACTCATAGACATATTATAGAAAACAAATTTATGGTTATCAAATGAGAAGGGAGGGTAGAGACAAATTAGGAGTTTTGGATTAGAAGATACAAACTACTATATATAAAATAGATAAGCAAGGTCTTATTCTATAGCACAGGGAACTATACTCAGTATCTTGTAGTAAACCATAAAGGAAAAGAATATGAAAAAGAATTATATATGTGTGTGTGTATATATATCCATATATATGAAAAATTGAATCACTCTGCTGTACACCAGAAACTAACAAAACATTGTAAATCAACTATACTTCAATTAAAAAAAAAGACAAATAAGTTGTAAGAGAAGTACATTAAAAAAGCTCAGGCAACAAAGCCAGAAACCTGAGTGCTCTCTTTGATTTCTCCCTCCCTCTTTCTAGCCTCTACATCCAATAAGTAGTCATTCCTCCTCCTTAATATTTCTCCCAGTTCTCCCCAGCTCTTCATTTCCATACACATGCCTTCCATTCATCATTTCCAACCTGGATTACCACAGAGGCCTCCCAACTCATTCCCTTGCCTCTGGTCTTGCCTTCTTCCAATCTATTCTACACATTTTCTGTTAAAGGAATATTCTCCAAGGCAAATCTTATCATGAAACACTCATGCCTTAAACTTGTCATGGTTTCACACAGCCTTGAAGATAGGTTCCTGCCTCTCTCCCTGCCTAGCTAAACTTTATGCAGTCTCTTAAATAAGTCATGCTCTCTTCTGTGCCTTGCCATTATAAATAGCTCCTTCCTCTGTGTAAAATTTTCTTATTTCCTTACTCTTCCTGACTGATTGCTACTTCTGCTCAGAACAAAGGAAATCAGAACCACAAAATCTCCCAAAATATGAAATTTATATGGTCATGGGAGGACAGCCAAGGAACAGATAATAATATCATATTTACTATAATAATAAATAGGTAGTTTTAAATATCAGAGCCTATCAATGGTCTACATGTGGATGCCCATGTTGAGCATAAGCAAAATGAGAGCTGACATGACAACTACACATTTGTATTATACCCCCCCAAAAAAGAACAGTATGCAAACAATCAATCTAGTAATATAAACCAAACAATGTACAGATTCTATACCAGTTTGTCTTGCAATAGAATAATTTAATAAGAATGTGAATTCAGTAAATCAAAAGCTCAGAGATAAAAACATTAAATATAAGAATTAATTGAAAAGGAAGATTTCAAAGCTAAGATACAAAGACAGCAAATATTGAAAAGTATTGCCATTATAGTTATAAATAGACACTGCAACTTCAAAATATAATTGTCTGAAGATAAAATTAATAAAGAAAAATCTAAAGTAATTCATAATGAATGCAGAGAAAAAATCCAGATATTAACCATTATTAAAGAATATCTAATGGAAATGGAATGACAAATGTAATTCTATAGATGGGAATTAGTGTTCCTGAAATAGAGAGCCCAAGAAATGAAACAGAAAAACTATTATTAAAAATATATATAAATAAATATACACACACATATATATATATATATATAAAGCCCCTGAAATAAAGGAAGAACTTTGTCTTCATTATTTGTATCAGAAATATTGTTCAAATATACAATTTCAAGACAAATTCTAGTTAATTAACTAAATACAAAGATTTTTAAAATGAATTCAAGTATCCTAGCTGAAAGAACAAGTTCCCTACAGAATAACAACAAAATCTGGCTGGCGTCAGACTTCTTCTTGACAAAATGCAAAACTACAAGATGATAGAGGAATGTCCACAAATTTCTAAAAGAGAAAAGAAAATGTGTTCATATGTAGAGGTAACAGAAAGATGTCTCAAAACATGAGAGAATTCTGGTAATATTCATTCTTGAATACTTACTGAAAAAAAACTACTCGACTATAAAATCCATCCAACATAGAGATGAGAAAATGTCAAATATGAATTCTAGTTTTCAGCTTGTAGGGACACTGCAAAATCAGAGACTACTGCAATAGTCTCCAAACTGGTTAATCAACTATCAATCCTGCCCAGCTGACACATTGCTAATATTCCTGAATTGTGTCAACTCCCCAACCCAAGTTTTTAGTGCCTGGCTTATAGCAGATTCTCAACTAATGCTTATTAATCACAATGACAATTTGCCTAAAAAAAGAGATACATTTATGTTGTTTTCTAAAAGCAAAGCACACTTAAGAACATAGATTTGGATGGACTGGTTCAAGATGGCAGAGTAGAAGGATATGTGCTCACTCCCTCTTGCGAGAGCACAGGAATCAAAACTAACTGTGAAAAATCATTGATAGGAAGACACTGGAACTCACCAAAAAAGATACACCACATCCAAACTCAAAGGAGAAGCCACAATGAAACAGTAAGAGGGGCGCAATCACAATACAATCAAATCCCATAACTGCTAGGTGGGTGACTCACAAACTGGAGAACAATTATACCACAGAAGTCCACCCACTAGAGTGAAGGTTCTGAGCCCCATGTCAGGCTTCCCAACCTGGGGGTCTGGCAACAGGAGGAGGAATTTCCAGAGAATCAGACTTTGAAGGCGAGCGGGATTTGATTGCAGCACTTCAACAGGACTAGGAGAAACAGAGACTCCACTCTTGGAAGACACACACAAAGTAGTGTGCACATCAGGACCCAGGGGGAAGGAGAAGTGACCCCACAGGAGACTGAACCAGACCTACTTGCTAGTCTTGGAGGGTCTCCTGCAGAGGTGGGGGGCAGCTATGGCTCACCATGGGGACAAGGACACAGGCGGTAGAAGTTCTGGGAAGTACTCCTTGGTGGGAGTCCTCCAGATTAGCCCCACCAAAGAGCCTCTAGGCTCCAGTGCTTGGTTGCCTCAGGCCAAGCAACCAACAGGGAGGGAACTCAGCTCCACCCATCAGCAGACAAGCGGATTAAAGTTTTACTGAGCTATGCCCACCAGAGCAACAGCCAGCTCTACCCACCACCAGTGCCTCCCATTAGGAAGCTTGCACAAGCCTCTTAGATAGCCTCATTCAACAGAAGACAGACAGCAGAAGCAAGAAGAACAACAATCCTGCAGCCTGTGGAACAAAAACTACATGGACAGAAAGATAGACGAAATGAAAGGGCAGGGGCTTCCCTGGTGGCACAGTGGTTAAGAATCCACCTGCCATGATATACTTAAAGTGATGAAAGGAAAACCTACAACCAAGTTTACTCTACCCAGCAAGGATCTCATTCAGATTCGATGGAGAAATCAAAAGCTTTACAGACAAGCAAAAGCTAAGAGAATTCAGCAACACCAAACCAGCTCTACAACAAATGCTAAAGGAATTCTCTAAGTGGGAAACACAGAGGAGAAAAGGACCTACAAAAACAAACCCCAAAAAATTAAGAAAATGGTAATAGGAAAATATATATCAATAATTACCTTAAACGTGAATGGATTAAATGCTCCAACCAAAAGACACAGGCTTGCTAAATGGATACAAAAACAAGACCCATATATATGCTGTCTACAGGAGACCCACTTCAGACCTAGGGACACATACAGACTGAAAGTGAGGGGATGGAAAAAGATATTCCATGCAAACAGAAATCAGAAGAAAGCTGGAGTAGCAATACTCATATCAGATAAAATAGACTTTATAATAAAGAATGTTACAAGAAGGAAGGACACTATGTAATGATTAAGGGATCAATCTAAGAAGACGATATAACAATTATAAATAAATATGCACCCAACATAGGAGCACCTCAATACATAAGGTAAATGCTAACAGCTATAAAAGAGGAAACCAACAGTAACACAATAATAGTGGAGAACTTTAACACCTCACTTACACCAATGGACAGATCATCCAAACAGAAAATTAATAAGGAAACACAAGCTTTAAATGACACAATACACCAGGTAGATTTAATTGATATTTATAGGACATTCCACCCAAAAACAGCAGATTACATTTTCTTTTCAAGTGCATATGGAACATTCTCCAGGATAGATCACATCTTGGGTCACAAATCAAGCCTCAGTAAATTTAAGAAAATTGAAATCATATCAAGCATCTTTTCTGACCACAACACTATGAGATTAGACATCAATTACAGAGAAAAAAACATAAAAAACACAAACACACGGAGGCTAAACAGTATGCTACTAAATAACCAAGAGATCACTGAAGAAATCAAAGAGGAAATAAAAAAATACCTAGAGACAAATGTCAATGAAAACATGATGATCCAAAACCTATGGGATGCAGCAAAAGCAGTTCTAAGAGGGAAGTTTATAGCTATACAGGTCTACCTCAAGAAACAAGAAAAATCTCAAATAAACAATCTAACGTTACACCAAAAAGAACCAGAGAAAGAAGAAAAAACAAAACCCAAAGTTAGCAGAAGGAAAGAAATCATATAGATCAGAGCAGAAATAAATGAAATAGAAACAAAGAAAACAATACCAAAGATCAATAAAACTAAAAGCTGGTTCTTTGAAAGGATAAACTAAATTGATAAACCTTTAGCCAGACTCATCAAGAAAAAGAGGGAGAGTACTCAAATCAATAAAATTAGAAATGAAAACGGAGAAGTTATAATGGACATGGCAGAAATACAAAGCATCTTAAGAGACTACTACAAGCAACTCTATGACAATAAAGAGGACAGCCTGGAAGAAATGGACAAATTCTTAGAAAAGTATAACTTTCCAAGACTGAACCAGCAAGAAATAGAAAATATGAACAGACTAATCACAAAGAATGAAATTGAAACTGTGATTAAAAACCTTGCAACAAAAAAAGTCCAGGACCAGATGACTCCACAGGTGAATTCTATCAAATATTTAAGAAGAGCTAACACTCATCCTTCTCAAACGCTTCCAAACAATTGCAGAGGAAGGAACACTCCCAAACTCACTCTACGAGGCCACCATCACCCTGATACCAAAACCAGACAAAGATACTACAAAAAAAGAAAATTACAGACCAATATCACTGATGAATATAGATGCAAAAATCCTCAGCAAAATACTAGCAAACAGAATCCAACAATACATTAAAAGGATCATAGACCATGATCAAATGGAATTTATCCCAGGGATGCATGGATTCTTCAATATATGCAAATCAATCAATGTGATACACCATGTTAACAAATTGAAGGATAAAAACCATATGATCATCTCAGTAGACGCAGAAAAAAACTTTTGACAAAATTCAACACCCATTTATGATAAAAACTCTCCAAAAGCTGGGCATAGAGGGAAACTACCTCAACATAATAAAGGCCATATATGACAAACACACAGCAAACATCATTCTCAAGGGTGAAAAACTGAAAGCATTTCCTCTAAGATCAGGAACAAGACAAGGATGTCCACTCTTGCCACTATTATTCAACATAGGTTTGGAAGTCCTAGCCACGGCAATCAGAGAAAAAAAAGAAATAAAAGTAATACAAATTGGAAAAGAAGTAAAACTGTCACTGTTTGCAGATGACATCATACTATACATTGATAATCCAAATGATGCCACTAGAAAACTACTAGAGCTAATCAATGAATTTGGTAAAGTTGCAGGACACAAAATTAATGCACAGAAATCTCTTGCATTCCTATACATTAACAATGCAAGATCAGAAAGAGAAATTAAGGAAACAATCCCATTCACCACCGCATCAAAAAGAATAAAAAACCTAGGAATAAATCCACTTAAGGAGACAAAAGGCCTGTACTCAGACAACTATAAGACACTAATGAAAGAAATCAAAGATGAGACAAAGAGATGGAGAGATATACCACGTCCTTAGATTGGAAGAATCAATATTGTAAAAATGACTATACTATCCAAAGCAATCTACAGATTCAATGCAATCCCTATCAAATTACCAATGGCATTTTTTACAGAACTAGAACAAAAAAATCTTAAAATTTGTATGAAAACACAAAAGACCCCAAATAGCCACAGCAATCTTGAGGGGGAAAAATGGAGCTGGAGGGATCAGACTCCCTGACTTCAGACAATACTACAAAACTACAGTAATCAACACAGTATGGTACTGGTACAAAAACAGAAATATAGATCAATGGAAAAGGATAGAAAGCCCAGAGATAAACCCCCACACCTTTGGTCAACTAACCTGTGACAAAGGAGGCAAGGATATACAATGGAGAAAAGACAGCCTCTTCGATAATTGGTGCTGAGAAAACTGGACAGCTACATGTAAAAGAATGAAATTAGAACACTCCCTAACACCATACACAAAAGTAAACTCAAAATGGATTAGAGACCTAAATGTAAGACCGGAAAGTATAAAACTCTTAGAGGAAATCATAGGAAGAACACTCTTTGACATAAATCACAGCAAGATCTTTTGTGACCCACCTCCTAGAGTAATGGAAATAAAAACAAAAATAAACAGATGGAACCTAATGAAACTTAAAAGCTTTGGCAAAGCAAAGGAAACTACAAACAAGATGAAAAGACAACCCTCATAATAGGAGAAAATATTTGCAAACGAATCAACAGACAAAGGATTCATCTCCAAAATATATAAACAGCTCATGCAGCTCAATATTAAAAAAAAAAAAATTAAAAAATGGACAGAAGACCTAAATAGACATTTCTCCAAAGAAGACATACAGTTGGCCAAGAAGCACATGAAAAGATGCTCAACATCACAAATTAGTAGAGAAATGCAAATCAAAACTACAAAAAGGTATCACCTCACACCAGTTAGAATGGGCATCGTCAGCAAATGTACAAACAAATGCTGGAGAGGGTGTGGAGAAAAGGGAACACTTTTGCACTGTTGGTGGGAATGTAAATTGATACAGCCACTATGGAGAACAGTATGGAGGTTCCTTAAAAAGCTGAAAATAGGATTACCATATGACCCAGCAGTCCCACTACTGGGAATATACCCAGAGAAAACCCTAATTCAAAAATACACAGGCACCCCAGTGTTCACTGCAGCACTATTTACAGTAGCCAGGTCATGGAAGCAACCTAAATGCCCATCGACAGAGAAATGGATAAAGAAGATGTGGTACTTAGATACAATGGAATATTACTCAGCCATAAAAAGGAACAAAATTGGGGCTTTTGCAGAGATGTGAATGGACATAGAGACCGTCATAGAGAGTGAAGTAAGTCAGAAAGAGAAAAACAAATATCGTATATTAATGCATATATGTGGAATCTAGACAAATGGTACAGATGAACCAGTCTGTAAGGCAGAAATAGAGACACAGATGTAGAGAACATACGTATGGACACCAAGGGGGGAAAGCGCTGGGGGGGGATGAATTGGGAGATTAGGATTGACATATATACACTAATATGTAGAAAATAGGTAACTTATAAAAACCTGCTGTATAAAAGAAATAAAAATTTAAAAAAGAGCTTTGATTTGTCTATTTCTAACTCTGAGCTACTTTGATTAAATCATTTGACTCCAAATTTTTATAATCTGTAATGGTACCATTAAATTTTTTTGAGGCTATATCCCTAATATATGTATACTTACTAACAAATGTTTATAAATATATTATTTCTAAAAATACATTATGGACAAAAATATATACAAGTGTGCAAAATAGAAAATATCAAAAGATAATCTATATGAAATAAACAGAATTTTCCTTGTCTTGCTCATATCATAATGATAATACTTCATAAAATTCCTTAAAATTTTTGATATGTTTTGAGAGTGGCTTGCTGTCAAACTCATGTTGTGATTGATGAGAAGCTTGTGGAAGAAATAGAAGTGTCTGCTCTTCCTTCTATTAGTTGTTTTCCTTATGTTTGCACTGTTGGTATCATCTTCAGTCTGCATTTTCTTTCTGGAATCCTTTTAAGCAATTTATTCACTTGTAAGCGTTCTGTTCAAAGTAGCTAATAGAATAGTAAATAGACTTAACTAGTTCTTTCTTCAGGGTCCCATTCTTAGCATATATAGCTCTTACCAGTGTCAATCCATTTATGACATATATCAATCTGCATATCAGAGTCACCGTCAATAGGTATATGATATATTGGCAAATAATAATTTCTCCCTTATTTTATTTGAAAATTAAATGCAAAAAAACTCTAACAATTTCTTCTTATACCCCTCTTAAGCAGCTCACTTTGAAAAGGACCATACTTTTTTCATAGAGACAGTATTTCACCCATTGTTCTAATCATCCTAGACTCTCTTACTGTAGAATTTCTAAACAGTTGGGGGCATAGCTGATCCTTACTGACACTCCATAACAGACACCAGATTAATGCCATTAACTATTACCCATATCACTAGCCTCTTTCCCATTTGATTTTATTTCTCACTATAATTTCTTATTACTCAGTTCCTACCCATATTAAAGACACCATTAGTTAAGAGGAATAGTTTTGAAAATTTATATGAAAGATCTGTGCTGTATAGAGTAAACGCCAGTACCTCTAAAGCAACATTGTGCCAACTTTTAACTTGAGATTTAATTTTTTTTTTTTGGTTAGTTGTACTTTTACTCCTGTCTTTAAGCTTAAAGGTATTCTATCAACATTTTTCTGTAATTGTAGTCAGTTATGGCATGGCAGTCAACTGATTGGGTACCAGAAACCATGTGGTTTACGTTATTCCAGGGGCCCAAGACATATGCCCATATAAGTCAAAAGTGGGAGGCTTGGCATCAAAGAGCAGGAGACAGAGTCCTCAGGCCTTGGGCTACATCTGCATCCCAGCCCCACTCCGCCCCCTTAGTATCCATGTGTTCCAGGCCAAATTACTTCTGGCTTCAATGTCCATGTTTGTAACACCTACTGCTCTGGGTTGTTAAGAGAATTACATAAATAATGAGTGCAGAGTGCCTGGCATACATGTGTTGCTTAATAAATGGTAGCTGTTGGCACTATTATTATCATTTCTATTATTAAACTCCCTATAGGGACAAGAGACATGTTCTCTTGCTTTTCACTTAGTTTACTTAATTGAGCTACATGACTCTGCCATCTGCTTCTTTCTCCTGTGCAAATAGGCTTTACTTTCAAGTTTGAATTTGCAATAAAATTAAACGAGTAATTTTCTTGAAATACCTTGCAGGTTCATTTATTCAGGGATCAGAGAAATCCATATCCCTGGTTCAAGGAGGGAGGAGTGAGTATGCAGCAGCTTTGGCGTGGGAGAAAGGGAGTTCTGGTCCAGAAGAGAAGATATTTTCTGAGTGGTTAGAATCAGTGAAGGAAAATCCTACTGTGATTGACTTTAAGGTAAGATTGAAAAGCATTATGGGTAAGAGCTAAGGCAGTTCTCTGGCAGCCCAAACTGTACATCACACAACTCCTTTTCCATTTTCTTCTCAGATGATAAAAGAAATGTCTTTCTTTAGTGTGTATGCACAACATACCTTTTTAAAAAACATTAAATTAAACATCTCTTGTTTATGCTGTTCAAACAAGCATTCTGTAGTACAGCATTTAGAATTCCCAGCACACATTAAATACCAGAAGAGGGAGTTTAGTGCATGAAAATGCCTAAACTTACCTGGAGTAGTGTTCTACTCCCCATGTATGTAATAAATTTGATTTCTGTACTTTTCTTGCAATTCTTTATTTAATAAGCCCTGCTAAATCTTCATTTATAGCTCTGTGGGGTAAATGGGATTTTAGACCCATTTGATTTTCTGTTTCTATCACCATTGATTAAATTTACCAGTCTTATATTTGTTGTAATTACATTAAAGGGTGATTTTTATTAGGTATGAAATACTTTGTCCACAAATCAGTCATATGCCACTTTGAGCCAGTTTTGCCTAAAACATAAGCACATTTTAAAAAGCTCCTTAAGGAGCTATTCTGCTCATTTCATTTAAATGAAAATAAAGGAGTTCAATCATCATGAAGGCAGAATGATTTACATGTAGCATGAAGATACTTGGAGCTCTACAGGTTATGGTAGGAAAATGAGGTCCAGCTGCCCATCTGGGCACTTGTGAGTCATACACTT
This sequence comes from Monodon monoceros, assembly GCF_005190385.1. Lineage (NCBI taxonomy): Eukaryota > Metazoa > Chordata > Mammalia > Artiodactyla > Monodontidae > Monodon > Monodon monoceros. The sequence continues at coordinate 34,485,301 of NW_021703768.1, read as the reverse complement.
CACTAGAGAGTCATTCCTCTGAGGTTTTAAAATGTTAATTAAAATGAGCCCTGGAAGACCTAAATAGACATTTCTCCAAAGAAGATACACAGATTGCCAACAAACACATGAAAGGATGCTCAACATCTCTAATCATTAGAGAAATGCAAATCAAAACTACAATGAGGTATCACCTCACACCAGTTAGAATGGGCATCATCAGAAAATCTACAAACAACTAATGCTGGGGAGGGTGTGGAGAAAAGGGAACCCTCTTGCACTGTTGGTGGGAATGTAAATTGATACAACCACTATGGAGGCTCCTTAAAAAACTAAAAATAGAACTACCATACGACCCAGCAATCCCACTACTGGGCATATACCCAGAGAAAACCATAATTCAAAAAGAGTCATGTACCACAATGTTCATTGCAGCACTATTTACAATAGCCAGGACGTGGAAGCAACCTAAGTGTCCATCGACAGATGAATGGATAAAGAAGATGTGACACACATATACAATGGAATATTACTCAGCCATAAAAAGAAACGAAATTGAGTTTGTAGTAAGGTGGATGGACCTAGAGTCTGTCGTACAGAGTGAAGTAAGTCAGAAAGAGAAAAACAAATACCATATGCTAACACATATATATGGAATTTAAAAAAAAATGGTTCTGAAGAACCTAGGGGCAGGACAGGAATAAAGACACAGACGAAGAGAATGGACTTGAGGACATGGGGAGGGAGAAGGGTAAGCTGGGACGAAGTGAGAGAGTAGCATGGACATATATACACTACCAAATTTAAAATAGATAGCTAGTGGGAAGCAGCCACATAGCACAGGGAAATCAGCTCGGTGCTTTATGACCACCTAGAAGGGTGGGATAGGGGATATGGGGATGTATGTATACATATAGCTGATTCACTTTGTTATAAAGCAGAAACTAACACACCATCGTAAAGCAATTATACTCCAATAAAGATGTTAAAAAAAAATGAACCCCGATTTTGTGTTAGCTCCATATTTGTTACTGTAATTCTTCTATTGATCCTACCAGCAAGTTCATTTCTCTATTTTGTCTCTCCACATTTTCTCATCTGGTTCCATCAAAAGCCAGTAGTAGTGTCCCTGGAAAAACAAAGAACACTGAAAGCCTCTCTTCACCCTTTCCAGATTTTTCTCCTTGAGTCAAACTTGATGAGCCTTCAGCAAAGCATTCCTGAGCTGCCTAACTCTTGGTCACTTTTCTCAGTACTTTGATGCATGCATTTGATGCTTAATAAACAAGTCGATATAAATCCAAGTAAGAGACACTTCATGTGAGGCTTCCTCCATAGTAGAATTCTGGGGAAAGTAAGCTCCAGATACTTTACACCTGCCATGTTTTAGGGACAACAGAAGCCAGCTAACCTTGCAGATAGCTGCTCTACCCACTGTAGAAGGGAAAGAAGCTCCCCCACCCTCATGGGAAGGGCTTTTCTCTGCTAGTCCAATCGACAGATATACCATATTCTACAACAATCCCTTTGAAGTGTGGGATTTTCCATACCTTGCCTCTCATTCTACGGGAATTGGGCGATGATGGCAACATATGCCAAAGAGATGTGACTCTGACTGGACCTCCTCTCTCCCATCTGCTCTTAGCTTGCTCCCATTACAGACCTGGTAAGAAATATCCCCTGTGCGGTGACAAGACGGAACAACCTCATGAGAGCTTATCGAGAATATGCAGCCAAGTTTGACCCCTGCCAATGTGCTCGATGCCCTAATAACGGCCACCCCACGCTCTCAGGGACTGAATGTCTGTGCGTGTGCCAGAGCGGCACCTACGGTGAGAACTGTGAGAGGCGCTCTCCGGATTACAAATCTAGTAAGTGTCAGTAACTTGCTATGAGGTAGGAAGCTTTCCCCTCCCAAAGGTATTGTAGGTTGGTCAATGAAAACAACAAAACAAAACAAAACTTCTCTGCATAAGAGAACTGCTTAAGCAATTTCCACCTTATGCAAACTCACAAGGAAAACAGGCCTGGAGAAAGTTAGACTCAAAGGTCAAACAGTCCTGATGTGAATCTCAGCTGTAACCTACCAGCTTTGTGACCTTGGGAAAGTCACCTAACCTCTCTATGCCTCAGTCTGTTCATCCATAAAATGGGGATAATGCCACTATATACCCAAAAATTATATATGTGTATATATATATAAAATATACAGCACAATGCCTATAACATAAAATAGATAAAATAATAAAACACACTATAAAGTAAAATATGTGATGCTCTTGTTAACCTCTTGTGCATTATAATGTAGAATGAGGGTGGCTTGTAATAAGGGATAAATTAAGACACAACCAAAGTTTTCATACAGGACCAAGCAATGTTCATACCTCTAACCCTCCTTAGAAAGAGGATATGTCATGGGAGTAAGAATATAGTCTATTACCTTTAAAAATGTAATTTTATATATATTCTATTTGGAAGAAGTTCACATGTATACATATATTTATGTATATATGTATGTGTGAGATATGTTGCTGACAGTTGAAAATGATTCATAGTTGTTGCCATTTTATTCAGGCTGTGGGAACAGGAAAGGGAAATCAGGTGATATGTCAGGCCCTTTGCACAGATAATTTCTTTTAATCCTCACAATAACCCTATGATATTCCACAAAGGCTCCCACAGCTAAACTGTGAGGAAGCCAAGTTGACCTGGCTTCAAAGCCCCAATTCTCCCAGAGGCACCATGATCGGTGGATGGGTCTTCCTGTGTTCCAGATGCTGTAGACGGGAACTGGGGCTGCTGGTCTTCCTGGAGCACGTGTGATGCTACTTACAAGAGATCAAGAACCCGAGAATGCAACAACCCTGCCCCCCAGCAAGGAGGGAAAAGCTGTGAGGGGGAGAGGCGGCAAGTGGAGCACTGCACATTTTCCATAATGCAGAACGAGTAAGGATGGATACGGGGAGAGAGCAGGGCATCTCCCCCAACACCACTACTAAACTAGACAGTTAAGATATTTATTTTCTTACTGCTATGTAAAGAAATGATTAGAATTTTACCTATTCCAACACAACATATCAGTGAGGTGTTAGATCGGCTGCTACCCCTTTTTCTCTCTGTTTTCTTTTTTAAATGTATTATATACACATATATATACACACATATATAATGTGTATATATGCATGCATATATGTGTATACACAAACATGTAAATGTGTATATATATATATATATATACACACATATTTATTGTATTATACACACGTTTGTTTTTCCCTTTTAGTGGACAACCATGCATCAGTGATGATGAGGAAGTGAAAGAAATAGACCTCCCTGAATTAGAATCAGATTCAGGGTGTCCTCAACCAGTCCCTCCAGAAAATGCATTTATCCGGGTAAGCATCCTGACCTTTACTTTAGGTTTGGAATCCAAAAAAATAGAACTTAGGAAACATACACTTTCTTTTATTTACAGTTATTTTTTTCTTAGTTTAATACCTGTTGACTTAAAAAGTAAAAAAGGAATATTTAGAAAGTCTCCATCACTTTTCACTGTGAATTCCCTGGAGGTGTCCTCATACCTGGTTGCTAGACCAAACTAACACACACACTTTTGTGTGCCTGCACTACTAACTCGTGTGGTGGTACATTTATGTGAGTGGAGAATGGTTTGGATGACTTCTGTAGGAATCTGCAACTAAGATCTGACTGTTTATTTCTGAATCTGAGCAAAGTAACCCCCTATCTAAGGCACGTTATCAGAGAAACAAACTAGTCTTTACTGTAACATAGGAGGTGTTGAGTCTGTAATGGCTTCTTAGGTTAAAAACCTATAGAACTCTTAAGCAGTCAGTACAGTTTTAATACCTTTTAATTTTATCATTTTTCATTAAACCACTATATGCTTCTATGATTAAAAACAACTAAATACTTTTTCTTAGACAGTTCTGTGGCTTTAGATATAAACTTTCAGGAGATAGATGATATTTAAAATTGATCACGGGAGGCATATGCCCTAATCAATTTTACCTTTATTAAAAAAAGTTTACCTTTCTTAAACTCAGTAAGGCCTTTAATCTGTTTCCAACTGTATCATATTTATGATGAAAAATCAATACCCTCGATTCTCCAGAGCCAGCAAATAAATATCGATGGAGCATAGTCTGGGCTAATGTATCTTCCCTGTTCATTCATCTTCTGTTCATGTATAAGGTACCAGGCCTAAAGTTGTGAGGGGGAGGAAATATTTTGGAGGGGGAGTAATGTCGATTAGTCTTTACTCTAGAACCAGAGATTCTCACACTCCAGATGCACTAGAGGCTAATCTTGAGCAGGGCCCAGAAACTTCCATAACTAACAAGATCCCTGGTAATACCGATGCTGCTAGTTCAGAAGTCACACTTTGGAAACGAATCCTTTAGAATAGGAGTTAACAAATGATGGCCCACAGACCAAATCTGACCTGCCCTCTGTATTCTTTTCTTTTCTTTTTTTAATGAAATTTATTGGAACACAACCACATTCCTTTGTTTACATAATGACCATAGCTGTTTTGTGCAACTGTGACACAAGGTGACAGACACTGCCTGACCTGCAATTGATGATCAAGGCCCTTTATAGAAAAAGTTTTCCAGTCCCTGCCCTACAACAGTATCCTCAGAATTACATTTTATCAGATCCAGATACCTAAATAATTTTTAACCTGTTTGTGCCAGCTGCTTAAATAAAGTATTAAAATGATTGACATTCTAATTTTAAAAACACACAAAGGGTTTAAACAGTGGTTCATTCTTCTAATGACTCTTTACAAAATTAGATTATATGTTTCCATTTCCATGAATAAGTTCACTCCTTGTTTTAATTTGTTCTTTATTAAAGGCCTAATTCCTACCTGATGATAGTTTTTGCACAAAAGTAATACAATTTTAACTTTTCCTAATGAGTACCTTCTAGATTCCTAGTAGCAAAATGCTCCTTATATGGAGTCAAACAGAGGCAGGTATGCCTCATTTCAGGCTAGAGCAATCATGTCATTGCACGTGAAGATATCTTTTCAGTGACCAAGACACAAGTCCTACCCCCACTGGCAAGTGACAGTGACTAAGAGTTCTTGTTTAGTCGGTCTAGCAGATATGTCGGACAAAGCTCGATGGTTGCAACATACACTTATATGTTATAGCTTCATAAAAGAAATGGAAGCAGAAGTTTATGACAATAATTTACTTCAGGATGAATGTGCAGGAAAAATGTGCAGCCTTTGAATAAAACATCTAGATCATTAATACTACTCATCATGCCATTTCCCTTGGAAACACAGCCACACCCATAATAACCAAAGATGGAATGCTCTTTTTTGTATTCAGGAAATTAATCATCTTCTAGGAGAAAAGTTGAATCACATGGCCAAGTAATAACAAATGTTGACGATTGAGCTTTCACCTCCCTCAAAATTCCCAACTTCGATTCTCAGAGAATAATTTCCTAGTCAATTCTCTGTACTTGTCTCCCACTAGGTAAGGAAAGAGTTACATTGCTGTTACATTACTGTCTTCCTAAGAAGGAGAGTGTTTTGCATTTTTTCAGCAAAGAGTTATTAAGCCCCGTGTAAAGGTTTGTGAGGGGAGACCTGGTAATAGAAGTGCCACTCAAGTGTAGGGGTGGGGATGATAAATGTGATAAACATAAATTAGAGCTTTGTACAAGTTTCCCCCCAAAACTGAAAGGATGGTACACCTGATGAAGCTGGGGAAATGAAAGAGATTCTCCACAGAGGAAGTTCTATTTGAGTTGGGCCTTGAGAGAACAGAAGAGAGAAGATGTTGAGGATAGAGGGAACAGCCAGGTAAAGACAGGGAGGCATGAAAGAGAGTATTATGTGCAAAGAATAGCAGATGGCTTTGTTTTGCTAGATGATAGGTTCTATTGGAAGAAATGGCAAGAGGTGAGGATGGGAAAGTGGGTTAAATCTCATATTCCAAGCTAAGAATATAAAACCCATCTTATCTTTAAAATCTTTTAGTGAACCCCAAATGCCAGGAGTTGTACTTTAATTACACATTAACTGGGAAAGTATATGATGATAAATAGGTTATTAGGAACACTTTCAAATGATTTGTAGTCAGTGTGTTACCACAGCATCTGCCTATATTTGCTGCGTATGCAGGATACATTTTTTATTCCATTTATAGCCACTACAGGATTCATATATAGTTTTCTTTTTCTTGCAATAGTAAGCCATCTCATATACAGAGGAGAGCAAGTTATTAATTAAAATAAGTATATATATTCTAATCAATTTAAGCAGCAATATGGAAGATGGATTAGAAGAGGGACCAATTAGATAGTTGTCCTGGTAAGAGATAATACATGCTGTAAGCAAAGACAATGATGATGGCAAAAGAAAGGAGAGAATTTTGAGACATATTTAGAAGTAGAAATTGAGCAGACTCTGAGTAGATACAAGAGTGAAGGAACAGAAAGAATCCAGGAGGACCCCGAGGTGTTTGAAGGTATTATTCATAACATTAGTAATGTGCTGATTTCTGTTTTAATTCTAGAATGAAAGGAAACTGTACTCCGTTGGGGAAGAAGTTGAAATCATATGCCTTACTGGTTTCAAACCTGTTGGATACCAGTACTTCAGCTGCTTACCAGACAGAACCTGGAGGCGAGGAGATGTGGAATGCCAACGTGAGAACTGGGCAGGCCTTCCACATGACTCTGCTAGAGAATGGATGTGCCCCAAATAGAGCAAAGTCACACCCTTAGATTAGTACACTTTACTATTTTTTTAGTAACTCTAGTGAAAAGGTTTAGTAAGGCAGAAAGTAGGATTCATCTGCTCAAATTAGATTTCAAACTATCTTCATATTTTAGTTTTCCTGCCCCTGAGTATTAGCAGGACTGTGAGGCATGTGTTTAAGAAGAAATCTGGGAAGTCTGCTAACTGCATCTAACCACAGGCATCTGCCTTGCCCGATGTACAAAGAGATGCGAAATAATGAGTCCCAGGAAGCTGATACTTACACTCTTTGTGTATCAGAGATGGGATTTTTTGTGTGAAATGCAATTTTCTCCTTGGAGCACATCCACATCTTTTGCTCAAAGAGAGAGGAGGAGTTCGCAGGCTCCCCACATACCCATGCTTCAGGAAAGTCAAAATGCGATTAAACAAGGCTCAGATGGGGACTCCAAAGAGTTATTCTGGAATATCATGACACAGAGTTGAGACCAGTGTCAATTAGAACATCCTGTCTCTGTGTCACCCACAATGTGGTGACTTGCTTTGGGGAAAACTCACTGGGGAGAAGAGTGGAAAAGATTATTTCTTGAAAAGCTCCCAATGATATAATGAAAGGAGTATCTGAAGCCAGTTCCTTAGCAAGTTCTTCAGTTAATGGAACTAAAGACAGTTTCCCACTTTCCAAACTGGGATCCTCAACCCCCAGTCTTTCTCATCAAAAGGCAGCATTAAAGCTGAACCAATGTGGTAAATCATATTAAAATCACTTCTTGGATTGCACAAAATCTGCCTGTATCCATTGAGTATTCTGCTCCACCAAATACATCTGAAATATTTCTCTCTCTGCAGGGACAGAGTGCCTCAAGCCAGTGGTGCAGGAAGTACTGACACTGTCACCATTTCAGACATTATATAAAATTGGTGAATCCATTGAGCTAACCTGCCCCAGAGGCTTTGTTGTTGCTGGGCCATCAAGGTACACATGCAGTGGGGATTCCTGGACACCTCCCATTTCAAGCTCACTCGCCTGTGAAAAAGGTGAGTAGCTGCTCAGGATACTGGGGTCTGCTAAGGTGGTGTCCTTTGTGGTTGGTCGTGTAGCATCTACAGAGGAGCTATTTCTTAAGAAGATTTCACTGGCGGGCTGGGTTGTATTTCACCCCGTGTCGATGATGAGGTCAGGCAGCACATAAGTAGCTATTGGTCAAGTGGATATCTTCAAATATTAGACAGTGAGGTCAGTTTTCTTTTCCAATTTAATACTTCACAATTTTGAGGGAGTGCAAGTGCTCTCATATGAAAAAATCAGAATTGATGGTTAACTGAAAATTTAGTTCAAGTGGAGAGCCATAGAAAAGTAGTCCACACTACTTTTTAATTAAACATTTTATTTTAACTTAGAACATAGAAATACACAAATATTCGCCAATTTTCTGACATAGGACCAACCTCTTAGTTCCTAAAGGGTCTCCTGATTTGAGTTTCAAGATTTTTCTCAAATAAAACAAATACATAATTCATCATCTATGTTATCCCATATCAGTTTCTCTAAAACAATGGGTTTTTTAACTCCAAGTGGGGCACTTCTTTAAGAAACACCTCTGCTTAAGTCCCATCCCCTGGTTCTGATGCCATTGAGCTGGGAGGGCCCAATATTTTGTGTTTGTATAAAATCTCTCTGAGTTAATCCAGATACAGACAAAGTTGAGAATTATCTCTCTTTGGAAGAGAGGTGAAAGCTTAAAGGCAACTTTTGCATCAAATTTGACTACAAAATGCTTTTATTTTTCCTTAATCTTTTATAGTAGTCTCATCCACATTAATTCACAGCAAAATTTTTGCAAACCACTTTCAATTATTCAGCATTTTCAACTTAGTTTTTATAAAAATAACTTTTTTTCCTCCTTTATCAGTTGATATGTTTAATCAACTTACACAATTACAATAGTAACTGGCATAAAGAGACTTGGAAACAAACAAAACTGACTCTTGGTAAGTCTATAGCTGGACTGGTAGGGGCAGAAGTGTGAAGCTGTGGAAGAGAGGAGCCTATAAAACTTGCAGTTCAGTGTCGGACAGGCAGCTGGCATGGAGCAGCTGAAATCCCTGGTTAGTCTGGCCTGTTGGTTACTTGGAGGACAGTTAAGGGAGCTTCTACTAATTCATATCTTCCAAACTTCTCAACATGCTTTTTCAAATAATGTCTCATTTTTAATCAGAGAATTCTTGATGATCTCTCTGAGCTCAGACATGATTGAGCCTATTTTGTCAAGGAAAAACCAAAGGCACAGAGAGGCTAAATTAGACCCAAAGTCAGACAGTTTGGGTCAAACAAGAACTGTGCAGCAGCTCTGATAATTCCTCAAGCTCTCTGCCATCTTGCCTTCTTTATCCTCTTCTGGGCTTTTACCATGTGTGAAGGAAAAGGGGAAACTTAACCTATTATAAAAACCTTAAAACTATTGATAAAGAGACCACATGGAAATTTGTGAGAACTTCAGGTTAGTATTGTAGCTTGGTTTCACTCGACTCCTGATCATATATGTCAGAGGTATGAATGCATTTGGGGACCACAGGGTTTAGAGAGTTAAGATCCTCTGGGCATCTTAGGTAGCATCCTCCTCTTTATAAAAATAACAGCATATGTATACACACACACACACACACACACACACACACACACACGCAAATGCACACACGTCTCTGTGTTTGGAAAAGAAATTAAAATTATAATCCAAACTGAGAGATAACAAAATGTTCTACATCGAGATAAAGGAAAGAAATATCCCATCTCATATACTTTCTCTCAACAACGTTGGCAGGAAGATCAATGAAGGGAGTGAAGGGAGTCACAGAAAAAGAAAGAAAATCATCAATAAAACTGAGCACTCTTTCCTGTCAATGTGGGAGGAGCTGTGTGATAAAGAGACTTCAGGTCATTTGTTGGCCAGGAAGACTTTTAATTTTTTCAATGTGAAAAAGAATTTTGCTTCCTGAAGAAATGAGATGCTGCACACCTCCACTGTTAGTTTTTTCCCTTCCTCTGAGAAATCAACACCTCCAGAATATCCCCTTGCCCTCAGCACTTAAAAATCACAATGTTCTCATTTCCGTGTTTCTCAAAAACTGTGCAGGGCAGGCAGCATGGGCAGCTGAGGGCCAGTTTGGGCTTCCACCTGATGCTTAGTGAGGGAGCAAAGAGTCCTTGCAGGTGATCATTGATGATGTCAAATCGGTAGGGAGGGAACAATGCTCTGTGTGCTTGAGAGTTGATGCTCTTTGGAAACAATGTATAGCTTAGGGTCCCTCCTTGACCTAAGCGTGGATTTATTTACAAAAGCCAAAGGCCACACAGAAACCAAAGAAAAACGAGCCCATGTCAATGGAAATCTTAGTATCTGAGACCTTACCATCAGCTATAGGTCTCCATGTTCATGAAAGTTCTGAGCCAAATTTCACCAGATGGAATGAGGGTCCTAACAGAGAGTAATAATAGGGAATGGAAATGCATAGCAGCAAAGAAGAAAACCTACCAATTTTCTAAATCTTTATTTTTGCCTCTAATATAAACTTCCTTCCCTACCAAACCTCTTGCCTGATATACCTGCCTACAGCCCTCCTTTGACAATTACTTGCTTACAGAGGCCACTGTGGTTCTGTGGATGCCTGATTAGTCAGATCCAGTCCAGGGACTAGACTGTGTTTCATCCAGGAGCCTCAGGATGTCAGCTCCAGGTTTAATTCAACCAGTCTAAAGCTTCTGTGGATGAGCCTGAACAAAAGCAAAGATAACCAAGATTTCCCCTTCCATATAATACATCCAAGTGTTCTTCCTTCTATTTTAATCTCCCTTCCTCTCATACACACTATTCAATTGCTCATCTTAGGTCAAGCATCATTTCCTTATAGATCTTCCTTACATTTCTCAGTTGGATTTTTTTGGTGATATGATCTCCTGGAACTTTATTTTTTCAAAATACCTATCTCTGCCTTTAATTATAAACCCATCACTATGATTGTTTGATTAATGTCTGTTTTCCCACTATTAGGGGACTACTGCTGTTTTCATTCTATTTTTTTTTCCACATAACATCCTAATATCTAGAATATCATAGGGATAAATAGCCACATTTGGCAGTTGCATTTCTTCATTGATTATTCTTATAAGAAAAATCTGACTTTCAAGCCATTATCCCCCCAAATCTATTCACATGATTGTCGTCACTGACATCCATATTGCTTAACAGAATAGACAATATTTTGGTCCTCATCTGCCTTGCCCTCCCAGCAGCATTCAACAGTGTTGACCTTCTGCACATTCGTTCTTTCCCTGGCTTCCAAGACACAGCGCTGTCTGGTTTAGCTTCTACCTCTCTGGCTGCTGCCCTCTATTTTTGGCAGGCTCCTGCCTTTGCATGGACTTTAAATGTAGTTCCTCAAGGCTCAGATCTGTCCCCTCACCTCATGCTACGCTCTCCTGCTGGGGAATCTCACCCATACCCATAGCATCAATGATTCCCCCATAGGCTAATAACAAATTTAAATCTTTATCACAGACTTCTCCACTGAGTTTTAGACTTGAATATTCAAATTCCTATGTGTCTATTTTGTTTGGCTGTCTTAAAGAGACTATAAATTCAACATATGCAGAGAGGAATTCTTGAGTCATCACCGTAGCTTCCCTACAACTAACATCTTCTAGTATTTTCTATTTCAGTTAAGGCACCAATATCTATTCTCTCATGCAAACTATAAACCTAAGAATTATACTTGGCAGTTCTCATAACTTACCCACAGTATGCAATATCATCCATTTTATGTGCTTAAAATGTCTCAAGTTCATCCACTTCTCTCCATTTCTACCTCTGGCACTTCGGTCAAAATTCCCATTCTCTTTCACCCAAACTACTATAATAACCTCATAAATTGTCTATTCTCTTGACCACCATGCCTCTCCAAATTCATTCTCCACAGAGAAACCAAAATTAACTTCTTTTCCAAATCCAGACCTGATTTTGTCACACCACCCCCTGCTAAAACCTATCAAAGACTTGCCACTGCTTATAAAATAAGACAAAAATCCTTTGAAAGCCCTTTATGACCCTACACAGTCTGCCACACAGCCATCTCTCTGGCTGTACCATTTCCATGCCCTTGTTTCCCTGGCTTTCTTACAGTTTCAAGAAAGTCACACATTACCTCTCTTTTGACCATGTTTATGCCTGCTATTGCCTTTGCTTCAAACACACTCCCTTTTCTCTTCCCATTTTACTGTTCATAACCTTCCTGGCTACATCAATTTTCTTGATTATATGCTTTCTCTTCAATAGCACCAATAACAGCAGCAATTCTATGTGTACAGTGTGTTTTTTTGATTAATGTCTGTCTGCTCCACAAGACTAGAAGCTCTGAGAGCATGGGATATGGGTCAAATTTTTCTCAACCCACTATCCCCAGAACCTACGGCGGTGCTGGGAAATCATAGTCGCTCAATAAATGTTTGAATAACAAATGAGCAAAAATTTCACCAATTCCATTTTCTTTAGTTCTCTGAACTTAGCAGCAGTTCTAGGTTGGAAAACGACAGCTCCTAGAGCTAGAAAGGACCTTTCAGATGGACTATTTCATGACAACATATTTGGAAAAGCCAAAATGAATGCTCTAACTCCAAAAGATAAATGAGAATTTTTCACCACTGCCTTTTCTCCTAAATTCAAACTTATCACCTGAAATCCACGGTGTGCATTGTTCTTATCTTCATTTTCTTTTGTTTCAGATACCTTGGCACTCTTAAAAGGCCATTGTCAACCAGGACAAAAACAGTCGGGATCTGAATGCATTTGCATGTCTCCAGAAGAAGACTGTGGGTAAGAGATACTCTATGGACTCTGTTTAGAAATGGAAAACCAGTCTAGTGTAACCAATTTAATGGAGGAGCTGGGCTTCTTGAACCATTTAGACAAAGCATATTAATTCTTCACATAACCGATACTCCTTATGCTCTGTTGAATTCTTCCTTCCCACTTGGTAGCAAGCTTTCTTAATTGCCTCTCACCCTTGTCCACTAAGTTTGCATGGCTTTTGTTACTAAAACAGTCTCATTCTGCGGGCACGAGCTGCAACTATCAGTGCGGACACCAGAGATGGGCATGAAGTGCTAAGGCTGCTACTGCAGCCACCAAGAATCCTATGTGCAAGCACAGGTCACTATCCACATCTCCTGTCCTGGAAGCCTGTGCAGCCCGCCACTGCCAGGGTCCCATGATCGAGGGACAACTTCCCCAAGAGAATACAAGGTGCACCTCAGGCTGGTGCAACATCATGCCAGCCTCTGCCACCACAGGCTCGCCCCTCATTCTGTACCCCTCCATCGCCCCAGCCTGAGTGAGCCAGAGCACCATAATCAGCCACTCCTTTAACCCCGTCCTGTCTGGGTGAAGAACAGATGCCAGAAGGCAACATACATGAAGAGGCGGGGCCAAATCCAAAGCTGAACCCTGGGAGCTGTGCGAACAAAGAAGAGAAAGGGAAATTTCTCCCAGCAGCCTAAGGAGCAGCGGATTAAATCTCCACAATCAACTTGATGTACCCTACATCTATGGAATACCTGAATAGACAAGGAATCATCCCAAAATTGAGGAGGTGGACTTTGGGACCAACTGTAGACTTCGGGATTGCTGTATGTGACTGACTAGTTTCTGATTTTTATGTTTATCTTAGTATAATTTTTAGTGCTTGTTATCATTGGTGGATTTGTTTATTGGTTTGGTTGCTCCCTTTTTTTATTACTTTTTAAATTTTATTAATATTTTCATTTTTTATTTTAAAAACATTTTAATTTAATTTTATTTTTTTCTTTGTTTCCTTTTTTTCTCCCTTTTCTTCTGATCCATGTGGCTGACAGGGTCTTACTGCTCCAGCCAGGGGTAAGGCCTGAGCCTCGGAGGTGAGAGAGCTGAGTTCAGGACATTGAACCACCAGACACCTCCCAGCACCATGTAATATCAATAGGTGAGAGCTCTCCCAGAGATCTCCGCCTCAGTCCTAAGACCCAGCTCCACCCAACGGCCAGCAAGCTCCAGTGCTGGACACCTCATGCCAAACAACTAGCAAGACAGGAACACAGCCCCACCCATTAGCAAAGAGGCTGTCTAAAATCATACTAAGTTCACAGACATCCCAAAACACACTGCTGGAAGCAGCCCTGCCCACCAGAAAGACAAGATCCAGCCTCATCCACTAGAACACAGGCACCAGTCCCCTCCATCAGGAAGCCTACACAACCTACTGAACCAACCTCACCCACTGGTGGCAGACACCAAAAAGAACGGGAACTACAAACCTGCAGCCTGGGAAAAAGAGACCCCAAACACAGTAAGTTAAACAAAATGAGAAGACAGAGAAATATGCAGCAGTTGAAGTAGCAAGGTAAAAACCTACCAGACCAAACAAATGAAGAGGACATAGACAGTATACCTGAAAAAGAATTCAGAGTAATAATAGTAAAGATGATCCAAAATCTTGGAAATATAATGGAGAAAATACAAAACATTTAACAAGGATCTAGAAAAATTAAAGAGCAAACAAGTAATGATGAACAACACAATAAATGAAATTAAAAATACTGTAGAAGGAATCAATAGCAGAATAACTGAGATAGAAGAACGGATAAGTGACCTGGAAGATAAAATAGTGGAAATAACTACCACAGAGCAGAATAAAGAAAAAAGAATGAAAAGAACTGAAGACAGTCTCAGGGACCTCTGGGACAACATTAAATGCACCAACATTTGAATTATATGTGTCCCAGAAGAAGAAGAGGAAAAGAAAGGGTCTGAGAAAACATTTGAAGGGATTATAGTTGAAAACTTCCCTAACATGGCAAAGGAAATAAAGTCCAGGAAGCACAAAGAGTCCCATACAGGATTAATCCAAGGAGAAACATGCCAAGACACATATTAACAAACTATCAAAAATTAAATATAAAGAAAAAATAATAAAAGCAGTAACGGAAAAGCAACAAATAACATACAAGGGTATCCCCATACGGTTAAGAGCTAAATTTTCAGCAGAAATTCTGCAAGCCAGAAGTGGCAGGACATTTTTAAGGGATAAAAGGGAAAAACCTACAAACAAGATTACTCTACCGAGCAAGGATCTCATTCAGATTGGATGGAGAAATTAAAACCTTTACAGACAAGCAAAAGCTAAGAGAATTCAGCACCACAAAACCACCTTTACAACAAATGCTAAAGGAACTTCTCTGGTCAGGAGACACAAGAGAAGGAAAAGACCTACAATAACAAACTCCAAACAGTTAGGAAAATGATAATAGTAACATACATATTGATAACTACCTTAAATGTAAATGGATTAAATGCTCCAAACAAAAGACATAGACTGGCTGAATGGATACAAAAACAAGACCCATATATATGCTGTCTACAAGAGACCCACTTCACCCCTCGGGACACATACAGACAAAGTGAGGGGATGGAAAAAGATATTACATGCAAATGGAAATCAAAAGAAAGCTGGAGTACCAATTCTCATATCAGACAAAATAGACTTTAAAATGAAGACTATTACAAGAGACAAAGAAGCACACTACATAATGATCAAGGGATCACTCCAATAAGAAGACATAACATTGTAAATATTTATGCACTCAACAGAGGAACACCTCAATACATAAGGCAAATGCTAACAGCCATAAAAGGGGAAAGAGACAGTAACACAATCATAGTAGGGGATTTTAACATCCCACTTTCACCAATGGACAGATGATCCAAAATGAAAATAAATAAGGAAACATAAGATTTAAATGACACATTAAACATAATGGACTCAATTTATATTTATGGGATATTCTTTCCAAACACAATAGAATACACTTTCTTCTCAAGTGCTCATGGAACATTCTCCAGGATAGACCATACCTTGGGTCACAAAACAAGGCTTGGTAAATTTAAGAAAATTGAAATCATATCAAGTATCTTTTCCTACCACAATGTTATGAGACTAGATATCAATTACAGGAAAAAAACTATAAAAAATACAAACACATGGAGGCTAAACAATACACTACTAAATAATCAAGAGATCACTGAAGAAATCAAAGAGGAAATCAAAACATACTTAGAAACAAATGACGATGAAAACATGATGATCCAAAACCTACGGGATGCAGCAAAAGCAGTTCTAAGAGGGAAGTTTATAGCAATACAAGCCTACCTCAAGAAACAAGAAACAACTCAAATAAACAACATAACCTTACACCAAAAGCAATTACAGAAAGAACAAAAAAACCAGTTAGCAGAAGGAAAGAAATCATGAAGATGACATCAGAAATAAATGAAATAGTCATGAAGGAAACAATAGCAAAGATCAATAAAACTAAAAGCTGGTTATTTGAGAAGATAAACAAAAGTGATAAACCATTAGCCACATTCATCAAGAAAAAAAGGGAGAAAACTCAAGTCAAAAGAATTAGAAATGAAAAAGGAGAGATAAAAACTGACACTGCAGAAATACAAAGGATCATGAGAGATTATGACAAGCAGCTATATGCCAATAAAATGGACAACCTGGAAGAAATGGACAAATTCTTAGGAAAGCACAACATCCCAAAACTGAACAAGGAAGAAATAGAAAATATAAACAGACCAATCACAGGCACTGAAACTGAAACTGAGATTAAAAATCTTCCAACAAACAAAAGTCCAGGACCAGAAGTCTTCACAGGCAAATTCTATCAAACATTTACAGAAGAGCTCACACTTATCCTTCTCAAAATGGTCCAAAATATCGCAGAGGGACGAACACTCCCAAATTCATTCTACGAGGCCACCATCACCCTGATACCAAAACCAGATAAAGATGTCACAAAATAAGAAAACTACAGGCCAATATCACTGATGAACATAGATGCAAAAATCCTCAGTGTAATACTAGCAAACAGAATACAGCAGCACATTAAAAGGATCATACCCCACGATCAAGTGGGGTTTATCCCAGGAATGCAAGGATTCTTCAATATACGCAAATCAGTCAATGTGATACACCATATTAACAAAATGAAAGATAAAACAACACGATAATCTCAATAGATGCAGGAAAAGCTTTCGGCAAAATTCAACACCATTTATGACAAAAAAAAACCCTCCAGAGAGTGGGCATAGAGGGAACTTACCTCAACATAATAAAGGTCATATATGACAAATCCATAGGCAATATCATTCTCAATCATGAAAAACTGAAACCATTTCCTCTAAGATCAGGAACAAGTCAAGGTTGCCCACTCTCACCACTATTATTCAACATAGTTTTGGAAGTTTTAGCCACAGCAATCAGAGAAGAAAAAGAAATAAAAGGAATCCAAATCGGAAAAGAAGAAGCAAAACTGTCACTGTTTGCAGATGAAATGATACTATACTTAGAGAATCCTAAAGATGGTACTAGAAAACAACTAGAGCTAATCAATGAATTTGGTAAAGTAGCAGGATACAAAATTAATGCACAGAAATCTCTTGCATTCCTATACACTAATGATGAAAAATCTGAAAGAGAAATTAAGGAAACACTCCCATTTACCATTGCAACAAAAAGAATAAAATACCTAGGAATAAACCTACCTAAGGAGACAAAACACCTGTATGCAGAAAACTATAAGACACTGATGAAAGAAATTAAAGATGATACAAACAGATGGAGAGATTTACCATGTTCTTGGATTGGAAGAATCAACATTGTGAAAATGACTCTACTACCCAAAGCAATCTACAGATTCAATGCAATCCCTATCAAACTACCACTGGCATTTTTCACAGAACTAGAACAAAAAATTTCACAATTTGTATGGAAAGACAAAAGGCCCCGAATAGCCAAAGCAAACTTGAGAAAGAAAAATGGAGCTGGAGGAATCAGACTCCCTGACTTCAGATTATACTGCAAAGCTACAGTAATCAAGACAGTATAGTATTGGCACAAAAACAGAAATATAGATCAATGGAACAGGATAGAAAGCCCAGAGATAAACCCATGCACATATGGTCACTTTATCTTTGGTAAAGGAGGCAAGAATATACAATGCAGAAAAGACAGCCTCTTCAATAACTGGTGCTGGGAAAATTGGACAGCTACATGTAAAAGAATGAAATTAGAACACTCCCTAACACCATACACAAAAATAAACTCAAAAAGTATTAAAGACCTAAATGTAAGGACAGACACTGTAAAACTCTTGCAGGAAAACATAGGCAGAACACCCTATGACATAAATCACAGCAAGATCCTTTTTGACCCACCTCCTAGAGAAATGGAAATAAAAACAAAAGTAAACAAATGGGTCCTAATGAGACTTCAAAGCTTTTGCACAGCAAAGGAAACTATAAACAAGATGAAAAGACAACTGTCATAATGGGAGAAAATATTTGCAAATGAAGCAACTGACAAAGGATTAATCTCCAGAATTTACAAGCAGCTCATGCAGCTCAATATCAAAAAAACAAACAACCTAATCCAAAAATGGGCAGAAGACCTAAATAGACATTTCTCCAAAGAAGATATACAGATTGCCAACAAGCACATGAAAGGATGCTCAACATCACTGATCATCAGACAAATGAAAATCAAAACTACAATGAGGCCTTACCTCACACGGGTCAGAATGGTCATCATCAAGAAATTTACAAACAATAAATCCTGGAGAGGGTGTGGAGAAAAGGGAGCCCTCTTGCACTGTTGGTGGGAATGTAAATTGATACAGCCTCTATGGAGAACAGTATAGAGGGTCCTAAAACACTAAAATAGAACTACCATATGACCCAGCAATTCCACTACTGAGCATATACCCTGAGAAAACCATAATTCAAAAAGAGTCATGTACCACAATGTTCATTGCACCTCTATTTACAATAGCCAGGAAAAGGAAGCAACCTAAGTGTCCATCAACAGATGAATGGATAAAGAAGATGTGGCACATATATACAATGGAATATTACTCAGCCATAAAAGAAATGAAATTGAGTTTTTTGTAGTGAGGTGGATGGACCTAGAGTCTGTCATACAGAGTGAAGTAAGTCAGAAAGTGAAAGATACCGCATGCTGACACATATATATGGAATCTAAAAAAAAAACAAGGTTCTGAAGAATCTAGGGACAGAACAGGAATAAAGACGCAGACGTAGAGAATGTACTTGAGGACACGGGGAGGGGGAAGGGTAAGCTGGGACGAAGTGAGAGAGTGGCATGGACATATATACACTACCAAATGTAAAACAGATAGCTAGTGGGAAGCAGCTGCATAGCCCAGGGAGATCAGCTCTGTGCTTTGTGACCATCTAGAAGGGTGGGATAGGGAGGGTGGGAGGGAGAGGCAAGAGAGAGGGGGTATGGGGGTATACGTATACGTATAGCTGATTCACGCTGTTATACGGCAGAAACTAACACAACATTGTAACGCCATTATACTCCAATAAAGATGTTTAAAAAAGAGTCTCATTCTGATGTTAAAGACTCATTCCTGTCCAGTTTAAAATCAAACTCATGTATATCAAAGGCTTTCTCTTCCCCCTAAATATAGGGCAAGTTTGTGCCTCCAAAAGCTTAGAGAAAGAGGTGTGAGCATGGACTTCACACACACACACACACACACACACACACATCCCTTTGTGAGATTAGTCTTTCATGTGGTGGCAGAGAGCTTGACAAAAAATGATATATCCTTATATGGCTGCCACGACTCTCTGCTGTTATAACTGCCTTTTTTTACATGAACTAACCCTGGCATGTCGAGGGTGCTTATTAATTTAAGGGATACTTTCAGGGGAATTTAATCCGAAATAACATTAGCTTAAGGTAAAGTTTTGTTTCTCTATCTCACAAAATAAATGCAGGGGAAGGCAGTCTAGGGATGGTCTGGTGATTCTCTCATTTCAGATAGGACTGCTTCTCCTTCCTGCTTTCTGTTCTGCCATTCATTTTTTTAAAATCTAATATTCATAAATTATTTTTTATTGAAGTATAACTGATACTTTACTTATTTATTTTTATCAAAGTAAAGCTTTCTCTTCTGACATTCTTAAATTTATTTCATGATCCAAGACTTCCCTGCTGGAGTACAAAGGAAGGAAGACCAGAAATGGACACCGTCTCTCTTTTTAAGGAGAGTTCCTGGGAAAATTATCATGGCGTCCATCTCATTACTCTTCTCTTATTCACATGGCCCGGTGGACCTGCAAGGGAGGCTATGAAATGCAGTTCTTTGGCTAGAAGCAAAAGCGTTTTTGAATAAAATTAGAGTTACATGACTGAGTGAGACAATGAATAACGGAGTAGGAAGCCAACAGACTGTGCCTAGCTGTGATATTTCACTTTTTTTTTACTTTGAAATATATATTTTAAACAATGCAGACTGTTCTAAGGCAATTTTCATCTTTAAAACTGTGTGTCCATAATTGTTACTTTTAAATTTTTCTTCTATTTCTTTGCGCCAACTTTTTTTTTCACTTTTAACACTGATTCGCTCCCACATTCCTCTGAGCTACAAGTGAACAAACACTTGTAGGGACACATTAATTTGTTTGTTTATTTATTTATAAGAACACTACAGGGTCTTTTTCTGTAACATTCCACTGATAGAATTCAACCCAAGGATGGCTCTATCTACCCTCCTCAGTATTAACCACAAGTGGTCCACTTTGTATGAGCTTCTTGCAGCTGGGGTCCCCTCACCCAGCAAATGGCCTTCTAGAGAGTACTTAAAATGTTCCCATTGTCCATTTAACCCAGAGGAAACTTCTATCTTTATCTTTGCAATACCCAACCATGAGAATACAGACTGTCCTCTGGAACTGTCTGAATTTCAGCTCAGTCTTACCTCTCTAGCCCCTTTCTATATTCCTCAGTCCTCTTTTATATGGCATTGAGGATGTTTCTGAGAGTGACTGACCCCACAGCTTAAGTTCTCAGAAAGTGGCCTTTTGTTCTCAGCTATGGGCTTCAGTTCCTGGAAACAATTTTACATACTGGTGCACTGATTGTTAACTCTAAAGTTGACATTAGAGAAGAAATTCATATTTGGAGTAATCAAGGCATTCTTGTCCTCTCAGCAAGAGAAGGACTATGGCTAACCTTTTGTTAGCAGGACCCATCCATTTACTTAGATTTAGCAAGTTACCCAGGGATTAATTGACTTAAAAGCTCATGCTCTTAACCACAATACAAATACACTTACAAAGCTATATAATTATATATAATATATAATTATATATATATATATATATAATTATATATAAGACTCTTGTATTACAATTAATAAGTGTTAAAAAGTGTTCAGAGGAGGTACAGGCTACCATCGGCTAGGTCGATCAGGATTAGCTTCAAAATGTAGCCAGGAATTGATCTGGATGCAGATAGGCAGAGAGGAGACACAATACGACATTGATTGAGTAGGGCTTGGCATGGTAGCAAAGGAACAATAATCTTATTAGTTTAGAAAATTGTCAATTTTTCAGATGATAAAGAGGGATTAAGGAGGATGGAAAAATGATTCTAGAAAGAAAAGTTGATTGGATCAAAATATGGAAGATTTTGATCATCAGAATTTAATAATTCAGACTTTAATTTGAAGGCAATTGGGAGTAGTACCATGCTTAAAGTGAAATTTTAGAAAGAGGAATCCCAATGCATGCCAGATAAAATGAGAGCAATTGGGGGAAAGAATAGCTGGGTGGTAAGTTAACATATGAGTTGGCTACACGCCATCTTTTCTTTTCTAGTCTTCATATATAAATGCTTGCTTTCCTCTCTTGGACAGCCTTTATTCAGAAGATATCTGTGTGCTTGATACTCACTCCAGTCATCACTTTACTTCAACCACTTGTAAGTTTTTGGCCGAGAACTGTTTAAACAATCAGCAACTCCATTTTCTACATATTGGTTCATGCCAAGATGGTCCACAGCTAGAATGGGGTCTTGAAAGGACAAAACTTTCATCCAGTAGCACAAAGAAAGAATCCTGTGGCTATGACACCTGCTACGACTGGGAAAAATGTTCAGGTAAGCTCCAGCAGTGACCCATACTAGAAAAGCTCTCACTTAACCTTCATCTCAACTAGTATATCTTACTTGCATTTATACATTCTTTCTTTAAAATAACTTTCCTTAATCAAAAATAATTCTTTTCATTGTAAAAAAAATTTATGAATTGATTGAAATAGAAGGGAAAAGCAGAACCCAGCCCATCCACAATTTTGGTGTAAATCTCTCCAATCTTTTTCTGCACATACATAATCAGTCCCACCCTTAGACCCCAGTAAGAAGAACACCCATCCTGACCTATGCTTTAGGTACTCTTCTTCCCCATCCCCAGCTTTGGAGGGCCTTTATCAAAATTGTCTAAGTTTCCTCTGGCAGTTGGAACCAGCTGGGGCCAGCACAGGTACAGTGCCCTGAGCCTAGACATGGATACCAATTACCAGAAGCATCTGCCTCAAATTTTTTGAAGTCCTCTTGCAGTGCCTGGAATCACCCCAGGTTGGCAGGGTTAGATAGGCAGAATGTCTTGAGCCCACACATAGACCCTCATGGGCCAAGGCCCTGTTTCTTCTTTGTGGGACATTCTCCTACCCTCTCCTGCTTTTCTCCCCCACCAGGCATGGGGTCAACCAGATGTTCCAAGGAGCTCTGGGACTCCACCTGTAGAGTCATACCTCAGTCACAGCTAGACCTCGTTCCCAGAGAGAAGCCTGGTGAGCCACTGGCCAGCAAGGTAGTCTTTCTCCAAATTGCTTGAGATCAGACAGCTAGGATGGTGCTGACACTAATTTGAAGTGACTTTAATCATTTATATAAAGAGGCACCCCATTAAAAAATGTCCCTGGGGCCTCACACACCTCAGAGGTGGCATTGATTATATTACAAGTTTTTTAAAAAATAGGATCATCTACTACATTTTATTTTATATATTGCTGTTTTTCACTAAATATATCATGAAACTATTTCCATGTCATAATATGTTATTCTGCCACACAATTTTCTTTTTTAAATTTAATTTTAATTATTTTTTTATACAGCAGGTTCTTATTAGCAATCCATTTCATACATATTAGTGTATATAAGTCAATCCCAATCTCCAAATTCATCACACCGCTTTCCCCCCTTGGTGTCCATATGTTTGTTCTCTACATCTGTGTCTCAATTTCTGCCCTGCAAACTGGTTCATCTATACCATTTTTCTAGGTTCCACATATATGCATTAATATACGACATTTGTTTTTCTCTTTCTGACTTACTTCACTCTGTATGACAGTCTCTAGATTCATCCACATCTCTACAAATGACACAATTTCGTTCCTTTTTATGGCTGAGTAATATTCCATTGTATATATGTACCACTTGTCTTTATTGATTCATCTGTCAATGGGCATTTAGGTTGCTTCCATGACCTGGCTCTTGTAAATACTGCTGCAATGAACATTGGGGTGCATGTGTCTTTTTGAATTATGGTTTTCTCTGGGTATATGCCCAGTAATGGGATTGCTGGGTCATATGGTAATTCTGTTTTTAGTTTTTTAAGGAACCTCCATACTGTTCTCCATAGTGGCTGTATCAATTTACATTCCCACCAACAATGCAAGAGGGTTCCCTTTTCTCCACACCCTCTCCAGCATTTATCGTTTGTAGATTTTCTGATGATGCTATGAGGTGTGAGGTGACACCTCATTGTAGTTTTGATTTGCATTTCTCTACTAATTAGCGATGCTGAGCAGCTTTTCATGTGCTTATTGGCCATCTGTATGTCTTCTTTGGAGAAATGTCTATTTAGGTCTTCTGCCCATTTTTGGATTGGGTTATTTGTTGTTTGAATATTGAGCTGCATGAGCTCTTTATATATTTGAGAGATTAATCCTTTGTCCATTGATTCGATGGCAAATATTTTCTCCCATTCTGAGGGTTGTCTTTTCATCTTGTTTGTAGTTTGCTTTGCAAAAGCTTTTAAGTTTCATTACGTTCCATTTGCTTATTTTTGTTTTTATTTCCATTACTCTAGGAGGTGGATCAAAAAAGATCGTCCTGTGATTTATGTCAAAGAGTGCTCTGCCTATGTTTTCCTCTAAGAGTTTTATATTGTCCGGTCTTACATATAGGCCTCTAATCCATTTAGTGTTTATTTTTGTCTATGGTGTTAGGGAGTGTTCTAATTTCATTCTTTTACATGTAGCTCTCCAGTTTTCCCAGCATAATTTATTGAAGAGGCTGTCTTTTCTCCATTGTATATCCTTTCCTCTTTTTCATAGATTAGTTGACCATAGGTGAGTGGGTTTATCTCTGGGCTTTCTATCCTGTTCCATTGACCTATATTTCTGTTTTTGTGCCAGTAGCATATTGGCTTGGTTACTTTAGCTTTGTAGTATAGTCTGAAGTCAGGGAGTCTGATTCCTCCAGCTCCATTTGTTTCCCTCAAGACTGCTTTGGTTATTCGGGGTCTTTTTGGTCTCCATACAAATTTTAAGATTTTTTGTTCTAGTTCTGTAAAAAATGCCATTGGTAATTTGATAGGGATTGCACTGAATGTGTAGATTGCTTTGGGTAGTATAGTCATTTTCATAATATTGATTATTCCAATCCAACAACATGGTATATCTCTCCATCTGTTTGTATCATCTTTAATTTCTTTCATCAGTATCTTATAGTTTTCTGCATTCAAGTGTTTTGTCTCTCTAGGTAGGTTTATTCCTAGGTATTTTATTCTTTTTGTTGCAATGGTAAATGGGAGTGTTTCCTTAATTTCTCTTTCAGATTTTTCATCATTAGTGTATAGGAATGCAACAGATTTCTGTGCATTAATTTTGTATCCCACTGCTTTTCCAAATTCATTGATTAGCTCTAGTTGTTTTCTGGTAGCATCTTTATGATTCTCTATGTATAGTATCATGTCATCGGCAAACAGTGACAGTTTTATGTCTTTTTTCCAATTTGGATTCATTATATTTCTTTTTATTCTCTGATTGCCATGGATAGGACTTCCAAAACTATGTTGAATAATAGTGGCAACAGTGGACATCCTTGTCTTGTTCCTGATTTCAGATGAAATGCTTTCAGTTTTTCCCCATTGAGAATAACGTTTGTTGTGGGTTTTTTGTATATAGCCTTTATTATGTTGAGGTAGGTTCCCTCTATGCCCACTTTCTGGAGAGTTTTATCATAAACGGGTGTTGAATTTTGTCAAAAGCTTTTCCTGCATCTATTGAGATGATCATATGGTTTTTATTCTTCAATTTGTTAATATGGTGTATCACATTGATTGATTTGCATATATTGAAGAATCCTTACACCCCTGGGATAAATCCCACTTGATCATGGTGTATGATCCTTTTAATGTGTTGTTGTATTCTGTTTGCTAGTATTTTGTTGAGGATTTTTGCATCTATATTCATCAGTGATATTGGTCTGTAATTTTCTTTTTTTCTAGTATCCTTGTCTGGTTTTGGTATCAGGGTGATGGTGGCCTCATAGAATGAGTTTGGGAGTGTTCCTTCCTCTGCAACTTTTTGAAAGAGTTTGAGAAGGATGGTGTTAGCTCTTCTCTAAATGGTTGATAGAATTCACCTGTGAAGCAATCTGGTCCTGGACTTTTGTTTGTTGGAAGATTTTTAATCACAGTTTCAATTTCATTACTTGTGATTGTCTGTTCATATTTTCTATTTCTTCCTGGTTAAGTCTTCGAAAGTATACCTTTCTAAGAATTTGTTCATTTCTGCCAGGTTGTCCATTTTATTGGCACGGAGTTGCTTATAGTAGTCTCTTAGGATGCTTTGTATTTCTGCGGTGTCTGTTATGACTTCCTTTTCATTTTCTAATTTTATCGATTTCAGTCCTCTCCCTCTTTACCTTGATGAGTCTGGCTAATGGTCTATCAATTTTGTTTATCTTCTCAAAGAACCAGCTTTTAGTTTTATTGATCTTTGCTATTGTTTTCTTTGTTTCTATTTCATTTATTTCTGCTCTGGTCTTTATGATTTCTTTCCTTCTGCTAACTTTGGTTTTGTTTGTTCTTCTTTCTCTAGGTTTTTTAGGTGTAACGTTAGATTTTTTATTTGAGATTTTTCTTGTTTCTTGAGGTAGGCTTGTATAGCTATAAACTTCCCTCTTAGAACTGCCTTTGCTGCATCCCATAGGTTTTGGATCATCGTATTTTCATTGTCATTTGGCTCTAGGTATTTTTTGATTTCTTCAGTGAACTCTTGGTTATTTAGTAATGTATTGCTTAGACTCCATGTGTTTGTGTTTTTTACATTCTGTTCTCTGTAATTGATTTCTAATCTCATAGCGTTGTGGTCAGAAAAGATGCCTGATATGATTTCATTTTTCTTAAATTTACTGAGGCTTGATTTGTGACCAAAGATGTGATCTATCCTGGAGAATGTTCCATGTGCACTTGAGAAGAAAGTGTAATCTGCTGTTTTTGGATGGAATTTCTTCTAAATGTCAATTAAATCTACCTGGTCTATTGTATCATTTAAAGCCCTTGTTTTCTTATTAATTTTCTGTTTGGATGATCTGTCCATTGGTGTAAGTGAGGTGTTAAAGTCCCTCACTATTATTGTGTTACTGTCGATTTCCTCTTTTACAGCTGTTAGCAGTTGCCATATGTATTGAGGTGCTCCTGTGTTGGGTGCATGTATAATTGTTATATCTTCTTCTTGAATTGATCCCTTGATCATTATGTAGTGTCCTTCCTTGTCTCTTGTAACATTCTTTATTTTAAAGTCTATTTATCTGATAGGAGTAGCGCTACTCCAGCTTTCTTTTGATATCCATTTGCATGGAATATCTTTTTCCATTCCCTCAGTTTCAGTCTGTATGTGTCCCTAGGTCTTAAGTGGGTCTCTTGTAGACAGCATATATCTGGGTCTTGTGTTTGTATCCATTCAGTGAGCCTCTGTCTTTTGGTTGGAGCATTTAATCCATTCACGTTTAAGGTAATCATCAATATATATGTTGCTATTACCATTTTCTTAATTGTTTGGGGGGTTTTTTGTAGGTCCTTTTCTTCTCTGTGTTTCCCACTTAGAGAAATTCCTTTAGCCTTTGTTCTAGAGCTGGTTTTGTGGTGCTGATTTCCCTTAGCTTTTGCTTGTCTGTAAAGCTTTTGATTTCTCCATCGAATCCTAATGGGATCCTTGCCGGGTAGAGTAATCTTGGTTGTAGATTCTTCCCTTTCATCACTTTAAATATGTCATGCCACTCCCTTCTGGCTTGTAGAGTTTCTGCTGAGAAATCAGCTCTTAACCTTATGGGAGTTACCTTCTATGTTATTTGTCATTTTTCCCTTGCTGCTTTCAATAATTTTTCTTTGTCTTTAAGTTTTGCCAGTTTGATTAGTATGTGTCTCAGTATGTTTCTCCTTGGGTTTATCCTGTATGGGACTCACTGCACTTCCTGGACTTGGGTGGCTATTTCCTTTCCCATGTTAGGGAAGTTTTCAACTATAATCTCTTCAAATATTTTCTCGGGTCCTTTCTCTCTCTCTTCTCCTTCTGAGACCCTATGATGTGAATGTTGTTGTGTTTAACGTTGTCCCAGAGGCCTCTTAGGCTGTCTTCATTTCTTTTCATTCTTTTTTTTTTATTCTGCTCCACAACTGTGAATTACACCTTTCTGTCTTCCAGGTCACTTATCCGTTCTTCTGCCTCAGTTATTCTGCTATTGATTCCTTCTAGTGTAGTTTTCATTTCAGTTATTGTATTCTTCATCTCTGTTTGTTTGTTCTTTAATTCTTCTAGGTCTTTGTTAAATATTTCTTGCATCTTCCCGTTCTTTGCCTCCATTCTTTTTTGGAGGTCCTGGATCATCTTCACTAACATTATTCTGAATTCTTTTTCTGGAAAGTTGCCTATTTCCACTTCATTTAGTTGTTTTTCTGGGGTGTTATCTTATTCCTTCATCTGGTACGTAGCCCTCTGCCTTTTCATCTTGTCTATCTTTCTGTGAATGTGGTTTTTGTTCCACAAGCTGCAGAATTGTAGTTCTTCTTGCTTCTGCTGTCTGCCCTCTGGTGGATGAGGCCATCTAAGAGGCTTGTGCAAGTTTCCTGATGGGAGGGACTGGTGGTGGGTAGAGCTGGCTGTTGGTCTGGTGGGCAGAGCTCAGTAAAGCTTTAATCCGCTTGTCTGCTGATGGGTGGAGCTGGATTCCCTCTGTGTTGGTTGTTTGGCCTGAGGCAACTCAACACTGGAGTCTACCCGGGCTCTTAGTTGGTGCCAATGGCAGACTCTGGTAGGGGTCACACCAAGGAGTATTTCCCTGAATTTCTGCTGCCAGTGTCCTGTCCTTATGGTGAGACACAGCCACCCCCCACCTCTGCAGGAGACCCTCCAACACTAGCTGGTAGGTCTGCTTCAGTTTCCTAAGGAGTCACTGCTCCTTCCCCTGGGTCCTGATGTGCATACTACTTTGTGTGTGCCCTCCAAGAGTGGAGTCTCTGTTTCCCCCAGTCCTGTCAAAGTGCTGAAATCAAATCCTGCTAGCCTTCAAAGTCTGATTCTCTAGGAATTTCTCCTCGTTTCCTAGGTTAGGAAGACTGACGTGGGGCTCAGAACCTTCACTCCAGTGGGTTGATTTCTGTGGTATAAGTATTCTCCAGTTTGTGAGTCACCCACCCTGCAGTTACGGGATTTGATTTTATTGTGATTGCACCCCTCCTACCATCTCACTGTGGCTTCTCCTTTTGTATTTGGATGTGGGGTATCTTTTTTGGTGAGTTGCAGTGTCTTCCTATTGAAGATTGTTCAGCAGTTAGTTGTGATTCCAGTGCTCTCACAAGAGGGAGTGAGAGCACGTCCTTCTACTTCGCCATCTTGAACAAACCTGTGACTGGCCTCTTTCCACATAATGTTCAATGTCTGCAAAAGCCTATATGGACATTCTGTGATTTACTTAATCAGTCTCCTGTTAGTCCTTCAGATTTTTCCCAAGATTTTGCTATTATAAGCAGTGTTGTAATAGACAAATCTATCACAGATAGATCTATACTCTAAGACCATTTCTTTAGGCTATACCTTAGAAAATGGAATTTCGAGATAAATATTATTTTAAAATATAAAGTCTTTCTTGGTACAATGTATCAACTTGCTTTCTAGAAACGTTTTTATCATATTAAATTCATATTGACCATGTGTCATAAAGATTGCCTTCCATACCCTCACCAAAACTTGGAACTGTTACCCCTTTATAGCTCTGCCTATTTGATACTTAAGAGGTAGCATTACCTTTCCATTTTCTGTAAGTGTATTGCCTATTGGCATTTCATTTGTGAATTGCTTAAAAACAGAAACTTCACAGCAGTACATTTGTCTAAGATGAAATTGGAACCTGAAATAGTAAAATTAAGCTTCATATAATACATAAATATGGGTTGAAGATTAGGATTTAACAGAACTCAAATAAGCAGCTAGATTTCCCTTATGGCACATCTTCAAAAACTCATCTGAAATCAAGGCATAAATTAAGCAATGGAAAATTATTGAATTGCTAACATCCAACTTTTGCCGAAACCACGTTACTTTTCAAAAACAAAGACAAAAACCTTATTATTACCCTTAGCTTCTCTTTCACTTTTCAAACCAATATTCTTCAACTCAGTCCTTGAAAAGGGGAGAGACCTTATAACCCACATCTAGGTTCTTCCTGATCCACTTAAAACTGATTATCAAGACCCAGCTCCCTTGACGGGTGGTGGGATTGAATCCATGACAGAGGGTCACCATGGGTGGCACAGTCGGCAGGCCATCTGATGGTGGCAACTCAGCAGGTCAGTGTCTGGGGGTTCTGACCTTCAACCATATCAAAACAAGGCAATTTCATATAAGAGACTGCAAACTAGGGCCAGACATGTACAGTGCCCAACTCTAATCATTATTAAATCATCACGTAGGTAAACATTACTACTCATTTTTTTGCTGCCTGACCAACACCATTATCCAACTGACATCTCTCTCAGAGAAAATAATTTGCAGTAGACAAGAGCTGAAAATACTATGCAACTATGTATTTATTTAAATAGTGTATTTAAAATATAACTTTTTCTCTAAAAATTATAATGTACAAACATTATTGTCAAATATACATACAGAAAATAAAAGGGATTTGGACAACAGGGAGGATAAATGGTTCCTGTCTGTACCGCAATAGGTAGTACACATATTTGGGGATGTGTTTAGTGTTAGCATTTGTTTTCCTTAATTATCATGGAGAAAGAACTTCATGGAACTCTTCTACTGCAAAGAGTTTCTTTTTTTTTTTTTCTTTTCCTTTTCCCACAAATAATTCTTTCCAAGCCTGTCCAACAATATGTGGCTTATGATTTAGTCAAAATCTACCTTTACCATTAGCCCTTTGCAGGACGTATATCTAAATACCACATTCCTAGGAGCCTAAGTTTGCCTTTTAAAAAGAACATAGAGAAACACCCAGCTCTACCCACCACCAGTCCCTCCCATCAGGAAATTTGCACAAGCCTCTTAGACAGCCTCATCCACCAGAGGGCAGACAGCAGAAGCAAGAAGAACTACAATCCTGCAGCCTGTGAAACAAAAACCACATTCGCAGAAAGATGAGATGAAAAGGCAGAGGGCTACGTACCAGATGAAGGAATAAGATAACACCCCAGAAAAACAACTAAATGAAGTGGAGATACACAACCTTCCAGAAAAAGAATTCAGAATAATGGTAGTGAAGATGATCCGGGACCTCGGAAAAACAATGGAGGCAAAGATCGAGAAGATGCAAGAAATGATTAACAAAGGCCTAGAAGAATTAAAGAATAAACACCTAGGAGAATTAGAGAAAAACATAAATAATAATAATAAATGTTTAACAAAGACGTAGAAGAATTAAAGAGCAAACACCTAGAAGAATTAAAGAACAAACAAACAGAGATGAACAATACCATAACTGAAATGAAAAATACACTAGACGGAATCAATAGCAGAATAACTGAGGCAGAAGAACGGATAAGTGACCTGAAAGACAGAATGGTGGAATTCACTGCTGTAGAACAGAATAAAGAAAAAAGAATGAAAAGAAATGAAGACAGCCTAAGAGGCCTCTGGGACAACATTAAACACAACAACATTCACATCATAGGGTCCCAGAAGGAGAAGAGAGAGAGAAAGGACCCGAGAAAATATTTGAAGAGATTATAGTTGAAAACTTCCCTAACATGGGAAAGGAAATAGCCACCCAAGTCCAGGAAGTGCAGTGAGTCCCATACAGGATAAACCCAAGGGGAAACACGCCGAGACACATACTAATCAAACTGGCAAAACTTAAAGACAAAGAAAAATTATTGAAAGCAGCAAGGGAAAAATGACAAATAACATAGAAGGTAACTCCCATAAGGTTAAGAGCTGATTTCTCAGCAGAAACTCTACAAGCCAGAAGGGAGTGGCATGACATATTTAAAGTGATGAAAGGGAAGAATCTACAACCAAGATTACTCTACCCGGCAAGGATCCCATTAGGATTCGATGGAGAAATCAAAAGCTTTACAGACAAGCAAAAGCTAAGGGAAATCAGCACCACAAAACCAGCTCTAGAACAAAGGCTAAAGGAACTTCTCTAAGTGGGAAACAAAAGAGAAGAAAAGGACCTACAAAAGCAAACCCAAAGCAATTAAGAAAATGGTCATAGGTACATACATATCAATAATTACCTTAAACGTGAATGTATTAAATGCTCCAACCAAAAGACACAGGCTTGCTGAATGGATGCAAAAGGAAGACGCATATATATGCTGTCTACAAGAGACCCACTTCAGACCCAGGGACACATACAGACTGAAACTGAGGGGATGGAAAAAGATATTCCATGCAAATGGATATCAAAAAAAAGCTGGAGTAGCGCTAATCCTATCGGATAAAATAGACTATAAAATAAAGAATGTTACAAGAGACAAGGTAGAGCACTACATAATGATCAAGGGATCAATTCAAGAAGAAGATATAACAATTATATATGCAACCAACACAGGAGCATCTCAATACATAAGGCAACTGCTAACAGCTGTAAAAGAGGAAATCAACAGTAACACAATAATAGTGAGGGATTTTAACACCTCATTTTTACCAATGGACAGATCATCCTAAATGAAAATAAAAAAGGAAACAGAAGCTTTAAATGACACAATAGACCAGATAGATTTAATTGATATTTACAGGACATTCCATCCAAAAACAGCAGATTACACTTTCTTCTCAAGTGCACATGGAACATTCTCCAGGATAGATCACATTTTAGGTCACAAATCAAGCCTCGGTAAATTTAAGAAAATTGAAATCATATCAGGCATCTTTTCTGACCACGACGCTATGAGATTAGAAATTAATTACAGGGGAAAAAACGTAAAAAAGACAAACACATGGAGGCTAAACACTAAGTTACCTAATAAACAAAAGATCACTGAAGAAATCAAAGAGGAAATCAAGAACTACCTAGAGGCAAATGACAATGAAAACACGATGATCCAAAACCTATGGGATGCAGCAAAAGCAGTTCTAAGAGGGAAGGTTATAGCTATACAAGCCTACCTCAAGAAACAAGAAAAAGCTCAAATAAAAAATCTAACCTTACACCTAAAGGAACAAGAGAAGGAAGAACAAACAAAACCCAAAGTTAGCAGAAGGAAAGAAATCATAAACATCAAAGCAGAAATAAATGAAATAGAAACAAAGAAAACAATAGCAAAGATCAATAAAACTAAAAGCTGGTTCTTTGAGAAGATAAAATTGATAAACCATTAGCCAGACTCATCAAGATAAAGGGGAGAGGACTCAAATCAATAAAATTAGAAATGACAAAGGAGAGTTACAACAGACACCACAGAAATACAAAGCATCCTAAGAGACTACTAAAAGCAACTCTTTGCCAATAAAATGGACAACCTGGAAGAAATGGAAAAATTCTTAGAAAGCAATAACCTTCAAAGGCTTAACCAGGAAGAAATAGAAAATATGAACAGACCAATCACAAGTAATGAAATTGAAACTGTGATTAAAAATCTTCCAACAAACAAAAGTCCAGGACCAGATTGCATCACAGGTGAATTCTATCAAACATTTAGAGAAGAGCTAACACCCATCCTTCTCAAACTCTTCCAAAAAACTGTAGAGGAAGGAACACTCCCAAACTCATTCTATGAGGCCACCATCACCCTGATACCAAAACCAGACAAAGATACTACAAAAAAAGAAAATTACAGACCAATGTCACTGATGAATATAGATGCAAAAATCCTCAACAAAATACTAGCAAACAGAATACAACAACACATTAAAAGGATCATACACCATGATCAAGTGGGATGTATCACAGGGATGCAAGGATTCTTCAATATACGCAAATCAATCAATGTGATACACCATATTAACAAATTGAAGAATAAAAACCATATGATCATCTCAATAGATGCAGAAAAAGCTTTTGACAAAATTCAACACCCGTTTATGATAAAACTCTCCAGAAAGTGGGCATAGAGGGAACCTATCTCAACACAATAAAGGCCATATACGACAAACCCACAGCAAACATCATTCTCAATGGTAAAAAACTGAAAGCATTTCCTCCAAGATCAGGAACAAGACAAGGATGTCCACTCTCACCGCTATTATTCAACATATGTTTGGAAGTCCTAGCCTCATCAGAGAAGAAAAGGAAATAAAAGGAATACAAATTGGAAAAGAATAAGTAAAACTGTCACTGTTTGCAGATGACATGATACATAGAGAATGCTAAAGATGCCACCAGAAAACTACTAGAGCTAATCAATGAATTTGGTAAAGTAGCAGGATACAAAATTAATTGACAGAAATCTCTTGCATTCCTATACACGAATGATGAAAAATCTGAGAGAGAAATTAAGAAAACACTCCCATTTACCATTGCAACAAAAAGAATAAAATACCCAGGAATAAACCTAGCTAAGGAGAAAAAAGACCTGTATGCAGAAAACTATAAGACATCGATGAAAGAAGTTAACAATGATAGTAACAGATGGAGAGATATACCATGTTCTTGGATTGGAAGAATCAATATTGTGAAAATGAATCTACTACCCAAAGCAATCTACACATTCAGTTCAATCTCTATCAAATTACCAATGGCACTTTTTACGGAACTAGAACAAAAAATCCTAAAATTTGTATGGACACACAAAAGACCCCGAATAGCCAAAGCAATCTTGAGAACGAAAAACGGAGCTGGAGGAATCGGACTCCCTGACTTCACACTATACTACAAAGCTACAGAAATCAAGACAATATGGTACTGGCACAAAAACAGAAATATAGATCAATGGAAAAGGATAGAAAGCCCAGAGGTAAACCCATGCACCTATGGTCAACTAATCTATGACAAAGGACGCAAGGATATACAATGGAGAAAAGACAGTCTCTTCCATAAGTGGTGCTGGGAAAACTGGATGGCTACATGTAAAAGAATGAAATTAGAACACTCCCTAACACCATACACAAAAATAAACTCACAATGGATTAGAGGCCTAAATGCAAGACCGAACACTATAAAACTCTTAAAGAAAAACATATGAAGAATACTCCTTGACATAAATCAAAGCAAGATCTTTTTTAATCCACCTCCTAGAGTGATGGAAATAGAAACAAAAATAAACAAATGGGACCTAATGAAACTTAAAAGCTCTTGCATAGCAAAGGAAATCATAAACAAGACAAAAGGACAACCCTCAGAATGGGAGAAAATATTTGCAAATGAATCAACGGACAAAGGATTAGTCTCCAAAATACATAAACAGCTCATGCAGCTCAATATTAAAAAAACAAACAACCCAATCAAAAAATGGGCAGAAGACCTAAATAGACAGTTCTCCAAAGAAGACATACAGATGGTCAAGAAGCACATGAAAAGCTGCTCAACATCACTAATTATTAGAGAAGTGAAAATCAAAACTACAAAGGGGTATCACCTCACACCAGTTAGAATGGGCATCGTCAGAAAATCTACAAACAACAAATGCTGGAGAGGGTGTGGAGAAAAGGGAACACTCTTGCACTGTTGGTGGGAATGTAAATTGATACATCCACTATGGAGAACAGTATGGAGGTTCCTTAAAAAACTAAAAATAGAATTACCATATGACCCTGCAATCTCACTGCTGGGCATATACCCACAGAAAACCATAATTCAAAAAGACACATGCACCCCAATGTTCATTGCAGCACTGTTTACAATAGCCCTGTCATGGAAACAACCTAAATGCCCATCGACAGATGAATGGATAAAGAAGATGTGGCACATACATACAATGGAATATTACTCAGCCATAAAAAGGAAAGAAATTGGGTCATTTGTTGAGACATGGATGGATCTAGAGATTGTCATACAGAGTGAAGTAAGTCAGAACGAGAAAAACAAATATCGTATATTAACGCATATATGTGGAACCTAACCTAGAAAAATGGTACAGATGAACCAGTTTGCAGGGCAGAAATTGAGACTCAGATGTAGAGAACAAACGTATGGACACCAAGGGCAGAAAGCCGCGGGGGTGTGGGGGTGTGATGTGATGAGTTGGGTGATTGGGATTGACATGTATACACTGATGTGTATAAAATTGATGACTAATAAGAACCTACTATATAAAAAAAAATAGGGCTTCCCTGGTGGCACAGTGGTTGAGAGTCAGCCTGCCGATGCAGGGGACACGGGTTTGTGCCCCAGTCTAGAAGGACCCCACATGCCGCGGAGCGGCTGGGCCCGTGAGCCATGGCCGCTGAGCCTGCGCGTCCGGAGCCTGTGCTCCGCAATGGGAGAGGCCACAACAGTGAGAGGCCCGCATACCGCAAAAAAAAAAAAAAAACAACAACAAAAAAACATAAAACCTATTTATTAGGTTTATAGACATGTGTGCAATTAAAAAACAAAAAAACTACTGTTACCTTTAGAAAAAAAATAAAAGAACATAAAAAGTTTGAATACTTACCAATACTGGTCAAGTTAGCAGAATGTCTTGGGGTTATCATACTAAAACATGAACATTTCTTAATAAGAGATTTAAGTCATTTAAAATATCCTTTGGGGCTTCCCTGGTGGCACAGTGGTTGAGAGTCCGCCTGCCGATGCAGCGGACATGGGTTCGTGCCCCGGTCCGGGAAGATCCCACATGCCGTGGAGCGGCTAGGCCCGTGAGCCATGGCCGCTGAGCCTGCACGTCCGGAGCCTGTGCTCTGCAACGGGAGAGGCCACAACAGTGAGAGGCCTGTGTACCGCAAAATAAATAAATATATAAATAAATAAAATATCCTTTGATCCTACACACAGTTAGAAAACTGAAAGCCTTTTTCCCCCTAAAGTTATGGTCTGCCTGTGCCAGCCTTCTTAGTTGGTGAGCAAAAGTCAGTGTCACAGAGATTTCTGTTCCTGTAGCACTACAGAACAGAGTCAATGTACAAACCACTGCATTTATAAAGAGAGGAAACTAAAAATGTATTTTATACCCAACCCACTCATGGAAAATTGGGATATTACTAATTTTGGGTTGAATTGAATGTCACCTTGATTAAATTGTGTTCTTGATTACATTTTGTACTACTTTGTTACTCTTTTCCTTCCCTATCAAAAATGAAATGATAAAAAGTTTAAAATGGAACTCCAAAGTAACATGAAGTTCACTTTGCAAAACTTAGAAAACAGAAGCCTCCCCAAGGAGCCTACTTTTATAGCTATGAAATGTTTTATCTGAATTTCAAAAATATCCAGCATCAACCAACAGGCGGGGAAAATGTATTCAATAAACATCCATTTAGTATCCAATACGCCAAAGTCACTGTACATAGTAAGGTGAGAGGTGTGACGATAAAGGAGCTTTGTACCCTCAAATTGTTCAGTTTGGGGAGTTAATATTCACAGTTTTTCAAATGATTACATGAATAACTTTAATACAAGACAGTATGTGACAAGAGTGGTAAGAGAGATAAATACCTTCTGGCCAGGAAGGGTTTCATAAGGATGGAAACATGAATTAGTGGAGGTGACAGGAAGGGCCTTTTCATGCTAATAATCTGAAAATCATCTTGCTAAGAGTATTTAAGCTATAACCGTACTACAAGAGTTGTGACCATGGCCTTTCCACAAGCCTGGGGAACTGACATCCTCTCTAGAGGTAGAACAGTCTCCTGTTCTTCACCAAACCCTATAGTTTCCAACAACAAACAAGACTCTCCCCAACTAGCATTTCTCTAGCTGGTTGGCAAAAGTGTAAAAGGGAAATTCACGCCTTTTCATGAACTATTTCCTACTGAGGACAGGAAGCTTATACGCTTAATGATCATCTCCCCATTCCCTTTCCCTATTTTCTCCCATCAGTTGAGACACGTGAGAAAGAACTGATACCTGCCCCAAAGAGACTACAGCCTGATTCTCAGGCTGACTCAGATATTTTGGCAACAAATTATCACAGATCCACCAAATACATTTCTTCTTGAATACTTATACCTGCACCCTCAAATTCAGAATTGAAATCAATTGATGAAGCAGAATTAATTGAGCACCTTGTTAACAACTGAATGGGATAAACAGATGGAGGAGCCATAGTTACTGCTCTCTAACAAAGCACTTGTAACTGTCTTGGGAGAAAGACATATGAAAAGCTAACTGACAAGAAAGTATAAAAATATCAGAGGTAGTGCTGACAAATTTACACCATTAAAGTTTATTTAAAGGAAACATCAGTGGGGGTACGTGGCTATAAAATGCTTCATGAAAGAGGTGAGGCTTGTAGACATCGGACATGTGGGGAACTGGAAAGAACACATCAGTCCGGCAAAGGAACGGGCTAGTGTGGGCAAAGGACACAACCTGGAACACTTTCGGGGTCTTGCTTGGGAAAGAGAGGGAGTCACTCTACATGGGATGGAGAAAGCAGAAAAGATAATGTTGTGAAGGGATGTTGAGACCATCTGTGGAGGACCTTGAACTTTGACTAAAACATGCGTGTGTATAAATGAGCCTATATCCATTTACTTAAAACTGGTTTAATATGCTTGGCTTTGGTAACTTTACCCCTAAATGATCATTTTAAAACTCTTTCATGAACACAAGATTTATATGAATTATGAAGTGTTGGGGTGGTTTTGAAACCAGGCCTTATAAAAGTATCACCCAATTTAACTGCTTATTAAAAATCCAGATCCCTAGTCATAACCCAGGAATATTCTAGAAAGAAATTTAAAATGTGACACAGAGTTATGTTAAAAGAATTCAGGCTTGCAAGTCATTCATGATTTAAAATATGCCTCTACCACTTACTAATTGGGGGACCATAGGCATATCACTTAACCTCTCTGAGCTGAGTTTCTTCATCTGTAGAATTAGTATAATGCCATATAGTTCATATGTTTATTGTGAGAATTAAATGGAATAAATCACACAAAGCACTTGGCATAGTGTGTGGTTTCATGGTGCAGGCTCAATAAATGATACCTTATATAACTGTTCCCAGGTGGTGCCAATGAGAAAAGAACATGAAGGACAGACTGAAGACATTGTGTAAATGGATTGATTGGATGTGGGCAGTGAGTGAGAGGGAGGTGTCAGAGGTAGCCCAGCTCTTGCACCTTACTGACTTACCAGTGCCCTCTCCTCTCTTATACCCAGATCACTCCATTCAGCCACAGTTGGGTCATTGCCTTTGTTCCAGCATTCTCACTCATTGCCACCAAAGTGCTCACTGCTCTGGGGACAAGTTAGGTAAAATCAAACCTTAAAGCACTGTGGTGAGTCACACTGTCTCTCTCATTGCAGCTGCCACCTCCAAGTGTGTCTGCCTATTGCCCTCCCAGTGCTTCAAGAGTGGAAACCAGCTCTTCTGCGTCAAAATGGGATCATCAATGAGCCAGAGAACAGTGAACATCTGTGAAGTAGGAGCTGTCAG
This sequence comes from Monodon monoceros, assembly GCF_005190385.1. Taxonomy (NCBI): domain Eukaryota; kingdom Metazoa; phylum Chordata; class Mammalia; order Artiodactyla; family Monodontidae; genus Monodon; species Monodon monoceros. The sequence goes on along the minus strand of NW_021703768.1, from coordinate 34,446,614 downwards.
GTGTGCCAACAGGAAAGTGGAAATACTGCATCCTGGGAGGTGTAAGACCTAACACAGTTACTGATAAACAGATTTACTGCCCCCAAATAATCCCTACAAAAGGACACTCTTGAACCAACAGCAGACTGTCATATCCAGGAGTTACCAACATAACTCCTTTTGTGTTCATTTCACATTATTGTTCTCCCTGCCTCCCGTGTCTTCTCCCCTGTCCCGTTCCCATCCATGATGCTCTGTAGCATACCCCTAGGTAATAACGTCCACATCAATCTAATAAATTCTTCTGTTCATGTTGCACTAAAATGATGGGACTTCTGAGGACCTTATGAAGCCTGTGGTATTAAGCATCCTGACAAGTAGAAATCAGAACAAAAACTGTAATTTTCTTCAATGAATCAATAAGCATAGAAATCTACAACAACTTGTATAACACATTCTTGAAACCCAACCTTCATGCATTCACTCAACAAATAATTGTGAATGTCTACAATGTTCCCAGTACTGTTTAAGGTGCTGGAGAATCAGCAGTGACTAAAACATACAAAAGCCCTTGCCTTCATAAAGCTCACATTCATGTGAAGGAAGACATACAGAACATAAAATAAGCAAATAAAATATATGGTATGTTTGATGGTGATAATTGCTATGGAGAAGATAATGCAGGGAAAGGTGAGTCCCATCCTTAATCCTCGTCTTACACGAGGAAATATTCTATAGTTAATAAGCATCACAGTAAGGATGATTGGACTCAAGTGCAAGTTGCCTTGCTTAAAGTAGTTAATAAACTTCTGGAGTTTTCTCCTTAGGAGACTCTCTTTGCCTCAGCTAAAGTGCATCAGAAAGCTTTTAAGCTAAAGTGTGTGATGGATGGAAAATCATAAGAGAATTTCAAAGGAATAATTTTTAAGGTAAGGCATATCTTTCGTATTAGGCCATACCAAGTAGACACCCACTTCTTGGAGTATCATTTTGAATTGGGGAAGAGAAACATCTTTGGAGCAGCAGTTCTCAAACATGAGTGCACATTGGAATCGCTTGGAGCACTTGCTAATATAGATGCCTGCGACCTAGCCCCAGTTTCTGGTTCAATAGTTCTGGGGTGGGGCCTGAGAATCTGTATTTCTAACAACTTTCCACGTGGGACTGCTCATGATGATCAGGGGTGTCGCACTGTGAGAACACTTAGCCTAGAAATGGAGTCATCAAACAGCTAATACAACTACTGAAATAATGATCTCAAAACCTTAGCCAGCCAATCTCCAAGCAGGTGAGTGGAAGCAGATTCCCTTCCTCTAAAACTCACTGGGATGCCCAGCTAATGGAAGGGGTCTATGAGTCACAGCCACCTGGCAGCACCCTCTTTAGACCTTATACATTAAATCTCACTCCTCCATCTCATTAATCATAAGATCTTGGCAAAAATATAAAACATCTTGGAATATCAAAGGCTAAGTATGAGGAAGGGAAAAACCAAGAAAGAGAAAACACATTTTCCTGGTGTAACGGCAATTGAGTGGGAATTGATCTTTGCCCAGGAGTCAGTGACGCATCTTTTCCCCAGTCATGCCACCCTACACCCCTCTCACTACAAAAATGGTGCAGGCCACTCTTGTAAGCTTCGCGCCTTCAGCGCTCCCAAGACGCCAAAGTGAGGGCAAAGTTTAGGCATGAAATATTCCCACATTCAAAGGAGAACCACCAACAACTGAGTCAAGACATTTTGCTCAGGACTGACGATTCTCACACCAGCTCCACACCTTTCCGGGCTGTACAGCAAGGCTAGGGGTGGGAGGGGAGCCATAGGGAGCTGCAGGCGCAGGAAGGCAGTGCTCATAGTAAGAGTCCTGTTATCTCCCTCAAGTCCTTTTCTTCTCCTTGCTGAGGAGGAGGAGGATGCTGTAAGTATCCAGTGAAGCCAGGCAACCAAAGCCTTGAAAGAATCATTTGTTAGGGCACCGACATCCAGGATATACAGTGCTGCCCTCGACGGCTGGAGGATGTGGAATCAGAGCTGCCACTGGTGAGCAGGTTGCTGGAGGAGTTTCTGGGAGGCATGGATTCACACCGGGAGAGTTCTCTCTTACAGGAGCACAAGACCACTTCCTGCCTAGGGCATGCTGAAGGCAGGATGATGACAGAGTGGTCTGCACTGTTTCCATAGTGACAAGGGAGTGCTGTGGCATGACTGGGAAAAAGATGGATGCAGCCCTTTCTCCATCTCAGTCCCAGGGTGTAAGGAAAGAATGGAGAACTTTGGTGGTTCCCATGGCTCCCTAGGAAGGAGCAGAGAGAAGAGGAAAAGCAGGCGCTCTGAGGCCACCCTGCATCGTGGACATGAACCTATGGGAAGCACCAAATGGAGACTTAGCTGTCTCTCTCACAGGAAGTTCTGGGGGACAGTGTTGGTAGGAGAAAAGCAAACATCACCCCAGGGAAACACAGGGGCCACCAATAACATAGGACCAGATTCATTGAGAACAAGACCAAAGGGGACACCCCATCACTGACTCCTGCCGTCTCTCTGAGTTCACTTCCTTCCAACACCAGATCCAGCAGATGCAGGGGACAAGGTGTCCTAGAATGAGACATGCCTCTCCATCACTTCTATGAGGGGTAGGAAATTTGCAAAAACAATCCTCATCAAGACCCCAAGTCCTCTGACCCAGAAGCCTGGCTGACACTGGAGGTGGGGAAAGAGATGAGATGTAAATTGGATATAAGATTAGAGACTTAAACTGGACTGCATTTTTAAAATAGTGACTGACCAGCAATCCATGTGATCTGTCTCAGACTTAATTGAGGCAAGGGAAGACAGAGATTTGGCAGAACCTAGAGAAAACCATGACTATTATTAGCTTGCTGCAGCTACCATAACAAAGTACCACAACCTGCATGGCTTAAAATAACAGAAACATATTGTCTCACAGTTCTGGAGGCCAGAAATCTGAAATCAATCTGTCCACCAGGCCACGTTCCTTCTGAAGACTCTAGGAGAGGATTCTTCCCTGCCTCTTCTGGCTTTTGGTGTTTGCCAGAAATCCTTGCCATTCCTTGGTTTGTAGATGCATCACTCCAGTCTTTGCCTCCATCACCTCATGGCCACCTTCACTGCCTTCCTTCTGTGCATGTCTGTCTGCCCAAATGTGCATCATCTTATGAGGAGAGCAGCCTTGTTGGATTAGCGTCCACTCTAATGACCTCATCGTAATTAGATTACATCTGCAAAGACCCTATTTCTAAACAGTTTTACATTCGCAGGTACCAGGGGTTTGGACTTCAACTTATCTTTTACTGCAGACACCATTCAACTCACAGCACTGTGATTGGGAAAAAAATGTTTCCTGTTTACGCCCCATAATATAATCAAAGGTTTATACCAGCTATTGCATTCATATTGTTTGATTAAAATCAGTCAAGCTTGCTTGTTTGCCTTAAAGTATTTTATTCTTTAACTTGTAGCAAACTTCCCTTTTAATGGTCATTGGCTGGTCTTTTTTACCACTTTAGTCACCTTTGTTTCAAAGGATTTTTTGAGTGCAGGAATCCATTAAAGTTTGCATTAGGCTAATTTACATACCATTTACCCGTTGAATTTTTCACACTTTGACATTAATATTTTTTTAACGTTTATATTGGAGTTTAATTGTTTTACAACCTTGTGTTAGTTTTTGTATAACAAAGTGAATCAGCTATATGACATTAATATTAATATAGCAATTTAGTACAGTGTTAAGAGCTAGTGATAAAATTGTCATCATGAAGCAGAGTGCAAAACTGAAACATATTAAATACCTGGAATTTGGACCTAGAATCTCCTGCACTGTCCTAGAAGATTAAACAAATTCTAGATCAAAGGTAAAACCTTCATCCTCTTAGGTTATTAGAGATGAATGCTAAGCTTTGGTGCCTGTAGCTTAAATAACTGGAAACCAACTCAGGTCTTTTTTTTAATATGGATTTTAATTTTTTTTGATTCTGCAAGATATTGACAAAATAAATGAGACCCCAGTTTAAAGAACTTTATAAATAGACGCGCTATATATCTCAGATGTCCTAGAAGCACAGAGTTCTAAGACTGTGCTTTTTTCCAGTCTTCTGGTGGGGTGATATTCAAGTTTAAATGATGATTTCCTCTTTTTGGCAGTCTTCAGTAAAGCTCACTAAATTTTAGACTAAATTGTTACTCTTTCTACAAAAGCCTGCAACTCCCACAACCAACATTCCTTACAGTTAAAGACTGAGATCTTCTGTTGTTTCCAGAAGACCGCCCACAAGCTAAACAGAACCCACATCCCTTCCTAAATTCTGAGTAACAAGAATCTGACAGATCATGATGGCTCTGGTTGGTGTTGGGAACCAAATACCCTGAGGCTTGATTAATTGGATTCTGAATGACTGGCTGTCTCCAAGGTCACCTATTCTTTTGGGATATATTGTGTGTGGAATCAATGAGGCATCCAGTTTTTAACCAAATAAATGGCCTGCAAAATTATACTTGTATCCATTTTATTTTATGAGCGTGAGACAGGCCACTGCTACACTATTTGTCTTCTTAACAAGTTCTAGCTACACAGCTTCAGCCCCATGTGTCAAATATCAGTTAGCAGAGGTACGTGTCACCAATCAAGGGACTCCAAAGGACGGACGGTACATTGAAAATCATGCTCACAAAGATTTATATAGAAAGATATTCATCACAACATTATTTATAATAGCAAAAAAATAACAGAGCCTAAACGTCCAATAATAAATTATACCCCCTTTATATGATGGAACAATATGAGACCACTGACAAGCATCTTTCAAAAAAGATTTTAAAGGACATAATAAAGTGAAAAGTCAGGCTGCAATACTATATATACTGAGAGTTGTGTAAATTGTGTGTATACACATGCCTTTAAAAACAATGATTGGGAGAACGAATCTCTGGAATTTGGAGTTATTTTTATTTTCTTATTTATGTTTTTCTGCATTTGCTAGATTTTCTACAGTCAGCATGCATTTTTTTAGAAATCTTTTTTGTTTTTATTCCAGTCATGAAGGTAACACAAGCTTATTGCAAAAACCTTAGAAAATACAGTACAAAATTTATTCTTTAGTAAGTTATTTTCATTTTGATTTGTTCTCGCGCTCACACATTTGTTATTATTTGTTGTTGTTTGTTGTTAAATATATTATTCAGCATGCATCTTTTAATATAATCAGTCATGAAAATCATTCTTAAATCTTCTCTTCTACTTAGGTAGAAAAAACACATAGCTAATTCTGCTTGTTTAGAAAACTGATAGCAAATAGGCCTTGGAGTTCAAGCCAGCTCAACTGGTCTGGATTGGCGTGCGTAAAGCAGGTAGTAGCTTTCAGCCAGACATGTGAACCTCACACGGATGCATTCATTCATTCAAAGCATTATCTGAATACCTGCTAAGTCACAGGGTTAGACCTATAATTGTGCAAAGATTTTGGACGTACTTACAGTACACTGGGAAGATTTTAAAGATATAATTAAATCAGTATTATACAAAATAGAAAGCTATTTAAAAATTACAGGTATAAATAACATCTTTAGGGAATTAAAAGAAATTAAAAGAAATTAAAAGAAAACTGGACAGTTAATAAAATAAAATCAAGCCTAAATTCTCAAAGCTGGAGACACTGAGTAGCTGTTTGAACTTGGACAAACATCTGAGACTGTTTCCTCATATGAAAACCAGACGATACCAGCCAACCCACTCTATTTGTGCTGAGGATTGGCTAGAGTGTACTATATATTTGTGTATATATATATATATATATATATATACACACACACACACACACACACACACACACACACACACAGCAACTACTAAAGAGCCTAGAATGAAATGTGCATTCAACTATGCAAATACTATTATTATTATTACTATTATTATTTAACACCAATGGAGAAGAGTGGCTGGACTTCTCCCTTTATTTCCTGTCACATGAGACACTTCCCCTATTGCCATTCTTGCCATTGAAGCTTGATTTATTAAAGAGTCCATGGACTGACTTAGATTGTTCAGGGGCGAGAAATGGCTGGAGTATTCAGACTAAATATTCAGACTAAGTTTTCAGACTAAGTTGATTAAATGTACTTGTTCACTGTGCTTGCACAGGCATGACCACAATTATCAAAATCAGCAATAAAGGTTTTAAGTTCTCTTTAGAATGAATCACCCTTTATACCAAATAAATGGAGATGGCCCAACATTTACAATCAAAAACCTAACAATCTATGATATCAAGCAATGTGGACAGAAGACCCATGATTAGAAAGTGAAGAGGAAATTAGACTGGGCAGCTGGAAATACACTCCAAGGATTACTTGCTTGATACCACCCTTCCAGTATGCAGTGACACAACAGATTTGAAAAAGGCTACATTTTTACCTAACATGAGGGAAAAGCCATACTGCAGTTCAAGTCATGAGATGAGATTTTTTGTCCTTGCTGAAGCTCTATTTGTAGTCATACCAGGGTATAGAGCACCACCCTAACTGAAGCATTTCCATTTTGGTTATAACAACTGAGGACTAATTGTTCCTTAGGGCATGTCTCCCCTTCCGTTGAAAGACAGTGATACACACTGGTACATTGTTGCAGTTGTCAAAAATACTGCTCACCAGTGTTGCTGGCTCTCCATCTCCCAGGGACTTGGCAGGAACATACTTCTTGGCCCCCATGGGTTAGGGTGTCACGTAATTGGTTCTGACCAATAAAATGACTAGAAGTACATGTGTAGCTTCTGGACAAAACGTGTAATTGCTGGCGTGAAGTTTCCCCCAAGCCCCCTTTTCCCTGTGGCACATTTGAAATGCTGGCTCCCCCGTCAACCTGAGTCCCTGAGTCAGTAACATGAGCAGAGTCCTCTATACTCCATTGAACTTCTATGGGTATATGGCATGAACAAAATAGAAACGTTTCTGAGATTGGGGTTGGGGGGGTATATTTGTTACACTGTTATCTAGCCTACTTGTCTGATATTAACTGTAACAGATGACATGATGACCTGGGAAGCTGGTCATCTGCACAAATTGCACAAGCTGCACAAATTGCATCCCAGGACTCTCGGTTCTCCTATGGGCATTACTGAGTAAATAGGAATTGTACTGCTGTGAACATGGCCTATAATCAGTAGTGTGCTTGGGACAAAAATACAGAACAAATTAGCAAAGGGAGTGATTATACTTAGCTCTTAAATACATTCTTTTTTTTTTTTTTTTTTTTTTGCGGTACGCGGGCCTCTCACTGTTGTGGCCTCTCCCATTGCGGAGCACAGGCTCCGGATGCCCCCTGCATCAGCAGGCGGACTCTCAACCACTGCGCCACCAGGGAAGCCCCTTAAATACATTCTTAATTGCATCCATCATTTTATAGAGAAATTGATTAGTGGAAAATTAAAATTGAAAGAAAATAAATCCTTACATAGAGAGTTTACCTTCTAGGACTATAAAGAAACATAAATGCAAAAATGGTGAACACACTTTTAACAAACTCCTTAGTATACTTGGGAAATTTTTTAGACTCTTAGAAACACTTATTATTTTAAAAAGCATTTCAAAGTTAATTAAATCTACTTCATCTTTCTTGATTACCAAATCATTACTATTACGTTTCATGTCAATTGCTTATCAAAACTACATTCTAAAGAACTTCAGGCATTTGCTAGTGATGCAGATATACAAACATGGATTTTTCATTCTAATTTCTAATGCTTGGATATAACAAAATCTAACTAGTATACTGTAGCACAGGGGTCCCCAACCGGTCCGCAGCCTGTTAGGAACCAGGCCGCACAGCAGGAGGTGAGCGGCAGGCAAGGGAGCCTAGGTAGCTTCATCTGCCGCTCCCCATGACTCCCCATTGCTCGCATTACCGCCTGAACTGTCACTCACATTACCGCCTGAACCATTCCCTGTCCGCCAACCCCATGGAAAAATTGTCTTCCATGAAACCAGTTCCTGGTGTCAAAAAGGTTGGGGACCGCTGCTGTAGCAGGTGGTATTTATTGCCCCAGCTCCCGGCCAATGGCCAGTATTTCAGGAGAGGCTGGTGCCAGTCCCAACACCAGACCCAAGAAGTTAACCACAACTGGTTTAAGTCAGTTAATGGGGGTTCCATTTCCTTTCCACAGGTGGTTTGGACATGGGCAAGTGATGCAAATCTGATGAATAAGCGGTGAGGAGAATCTTCTGGAGGGCTTCTTAGAAGGAGTTTCTCACTCTCCAAGAGTTCACAGGAAAAGATGGTCTCTTCTGAATGTTGCCATGTCTGAATGTGATGCTGGAAACTACTGCAGCCATCTTGCCACCATGAGAAGGTTTCCATTTGTGGTCTAGGCCAACCTATGGAAGAGGCTCCAACAGAGGCTTTTGTGGTCTCTTAGACCGAAACCTTTGTGGACCCTTGTGAGATCACTGAGCCACTGAATTACCCAACTCTGGAGCATTCATGCTTCTGGTCTTCCTGTTATAAAATAATACAATTTCTCTATAGCTTAAGCTATTTTTGAATTGGGTGTTCTGCTACTTGTAGCCAAAAGTATCCTGATTCAGAAATTAGGTTTGTTGTACCTTCATGGTGCTGGTAGATTGATAATACGTTTTTCTTTTAAATGACTATAACTTGTTTTTAAAAAATGGAGCATTCTCTCTCTTGGTTGATGATACTTAACCTGCATCTAACAAAAAGAAGATGAACCTTCAGAAATGGGAACTCATAAGGCAACAATTTAAGTGTATAATAAATTTCTTCATTATTTCTTAGAAAACCAAAGTCGCCTCTAAAGCTTCCCAACCAACCAGTAATTAATTGTAGGCCTATTGAGCACTCAGTGACATGTTTAATTCTCTGAGGTGAAAGGGAGACCTAAAGCTTACTAAGCCACTACCGGGTGCCAGAATCATCGCGTAAGTATTTTATTAGGCCTCACAGCCACCCTAAGACATAGGTATTATTGGCCTCATTTAGAGATGAGGAGACTAAAGATTAGAGGCCAGAGTTACTTACCAAAAGTCTATACCTCATAAAAAGCAGAGACAGACTCCAAACTTGGCAGTCTAACTCAAGAACCAGGGGCCAACGGTACTGTATCAGTGCTAAATGTATTGATTTTATAATTATACTGTGGTTATTGTAGTGGTTATAGAGATTGCTGCAAATCTTCGACACTCTTCCATTAAGATATGGGTTCTACAATTGTCCATCAGCAGATGAGTGGATGAACAAACTGTAGTATATACTACATACAATGGAATATTATTCAGCTTTTTTTTTTTTTTGCGGTACGCAGGCCTCTCACTGCTGTGGCCTCTCCCGTTGCGGAGCACGGGCTCCGGACGCGCAGGCTCAGCGGCCATGGCTCACGGGCCCAGCCGCTCCGCTGGGCATGTGGGATCTTCCCGGACTGGGGCACGAACCCGTGTCCCCTGCATCGGCAGGCAGACTCTCAACTACTGCGCCACCAGGGAAACCCTTATTCAGCTTTTAAAAGAAAAGAAATTCTGACTATATGCTACAACATGGATTAACCTTGAAGACATTATGCTAAGTGAAATAAAAAAAACATTGTATGATTCTGCTTATATGAGATTCTTCAAATAGTGAAATTCATTGAGACAGAAAGTAAAATAGTGGTTGCCAAGGGCTGGGAAGAGGAAGGAATAAGGAGTTATTTGTTTTACAGGTACATAGTTGAGATGGGAAGATGGAAAATTTCTGGAGGTGGATGGTGGTGATGTTTGCACAAAAATGTGAATGTATTTAATGCCACTAAACCATACACTTAAAAATAGTTAAAATGGTAAATTGTACGTTTTGCATATCTTACCCCAAAAATTAATAAATAAACATAAAGAAAAAAGATGTGGGTTCTAATCTCCCTACCCTTGAATTTTGGCAGACTTCTGACTACTTTCATTAAGGAAGTAGAGCAAAAGTGACGTTATGTGACTCTGAGGCTGTCCAAAAAAGGCCTTGACGCCTTCACATTGTTCACAGAAACACTCATTCTTAGTGCCCTGAACTGCCATAGCAGACGCCCAACAGCACTGAGGCAACCCAAGTAAGGAAACCCAGTGAGGAAACCAAGACACAAAGAGGCCACGTGTAGGGGTCCTGGTCAGCAGTCACAACTTAACCCAGATGTTGAGATAACCAGTCCAGACACCAGACATGTGAATGAAGAAAGTTCTAGGTAGTTCCAGATTCCAGTGTTTAAGACATCTCCAGAGGTTTGAGTCTTCCCACTTGAGGCTCCAGACAGCATAAAGCAGAGGCAAGCCATCTCCACTGTTCTCACTCCAAATTCCTGACCCACAGAGTCCATAAACAATACAAAACAATACAAAATACACCATTACGTTGGGACTGGTTTGTTATATAGCAGGAGATAACTAGAATAATTATGCAAGAGAATGTCTCTGTCTCAGGAAATATACATTGAAGTACATAAGAAGAAAGGACATGACGTCCACATCTTACTTTCAAATGGTTCAGGGGTGCAAAATATATATATGAATATAGACTATATATATTCTCTCATATATATATTAAAGAATTATAAAAGTGGCAAAATGTTAACAATTGGTGAATCTGGTTGGTGAAATGGGTATCGAGTTCTTAGTGTTATTCCTGAGATGTTTTGTAAGTTTGAAACTGTTTAAAAATAAATGTAAAAAGAGAGAAGCCATGGGCTTCCCACCATTACATGTATGAGACATCATACCTTATAAAATCATAGTAAAAACCCAAAGCAATATCTAATTTTTTGTTGTCACGTGATACAAACCACTTCATTCCATTTCTGCACATCAATCTCAGTCTGGAAGGGAGATATTCAGAAGTAAAATAGAGCTTCTTTTTCACCTCAGAGTAAGAGACAACCACGTAAGCAGAACACAGCATTGTGGTCTGATCTGGAGCATAGGACGTATTTTAACATGTACCCATTTTCTATCCAAAATATGGCTTTGTAAAACTGTAACATGCAATTATGGTGTGCTCTCCAAAATGTTTGTTTGAATAAGTGTTTAAAAGATAACAGGCACCTAAGAAACTGAGTAGGGTCTCCCACTCTCCAAAGGAGAGTTGGGTGCTCTTATAAAGCCAAAAACCTAGGTGAGACCAGATTAAAAAAGCAAACAAAAAGAGCTGGATTCAATTTAACTATAAACAAGAATCAGTTAGTACTCTTTGCCTGGCTGATGGCAGCTAATCATTCCACACTGAGCATTAGCGATCACAGCCCTGATTGCTCACAAGCCTCTCATTATGGGGCCTGAGTAGGCAGAGGGAAAGAGCAGAGCTCTGGGGTTGAATTTCACTTTGTGGACGCTGTATTCTTCACCCGATCAATATGCCCATTTTACTCAAGACCAGAGATCTCATTTTTCAGATTGTTGTGACTTTCTGCCCTTCCGTCTAAACAATGGCTGTAGTCTTTGGAGGACTTTACTGCTTGCCTCTCTTCCCAAAGAGAGTGGCTGGGCAGGAGCAAAGAAGGAGGATCGGGTCCAAGCCCAGTATCTTCTGTCTGTTAATGCAAGGGCACCAGAATCAATGACCATAAGACATGTTTTTGTGGAGCTATGGGCAACTGAACTGAGAGTAACTCAGGAGTGTGGCTTCTGGGTCCTCAGTCACTGGAAGCCATCCCCTTAGCACCACAGGATTGGCCAATAACACTAAGAAAGTCTCAATTGTGCCTTTGTTTTCACCAGGTGCTGCCTCTATAACAAATTAGCATAAACTTGGTGGCTTAAAATAACATACATTTATTATTTTATGGTCTGGGGGTCAGAAGACCAAAACGGATCTCAGCTAAGAGCAAGTCTGCATTCCTTCTTGTGGCTCTAGGGGCAAATCCCTTTCCTTGTCATTTACAGCTTCTAGAGATCATCTGCCTTCCTTGGCATGTGGTTCCCTTCCACCACCTTTAAACCCAGAAATCTCATCACTCCAACCTCTGCTTCTGTCATCACATTCTCCTCCTTATCGCTCTTTTCTCTTCTCACTTTCTCTTATCAGAACCCTTGTAATTACATTAGTCCCACCCAGATAATCCAGGATCATCTCCCTATTTCAAGATACTGAACCTAATCACATCTGCAAAGTCCCTTTGTACATGTAAGGTAACACAGTCAGAGGTTCTGGAGATCAGGACAGACAGCTTTGGGGAGTCATAGTTCTGTTTGCCACATCTGGTATACCCCACATGTCATTAACCATAACAGATCAGAGTTCTCCATGAACTTGGAAGTTGTTGGTTTTTTTTTAATTAAAAAAATCATTTTACAAAGCAGAAGACCAACATCATTCCTGCAAATAGTAAGGATATCCTGCCCTCTTTGCTCCTGACCCTGTAACAAGGGACCACAGTTGCTAGAACCTTCCAAAATACTTGGATTTGAATATTATCAAGACTGTCTCCCTATCTCATATTTAAGTTTCTATAAGCATTCTGCTTTATTCTCTATCTCCACAGATGAGCTCTACCCCATAGTAGAAAACATGATAGCCAGATATTAAGGAAATATTGAGTAGATAAAACTTGGCTCTCTGAGTCTCAAGTTAAAACCCCAAGAAAGACTCTCATTAATCCTGCTTCAGGGAACTTCCCTGGTAGCGCAGTGGTTAAGACTCCACCCTCCCAATGCAGGGGGCCCAGGTTCAATTACTGGTCAGGGAACTAAATCCCACATGCATGCCATAACTAAGGTGCCTGCCTGCCGTAACTAAGACCTGGCACAACCAAATAATAAATAAATAAATAAATCCTGCTTCAGTAAGATGGCTACCTCTAGACCAATCAACTGTGATCAAAGAGCAAGGTCATGTAGAGCAAAGCAGCTCTGGCACTAACACTCTGGAAGAGAGAGAGAGAGAGAGGTGGGGGGGTAGGGGCACAATCCCCTTGAGATTGGATACCATAACTAATACAGCAGTGCAATGTCACAACAAGCTTCAAAAACGATACCTCCCTCAGAAAGTGGAGACACTGTTACCACAATAAGAAATCTCCTAGCAGTGGTTCCCCAACCTGGTAATCATCAAAATCATTTGGAGAGCTTTTTAAAAATATTGACTCCCAGGACTTCCCTGGTGGCGCAATGGTTAAGAATCTGCCCGCCAACGCAGGGTCCACCAGTTCGATTCCTGGTCTGGGAAGATCCCACATGCCATGGAGCAACTAAGCCCATGTGCCACAACTACTGAGCCTGTGCTCTAGAGCCTGCAAGCCACAACTACTGAGCCCACGTGCCACAACTACTGAAGTCCGTGTGCCTAGAGCCCGTGCTCCGCAACAAGAGAAGCCACCGCAATGAGAAGCCCATGCACTGCAACAAAGAGTAGCCCCCGCTCACCACAACTAGAGAAAGCCCACACACAGCAATGAAGACCCATCCCAACCAACAATAAATAAATTAATTAAAAAATATATATATTGACTCCCAAGTCCCACCCCCATCTACTAAAATAGAATCTCCAGAACTTAAATAAAAGCACACATTCAATTAAAAGCCCAATCAGGAAAACTCTTTCAGATCTGGGCTGAGGCAGGCAATTTATAACAGGAATCATATTACCTACCTGTTCTGAGTCCTCGGACACTGGGGCTAATCCAAACTCTATCCCTCACCCACTTTCTTACACCCACTTTAAAGCCTCCACACCTTTCCCAGGTTTGTACCAGTGCAATAAGATCACTTGGCTACCTGAATCTTTCTCTGAAAGTTTGTTCCTTTACAGATTGTGCTCAAGTCCTCTACCTTGGCTGGACGCACTGGCTGACTCTAGCTTTAAGCTCAGGAATCACAGAAATCCACACCCACTGGTTAAGGGAACTATTTCATTCCTACCCATTACCTCTAGAATGTTTACTGCTCTAAAATAGCAAGGAATGGAGGAAAAATGAGGAGAGAAAAATGGTGGAGAGTAAAATGAAAGTACTATGACAGACTGCGATGAAAGAGAAAAGAATGTGTCATGTAGGCAATTTAGGCACAAAAACAGAGATACAGACCAACGGAACAGGACAGAAAGCCCTGAGATAAACCCATGCATATATGGTCACCTTATATTTGGTAAAGGAGGCAAGAATATACAATGGGGAAAAGACAGCCTCTTCAATAAGTGGTGCTGGGAAAACTGGACAGCTACATGTAAAAGAATGAAGTTAAAATGCTCCCTAACACCATACACAAAAATAAACTCAAAATGGATTAAAGACCTAAATGTAAGGCCAGACACTATAAAACTCTTAGAGAAAAACATAGGCAGAACACTCTATGACATAAATCACAGCAAGATCCTTTTTGACCCACCTCCTAGAGAAATGGAAATAAAAACAAAAATAAACAAATGGGACCTAATGAAACTTAAAAGCTTTTGCACAGCAAAGGAAACCATAAGTAAGATGAAAAGACGACCATCAGAATCGGAGAAAATATTTGCAAATGAAGCAACTGACGAAGGATCAATCTCCAAAATATATAAGCAGCTCATGTAGCTCAATATCAAAAAAACAAACAGGGTTTCCCTGGTGGCGCAGTGGTTGAGAGTTCGCGTGCCGTTGCAGGGGACACGGGTTTGTGCCCCGGTCCGGGAAGATCCCACATGCCACGGAGCGGCTAGGCCCGTGAGCCACGGCCGCTGAGCTTGCGTGTCCAGAGCCTGTGCGCCGCAACAGGAGAGGCCACAACAGTGAGAGGCCCGCGTACCGCAAAAAAAACCCCAAACAAACAAACAAGCCAATCCAAAAGTCGGCAGAAGGCCTAAACAGACATTTCTCCAAAGAAGATATACAGATTGCCAACAAACACATGAAAGGATGCTCAACATCACTAATCATTAGAGAAATGCAAATCAAAACTGCAATGAGGTATCACCTCACACCAGTCAGAATGGCCATCATCAAAAAATCTACAAACAATAAATGCTGGAGAGGGTGTGGAGAAAAGGGAACCCTCTTGCACTGTTGGTGGGAATGTAAATTGATATAGCCACTATGGAGAACAGTATGGAGTTTCCTTAAAAAACTAAAAATAGAGCTACCATATGATCCTGCAATCCCACTACTGGGCATATATGCTGAGAAAACCATAATTCAAAGAGTCATGTACCACAATGTTCATTGCAGCTCTATTTACCAATAGCCAGGACGTGGAAGCAACCTAATTGTCCATCGACAGATGAATGGATAAAGATGTGGCACATATATACAATGGAAGAAACAAAATTGAGTTATTTGTAGTGAGGTGGATGGACCTAGAGTCTGTCATGCAGAGTGAAGTAAGTCAGAAAGAGAAAAACAAATACCATATGCTAACACATATATATGGGATCTTAAAAAAAAAAAAAAAACTGGTTCTGAAGAAGCTAGGGGCAGGACAGGAATAAAGACACAGATGTAGAGAATGGACTTGAGGGCACAGGGAGGGGGAAGGGTAAGCTGGGACAAAGTGAGAGAGTGGCATGGACATATATACACTACCAAATGTAAAATAAATAATGGGAAGAAGCCACATAGCACAGGGAGATCAGCCTGGTGTTTTGTGACCACCTAGAGGGGCGGGATAGGGAGGGTGGGAGGGAGACGCAAGGGGGAAGGGATATGGGGATATGTGTATAGTATAGCTGATTCACTTTGTTATAAAGCAGAAACTAACACACCATTGTAAAGCAATTATACTCCAATAAAGATGTTAAATAAGAAAAAAGAGCAGCCACAAAAAAGGCACTGCTAACTTCCACACTATCAATAATAATAAAGACTAGTAACCAAGTGTGAAGACAGTTGTTTGTCTTTTTAAAATATATTATGGCAAGAAAAATCATAAGTATAATGTAAGTTCTCAAATTAAATAAAATGTTGATTCACGCTGCTACTAAAAAAAAAAAAAAAATAATGGTTTTACAGTTAATGGAGATTTAGAATCAAGGAAATAACTTTGATCCCCCAGGCCATTCATTCCTCAGCAACAGGAGTTTTAGAAGGCTTAAGGCCTATTCCTGGCCCCCCACTTGGATAGTAAAATTTAGTTTTCCTTAGATCCATTTTGTGAAGTCCTTGTGAAATCGCCAGTTTCTCTCTCTCCCTCCCCTGCTCTTTTGCTCTCTCCAGCCTGTAAAAATCTTTTTGAAAGTCAGGAGTGCTTGTCAGCGTCACTCTAGCTTCTGGCTAGAGTAAAAAGATGAAATGTTCCTTTTTTTCACTATTCCCTGGAACTGTCTCAATGGTTTAGGAATATTTAAAACTTAAGGTATGAAAAAAATGTACCTTTGAAAACTTTTTTTTCAGTGTCTCCTATGCTTACTGAGCTATTTAAACATTTCATTTCTTTCTGCATCATCTTTTTACAACTATGTAGTCCTAGAATTATTTCCTTTTTATCTAAATTTTAAAAGTTATTAACATAGAAGTATGTAGAATATTTGTATAATTCTTTTCTGTTCCTCTGTATATATAATGCTCCTGTTGTATTCCTAATTTTGTTTGCTGAGTTTCACCTTTTTTTCTTAATTAGACCAGTTAATGGATCATCTATTCTTTCTCATTTTTTAGGAAAACACAATTTTTTTCTGCATTTTCATTTACTAATGTCTTTCTATACTTATGAATGAATTTCTTCTGCTTTCCTTTGGTTTATATTTCTTATTATTTACTTCTTCAGTTGACTGCTGGATTCATTTATTTCATTTTTTCTTGTCTAGTAAATGGCTGGTAATCTGGGGAAAAAAAGGTAGGCAATTTATCCTCTAACTCAAAAGTTGGTGCCAAGATCACTTGTACTGAAATCATCTCAAGTAGTGCTACTCAAAATGCTTGTCTGTGAATTATTTATTGTGATCTCCAAGAAGATAATGAGCCAGCACCAAAATGTAAATCAACAAACTGCTTCCTTTATCCACAAAGTCTTGCTTAAAAAAAATAAAATAAAAAAGTAGGCTAAACTAAGCAGTGTAATTAGTAATAAAGTTCACATGCATTCTGTCGTAGACTCCTTGTCCCATGAAAACCAGCAAAAATCGGTTCTCAGAAGGCACTTCAAGTATACTTGACCTAGGGTACTTGTTTAAATAATAACAGCAACAACAACAATAATAATATACTGAATGTTTACTACATGTTTCAGTGTTATATATATTGTAAGTTTTATGAGTTGTCTACTAAAATTGATAGCACTATATATGAGGAAAGGAGCTATACTAAAATTCTTCGTAGTAAACCTCAAAATAACTGGCACAGAGCTACTGATACAGCAAGTGATCAAAATATACTTAATTGAATAAAGTAAAAGCATAAGAGAAATAAAGAAAATGTTGGACTAGAAATATAAATTTAGAAGTTATCTACCAGTGACACAAAAAAACCATATAAGTAAAAATTTCCCTAAGAGAATAAAGCCCAATTTTCTTTTTTGAATTATTCATCCACTAATTCTTTTTAGTATTTATTCATTCAATTGAGAGCTTACTAGAAGCATTATTAGGGACTAACATGACTCTTACTCATGGAGCATAAATTATTATGGAAAAAACAGAAAATAAATGATTAAGTACTAATAAGTAAGTTATTACAAACTGAGATGAGATCCAAAGAACTGGAAGAAGCCACACAGCACGTGAAGTCAGAGGGCAAGTGGAGCAGACAATGGGAACAGCCCAGGTAAAGACCCTGAGACGAGAAAGGCACTGGGGCCTTTCCAAGAGGTGAGGCTAATTTAACTTTTGCTTTCAAGTGGGTTGGAGGCCAATATGCTGTTGAAAACAAAAGAAAAGCCAGACAAATGTTAAATTATATATTAAGGTGTAAGAAAGCTGTAGAAGCAACAAGGACCAAACGGGATAACATTTCAGAGAAGGAACTTTCAAGAGGTGAGCTGAGGATTTGCTTCTGTCCCTGGGGACACATGCTGATCCTGACGTTGGCTACATGCCAAAAATCAGGGCGAGGACAGGCAGGGGGCCAATGCTGGGAGACAGAGAAACCAGTGGGATCTTTAGGTTGTGCAGGATGGAGTGATAAAACTGGAGAAGTGAATGGCCTCAGGCACATGGCCACTTTCTCCCTCAAAACACTGACATTCCAAAGATACAGAACAGGAGGCTAAAACATTAAACTGAGACCTTAGAAAAGCAGAGGGATTTCTTGCAGTCTCCCAGCGCTTAGGAGCAAAAGACCTGGGAGGAAAAGAACAAATAAGAGTCAGGAGCCCTTGAGGGAATGATGAGATGACCCTGGCAATATCTTACCACATTTTACATGAGGGCATGTGCCAATACGGAAACATCAGCACCTCTAAAAACTGAAAATCCAGGCTGGTTCCTGGCAGTGTCACAGGTGGGGTGTGGAAAAGCCAGCAGAACTTTCAGCAGTCCTGTAGGCTAGGAGAGTGACAAAAATGGAGATTTATGGGCTTCAGCACAGAGTAAGTCTCTCCCTCAAGACATCTGTCAATTCCGAAGCTTCATGGGGTAGGAGGCTAAAGAGCTAAGCCCAAAACCTCTCAAAATAGCCTAGATTAGATTGCAGTGATGGCTGCACAACTCTGTAAATATACTGAATTCCACTGTACACTTAATGTGGGTGAATTTTATAGCTCAAAAAAGCTATTAAATAAAAAACTCTCAAAATCAGAGTAGAAATTCCACACCGTATCTCTCCATTGAGAAGATGCAGTTCCACAAGACACTCATTAAGAAGCCCCAGAAGACCAAGTCCTAAGAACAGGGGTGACCTGGGATAAGCTGCAATCCAACCTCAACCAAGCTCAGTCAATGAGTAGACTAAGGCCATCAGTGCTGCCCTCTATCTCCCTAGCAAAGAAAAGAGTGAAAGTTCCTTGATGAGTTATAGCATTAACTGGAGCCTCTACATTTTTTAAAATATATATATACTGGGCTTCCCTGGTGGCACAGTGGTTGGGAGTCCACCTGCCAATGCAAGGAACACGGGTTCGTGCCCCGGTCCGGGAGGATCCCACATGCTGTGGAGCGGCTGGGCCCGTGAGCCATGGCCACTGAGCCTGCGTGTCCAGAGCCTGTGCTCCGCGAGAGGCCACAACAGTGAGAGGCCCGCGTACGGCCAAAATAAAAAAAATTAAAAAAAAAAAAATATATATATATACACTGTCTAATATTTAACTAAAAATTACTAGACAGGATCGTATAATGGTTATAAAACCAATAACCAAGAGAAAAAAGTAGACAATAAATACAGACTGTCATGTGACCCAGATATTGAAGTTAGGACATAGGACATTTAAATAAGTATGATCATTATGTTCAACAAAATACTTTTAAAATAGAGAAATAAGGCCAATGTGGCTGGACCATACAAGAGAATGAAATATAAGATTGAAGATACAAGCAGGGGCTGATCATTCAGGGTCTTTTAGGCCATGGTAGAAAGTCTTAATTTTATTCTAAGTCATAGTTTTAAGTAAGAAAGGAAAACAACCCAATTTGCATTTAAAAAAGAAGAATCAAGGTAATCATCTAAAAAGCTATAGCTCTAACCCAGCTAAGAGATGATGGTAGCTTCGACTGGGGTTGCTGTAGAAGATCTGGAGAGAAGGAGCTAGATTCAAGATATATTTTGGAGGTAGAAGCTACAGGACTTGCTCATGGTTTGAATGTAATGGATCAAAGAAAGAAAGATAGCAAAGATCTCTCAGGTTTCTGACTTGAGCAAGATGGAGTAGAATGACAGTAGAATAGGTTAGGGAGCAGAGGGAAGTTCCATAGAAGTTGGGAGGCTTTCCTAAGATTACCAACAAGTTAGTAGCAAAACAAGGACTAGAATCCAAGTCTCTTGATTCTTACTCCAGTACTTTCTACCATAGTGAACTTACTTTCCTCTAGGAATTCTTTTCAGTACTATGATGTCTGCCTGTTTTACATAGACAGTGAAGAGTGTGTTCAGAAGTCTAGTGTCCAGGAGTAGTCAAATATTAATTTTGAAGCTTTAAACATGGGTGGAAAATGCCAGTGCTTTCAGAGCCAGGACATAAGATGGGTAAAGATTGGGTTTTATGCTAATAGAGAATGGGGGGAGGGCTCTTTTGATGAACCTGCAGCATATACACCACCTACAGCCATTCAAATTCAATTTTTAAAATATTTTTAATTACCCTCATGCCAATGAAAACATATTTATATGCAGTTTACCAACTTCTGCTAATTAGATGCAAATATTTTTGGTAACACCTTATTTTGCCTTTGAACATGAGCAAAAGATAGGAGAGTTCCGTTCAAGGACTTTACTCTTGTCTAGCCACTTATTGGAAATGACAACGTGTTTCTAATTGCATGAATATTTATATGTAAAATAGAATTCTAAGGTTTATTCCATAAACAAACAAAGAACTAAAAGAAGGCCATGCCTAAACCAGTGATGATAATGTATTGTGATCCAGCGACCATGATTAATCCAACCTTTTGCAACCAAAATCCAAAAATCAGTTAATTGGATTATCTTGCCTGATGCACTTATTGTTCTCTTGAGATATGATACCGGGAACCCTCAACCTCATCACCTAGGAACAGACAACAGAAAGAGGAAGAAAAGCATGATTACAAAATAGAAGCTGCCAGTGATGTACTAACATATGGGTATTCAATAAGAAAGCAATGGGAAAAAATTGTGACATGAAAAAACCTAGTTTGCACCTATTTCATGAAATTGTTTAATGCCTCCAGAAAATGTTTAATTTTTGTATGTTTCAACTGGGAAGACATTCAGCTTAAATGTTTCTAGCCAGTTTTATAATTTCTAAACTCATTATACAGAACCAAATTTGGCAGGATATCAGTGTAGTGTGTTTTTGACAAAATTCCTGAATGTCTTTTATATGTTTAATTTTTGAAAATGTATTTAATGAAAGGACAAAAATTCAATTCATTATATAATCCACAAAGCAAAATAATTAAATAAAAATGAAACATCTTGAAAGCATATGACCCACAGGATTGTCATTATCAAGTTAATATTTTAGAATTTTTATTATCACTTTTGCATCTGTTTTTTCATAACATTTTATCTTTTCGGGGGAGCTCTCAATATATCTGTTGTGACTTGATGAATTTATTTCCGTCCACTCATTAATAAAAGTGAGCAATTTGATTGATCTATTTCTTCTGCTGTTTTGTTATAAACAGTAACTTTAGTGTGATTATATAAACATGGCTGTTTCCCTTCATCTGCTTCCAAAAATATATGAATGAACATCAAAAGTATTGTTGTGCATGTAGAAAATCAAAAGCTGTCTTGCCGACAGTTTGTATGAAAAAAATCTAAGAATTTTAGGTGATGACAATCTTAATGGGAGCCTACACAGCACTAATTACTAGTATTATTTCTACTGTTACTATTACTACCACTGCTAATAACAACAATACTTTATTCTAGTCAAGGTAGTATATAAGATTTTCCATTAAATAAACAAACTTAAAATAAACACATAACAATGATAAATAAAATATTTGCATATGTAAAAAAAGTTGTATTTGTGCTTAAAATGATATTAACCAGGTATTCATGAACCAGAAAGAGAATTACACTGGGTTAGGACCCAGACCTACTAAACTTGAGGATGGAACCAAACAAAACATCTACATCAATTTCTGGTTGATTATTAATTATAATGTCACATACATTTTAGACAACCAGGGTTAGTTTTGTGGCATGAATTCAAAGACCAGCAGAGGCTTCTTGTCTCAACAAAGTCTTTTTTTTTTTTTTTTTTAAAGCCCATCCTATCTGGAGAGAGTAGTAGCATTTGAGACCCCAAACTTGGGTCAAGCTAGCCTGTTGGCTTACAAAATGGGTCTTTGATATTCTCCTAGCATAGTAGATCCATGTTACCAAAGTAAGGTCTGGTTCCACAATGAGGATCCAGCATACTGGGTAAAGCCAACTGGAAAATATTAACATAGAGATATGTGTGAGGCAAGGAAGAAAGAAAACACAAACAAGTGCATACACACATACACATACATCCTATACAAGTTAAACTTGCAAGTAAAAACGTCAAAGCACATGAGAATAATAAACATCATAGAGCTCAACAAAACAAGAAATTACTCTAAAATAATAGCAAATATTAAAACATTCTTCTAAGGACTTTAAAATCTCCATAAAGAGGAGGGGAGTGGGGAGAGGAGAATAATAATAAAGTCAACAACAAAATAATAGTAGCTAAAATGAATTGAGTACCTCTGCCACAATTCTCAAGTGGACTGATTTATTTACTATAACAAATCAGTGAGGAAAATAAAGGAAAAAATACAATTTTTACCTGGACCCCATTCTTCCACTAAAAGCAATGCTTAACTTCTCAACCTCTTGACTTTGGAATCAGCAAACACCTCAAGGAAAACAAAAATGTTGCCAAATACTGAACACTCCTTTGTGAACTTTCTCCCCTGAATCTCGCTCTCACCTCTATAAGACAAAATCAATCATCATGAAACAATGACCGGAAGATAGGAATCAAGATTTAGTAGAGCAAGAGGAAAACAAATCACAAAAATGAAAAATACAATCACTGAAATAAGAAGACAGAATAAGGATCTAACTGACGGGATAACTGGGGAATTGGAGGATAACAGTCAAGAATTTTCCTGGAATGAAATGTAGAGCATAAACAAAGATAAAAACTTAGAAGATGTGAGAGAAGGAGAATAGATAAGAAGCTCCAACATATACCTGACCATTTTTCCAAAATTAAAGACTAGAGAATACGGCTAATAATTTTCCTGAATTAAAGGAAGACAGAAATTATCAGAAAGAAAACTCTTGGTGCACAACAGAACAAATCATAACAAGCCTACGCCTATGAGTTTGATTATAATAAGAGTGACATTTCTATAGCACTGCACACTGCACTGTCTCACATAGGAGTTCTGCTTCTAGCAATGGCAATGAGGACAGCCGGGAAATCTGGATAATTTGTTAACAAGATTTATATGAAAGCATCAGAGAGCTACCAAGGGGATGAGGATCTGTGGTATCAAGATCCATGCAAAGAGCAGAGGCACAGAAGCCAGCTCCTCCCGTTACGATAACTGCCAACTCTGAAAATGGCAGCTGAGGGGTTGAGAAGCTGAGCAAAACTTTAGAGCAATTTGTGATGTTACTGCACTTGAGTTCAGGGATCACAAAAAAAGAGAGCACTGCTAAATATGCCAGGCTTTTGAGTGAGCCTGTGAAGAGCTACACCCTAAGAACAATGCTGAATTAGAGCACATGTAGTTCCTCATGGTCCAACTGCTAAAAGCTAAAGACAGAAAAAATCTTTAATGTCATTATGAAAGAAAAAAAAGACCCTCAAAGTAGTAACACTTAACCTTACGGTTTACTTCTAAACAGAAATAACGGAAGTCAAAGACAAGAGAATTGTGAAACGACAGAAAGAAAACACCTATTAATATAGAATTCTATATACAAAAAAATACCTTTTGAAAATAAAATGATGTAATTATATTTTCTAAGGAACAAACTGAGAGAATTCATCATTAGCAGACTACACTAAAAGAAATAAAAAAAGCTGTTCTTTAGATAGAAGGAAAATGATTGAGGTGGAAAAGCTAATATGTGGGTAAGTGAATATAGACTACATAATCAACATGTGTGAGGATTGAATAAAACATGAAGAAAAATAAAGAGAAAAATATATGAAAACAACACTACATAATTGGAGAAAAGGGTAAATAAGGTTAAAATGTTCTAAGGTCCTTGTACTGTCTAGAAAGTGGTAAAAGTATTAATTTATAATATAATTTAATAACTTGAAGATGCAGATTGTAATCTCTAAACCCATATTTACTAAATAATAGTAAAAACATATATAACTAACAAGGCAATAAGTGGTATCATGATTAGAAATACAATTTTAAAAAACTCAAAAGGAGCAAAAGGAATTAAGAATAGTTAAGACAAGGAGAAAGATAATAACACGATAAATTTAAAAGTATATCAGTAATTACATTAAATTTCAAACAACTATATTCTGTCAGTTTGAGTCTTCCTGGAAGCAGGCACCAAGATGGAATGAGAGGTACAAAGACTCATTGACAAAAATAAAAGAGGAGAGGAAACAGTATGCAGAGAGAATCTCAGATCACAATGCAGATCTGACACCTGTGAAAAACGTAGGGGGAAGGAAGGATTGCAGAAGAAGCTCCTCAGACTGCAGTGCAGCTCGGCGAGAGTCTCAGCCAGGCTGATGTGGAGCCCACAGCAAAGACTGTCCGTTATATGGACAGAAAGTCTTGGCTTTTTTACCCTTGCCATGCTTACTTATTGCTGGGAGCAGCCCAAGTAAGGATGACTTTGGGCTGAAGGCAGGGAATTGGATCTACCCAAAGTAGTTGGAGGCTGTCAGCTAATTACACTCCTTGTGGCAGCTTCTCTTTTAAAGACAGATCCGACAACATACCTCTCAGATGCCACAGTCCCCCATCTGTCCTGTGCAGATCCACTTCCACACTTATTCAAAGACCACCTTCTTGTGGGCCTTTCGTCCTGAGGTAAACACGGAAGAAGACGAACTACAGCCCCTGTCATTACTTTTGATCTGGGGGTGACAACTGACACTCATTGTCTCTCTGCTCTGCTTTGCATTTTCAATTCCCCTCACCCTCAGCCATCACCTGCAGGTTTTAGTGCTATGTAGTAATATTACCCAAAGCCTCATTCTGGAAATGTCTGAGACCCTGGTAATCGTCACCTTTCCTGTTCAGGATTGCTACTTTTGTCAATTCACAATTACAGTTGGGTAAGGGAGTAACAAAATGGACCCAATTGGATCACCTGGATTCTATATATATTCTTTCCTGCCCCCACTGTGTATAAGCAGCCCTACCTACTGGATCCCAGTTGTATCATTTTGATCCCTACAGTCTCGATCCTGGATGTATCATTCCCATCTTATAATGGACTGCTTCTGGGTCTCTCTGGCTTTAGATTTGGCAGGTCTGACAGAACCTAGATCATAACAGCAAATAAGGGATGGTCACCCGGTACCCATGGTCAAGTGTTCTACCAGGACTCAGTAACACTCCAGGAGCTGTTTCTCAAAAAGTATAATTCTCCACCACACATGACTTTGTCTTTCTCTAGAACACCAGAGTCCTGGATTGTAATTCTTCCAGTGGGGCTTGCCGTAAACTCCATAATGAATCGTTTTTACCTTAGACTCTTCAATACCATAGTGTTGACTAGATCATATGGCCCAATGGACAAAGGTGTTTGTGTCAAGGCTGTCAGCCTTCCATGTTACTGTATGTGAGCTAGAGCACAATTCCTAGGTACTGAATGTGTACTTCCAGAGCCTGAAAATGACCATCAGGTAGTGTCCATTAACTTGTCTTTTACTTTGGATATTCTGACACATCTCTGACTACATCCTCTAAAAACTTCACTGAAGTGTCAAGTCCCTGAATCTCTATAAGATTTATCTCTCATTCTCTGAAGTACCAAGGCTTCAAGCATGCTAGTTACCTCTTGCTCATCTTGCCCAATCAGCTTGGCATCATCAGTGTGGTGTTCTGTGAGATATTCAGATGATACAGGTGGTCCAGATCTCTTTGAAGTATGTTGTGACAGAAGATGAGACAATTACATAGCCCTGAGGCAAAACTTTAAATGAATTGTCTACATGGATGCAAATTGTTTCTATTCCATTGAAAATGGAAAAGAACACATTCACCCAATAAAAGGCCACATAGTATGTACCTGAGACTTTATTATTCTGGTCTACAAATGATGTCATGTCTGGCATGGCAGATGCAATTGGGACTACTACAAAGATAAGAGTGCAGTAGTCTATACTCACAAGCATCCATCAGATTTCTTCAGGGGCTGGACTGGCTAATTAGAGGGATAGGTTAGGTACAACCACCCATGCATCTTTTAGATCTTTATGTCCAACATGAATATCCATCCCCCCTTCCAGGATTTTATATTTAACATCTTGTTCAAGGTTTAACACAATTCAGAGTCTTAAATTTGTCCTTCCCCATCATAGTAGCTGTCAACCCACAGGCCAAAAACTCAATGTGAGGATTACTCTAACTGCCAAGTGTGTCGATTCCAATCAGTGACAAGGAATGGACCTGTTGTAAGGCAGGCTTTGGCCAGGACTCCATTTATTACTTAGCTCCTGCATGTCTCCACTCTAACAAGAAAGATTCAATGATGCTTTGAGTCTCTGTATCAACTCAGACCCTGTGTCTTAGGGTCCTCAAAATATTTGACATCCCTATTTTCACAGTGTATAGTGACCTGAATAAATGGCTGTAAGTCCTTTGGAGAAGGACTAGAGGTACTTTTATAGTATGCATTTGCAATGGCTTTGTAAGTTCCTTCCTTTTGACCTGACCATCCCTTGATTCATCGAGTTCCGGATCTGAAAATGGGCTCATCAAGGAAAAGTTGGCTGAGCAAGGAATCATGACATTTTATTGGGCAACTGTCCCCACCCTCTTGCTCCTCTATTGTTTTTTAATTTTTTATGTGCATCTCAAACTTCTTTAAACATAGGATTACTTCATAAAAGAATAAAGCAAACTCAAAACCCATTGATAAAACCTGAAGTAAATAAAGAAGGGAGGATTTTTTTTTTCTCTTGAGACAACAGATTACAGGTCAAAAAAAGTTCATGCTCCAGAAGATTCAGAGAAAGAAGAGAGGTGAGGACACATATCAGCTTTTACTTGCTGCATGAGAAGCCATTCCAAAACTTAGTGACTTCAAACAATAATCACTTGTATTTTTCCCACAAAGATATAGTTTGGCTTGATGGTTTCTACATTGGTCTTGCCTGGGCTCACACATGTGGCTACATTCATCATGTGAGCATATTCCACATGGATCAAATTTCCCCTCCTTTGCTAAAAGTACTCCTCTGTTCTTGCCTTCTTCTGATAGTAGAATGAAGCAGCACCCTCACTGGCTGCCCCTCTTGGGCAGATGGTCTTAATGAATGGAGTGTCCTCTGGGTCCACCTATGCAATGCAATCTTCTGGTGGATCTGCTGACCTCACATAATACATCTCCTCCAGCATGCATAACTCCCTCAGCCTTTTTGCTTCCTCTACAATCTGCCTCAGCAACTCAAGCATTTCAGTTTCACTCAGCGTGAGCTACTACTCTCTCCAGGCTTCTAATAACCAATCCAGCAGTTAACTTGCCCCCATTTTCTGGGGTCCTTAGCAGGGTGTTAAATCCCATGTTTGAGAAAGTGCTCCTAAAACACTGAATTCTTGCTTATGTTGTCTTACATTCCAACAACTAGATCAAAAACCCTAAGGGATAACACTTTAAAACCTTTAAAAATATATCAGCTACAAAATAAAGTACTTACAACTGAAATGGTTTGACACCTGTGAATTTTTTTAAAACACTCAATAGAAAAGTAAAGGAAATAAAATGCGTGTGTGGAAAGTGATAGATGAAATTAGAATACCAAAATGTTGATAAGTACTGAAGCTGGTTGATAGACTTATGAAGACCTATGTGTGGTCCTTATTACACGTTTTCTTTTTTTGTGAGTATGTTTGAAATTTTCCATAATAAAAAGATAAACAGCAAAAAGGAATTTGAGAGCTTCAGATTTTTTATTTTCCTATGGAGTTTCAAGGTGAAAACATTTTTGGATTTTTTTATAGAAGGCAGGAAGGAAGGTTTAAATATAATGGAAGTGGGCAACATGAGAGAGAAGGAGAAAGCCAAGGAAGAGAAGAGAAGAGACAGAGAGGGAGGAAGGGAAATCTGACATATAATAGGGGATGGAGATCCAAAACTTAAATGTAACTTAAACACTGCCCATTGGACATTCCTTTTTCACAGAGCTGCAGTCTCTGGGAATTATATGCCTTGAGAAGATGCTGTGTGTAAGGGCTCTTCTCAGTCTCATAGGTGACCACACGGCCTTTGGAAGATGAGAAACTGGTGTTCTGAAACCTCCAAGAGCCTCAGGCATGCTACCTTGAGGTACTATGTCTATGTTTAACGTGTGAAATAACTCGCTTTGCATAAGGGATTCTAATTTGGAGTCAGGGTTGAGAACCACTGGATTAAGGGATAAAGGTGTAGGCACTGCCCTTCACTGGGAGTCTACATTGAATTATGATCAGGAGCATTATTTTGGAGTCAGACAGGCTTGTGTTTGGATATAATCCTGCTATTCTTAGCAAGTCATGTAACTTCTCTGGGCCTCACTTTTCTTGGTTGTCAGGTATAAATAGTGATACCTACTTCATAAAGTTGTGAGCAGTGAATATAATACGATGTGCTATTGTTTGAAAAACATCTAACTCTACTTCCTAGATAAGTGTTCAATGAAGGGTAGCATTGTTACTTTACAAAAGGTTCGTGAAGCCAGAAAAGCCTTCAAATTTCCAGAGGAAAAAGTCTCTAATTATGAAACAGCATTACAGATGAGTAGGGGAGATTTGGGTTGTTTTGTTTTTTTTTTTAAATAAATCTATTTATTTATTTATTTTTGGCTGAGTTGGGTCTTCATTGCTGCACGCGGGTTTTCTCTAGTTGTGGCGAGCGGGGGTTACTCCTCGATGCTGTGCAAGGGCTTCTCATTGCAGTGGCTTCTCTTGTTGTGGATCATGAGCTCTAGGTGCGTGGGCTTCAGTATTTGTGGCTCACAGGCTCTAGAGCACAGGCTCAGTAGTTGTGGCGCACCAGCTTAGTTGCTCCGTGGCATCTGGGATCTTCTCAGACCAGGGCTCGAATCCATGTCCCCTGCATTGGCAGGCAGATTCTTAACCACTGCGCCAGCAGGAAAGTCCTTTGAGGGGTTTTCACAGGAACCCTCAAATTACACAGGAGGCGGCGTTAACCCCCATGGTTCTAAGTCTGACATCCTCCTCTTTCCACACATGCCTATGTAAGGTTACAGAAAGGGGCATTTCAAAAATGTGTGAGAGGGACTTCCCTGGTGGTGCAGTGGTTAAGAATCCGCCTGCCAATGCAGGGGACATGGGTTCAAGCCCTAGTCCAGGAAGATCCCACATGCCTTGGGGCAACTATGCCTTGGGGCAACTAAGCCCTGTGCGCCACAACTACTGAGCCTGCGCTCTAGAGCCCGCGAGCCAAAACTAGTGAGCCCGCATGCCACAACTACTGAAGCCTGCGCGCCTAGAGCCCGTGCTCTGCAACAAGAGAAGCCACCATAATGAGAAGCCCGTGCACCGCAACGAAGAGTAGCCCCCGCTCGCCGCAACTAGAGAAAGACTGCATGCAGCAACGAAGACCCAACGCAGCCAAAAATAAATAATTTTTTTAAATGTATGAGAAAATGCAAATCAAGAGCACAATGATAAACAAATGTACCTCATATTGTTAGGAAAAATTACTCTGACAATACTGAATGTGAAAGAATAGCTATATCATTGGGCTTGTTTATCTACTGCTGATGGGGTATAATTGTGACACTTGGGAAAATACATTGGTATTATATTGGGTAGCTGAGCAGCCATATACCTTACTATCTAGCAATTCCACTCCTAGGGCTGTAACCAGGAGAAATTCCTGCACATTTTACCTAAAGACATGAAAAAAGTTCATATTATTTCTAGGTTGTAATTTTAAAAAAAAACACACAAAAAAAACCCTGGAAATAGCCAGGGCACTAAAAAAAAACATTGTAAAAGATTTAGAAAATATGGGCAAAAATAAAGAAAAATCATAATTACATTGTCTTCAGTATTTTTCCTATGTATAAATACAATTTAATGGGATAATACTACACATAGTTTTACGTCCTGTCCTTCTGAGTTCACATATGAGTTGATATTAAGCTGGAATGCACAGTACAAACATTTCAGTTACTAAAATATTGAAATATTTCCATAGTGGTTGGAAATAGTTGCTACCCCGAGGCTTCCATATGCCCCTCTTGAATTTGGTGTGGCTCCACCCGAGAACTTACTCAGACTCCCTCACATTTCAGAAACTAGAGGAATGTGTCTGACACTGCCAGAGGGTTCCAGAACTCTACTGCAGCACAAATACATTAGTACTTGTGCCGTACCAGTAGCATTTGTGCCATACTATACTTCTACCATGCCATGTAGGATTTTAAAATTTTAAAAATGTTTATAATGTCCATGCTGTGGTCATGCCATAATTTATTCAATTTTTCCCTTATTTCTTAACAATTTTTAAATATTTTTATTTTGTAAATATTACCGTGGTAAGCATCTTTGTTTCACTGCTTCTTTGGGAGATTGTGACTAGGTCACACAAGGATGAACAATGCTGAAGCCCTTGGTATATGCTTTCTAACCTTGGTGATGCTATTTAAATATGGCACTGGGTTGACTTGAAAAGAAACTTATATAACAAAGGAACCTCAAAGGCTAAAAGATCCTGAAAACGTGAGACTCCCGAATGAGGGTTTTCCTGACATAGATACAGCACTTTAACCTTTAAAAAGGACTTTCTCATTATATATTGTTTCATTTCATACTCAAAACAATTCTGTAGAAGATATTACCATTGGTAATGTGTTCCAAACCTATCAGTTAATAATCTATGTAGCTGAGATTAAAACAGGCCTTGTGAATGCATGTGCACTCTCCTTATTCCACAGATTTCAACTTGATATAATATTGTATATATATGTGGATCAATACTAACCCTTTTTAAATGAATGTTGCTGAAGTTTTACTCTCATGCTTGTGCTTAAGTTCGATATTACCAAAAAAAAGCCACTAAGAACAAGTTCTGACTTTAACCAGATAATGGCCTTACCATCCTTAAAGTCAGATGACTTTTCTTCCATACACGTAAATAATTTCCAAGTACTGATGAGTTTAGACAAAATGTCATGGATAATTTTCACCTCTAATATAATAAAAATGATTGTATTACTCCTGCTCAGCACTGGAATAAAAATTGCAGTGCTCCAGGAAAGGAAAATATGATAACAGATCTAATGATTCTAGTAGAGAGGGTGTATGTCCCCAGAGTTATTTTTTCACTTTGAGCAGAACTTTCATTTGGGCTCATCCTTCCATTCTGCCTCAACTGTACAAACTGGCATCCTTTCACAGCCAAAGCCCATTTTCCTAGCACTGAAAATATTCCTGCTAGAAACTAATATATTCTTTTGTTTGTTTCTTTGATGGGAATTTGATACGGCCCGTGACAATTCTGCCATGACAACAAATTTGATTCCATCCTGTTCTGTAATGTCAGTTTGGTTGCAAGCATACCACCTCATGCACTCCCAGCATGCAGCATCTCTCTGTTATTTCAGTCTGCTGCAGGATCAGAGAACACTGTGGTGTGTCTGTAATTCATGTTTATTTTTAGAGTTATATGGCTTTCATTAGAAATCACAAATCTATCTTAACCCAGTTTAGACTTGTGTTCTGACAAAAAAATGTTCTTTGTCAGGACAGTTTTCAGTGAGCAGGCTTTGAAAAATAATTGAAGGAATTATTCTTGGGGAGATATGATGATGGTAGAATATGTTCCTCTACATCCCTCTTGTAAGATTAAAAGAGTCCTTTTAGGTAGTTAATTCATGCCACCAAACAATATCAGGTGAGGGTTTCATTAAAGATAGAGATTATAAAATGAATCTGATAAATAAACCACAGTTCCATAAAGCAAGATGAAGAGATATTTGAAAGAAAGCATGTTTGAAGAGGGAGGAACTAGCACTTACTACGTGCCTACCAGGTTCCAAGCACTTTCTACAGCATAAGTAGATATTGTTGCCATCCCCATTTTAAAGTTAACCAAACTGAGCAAATAAAGAGCAGAGCCAATGTGTGAATCCAAGTCTGTTTAAATTCCAAAACCATTTATTTTTTCAGCCTTGAGAATGAGAGTGTGATCTATCTCTTAGTGATAGATTGCCTTAATGCTCCCGAATTTTCACTGCTTCCTGTACAACCAGCCTTTGCCATGTAGCTCCCAGTTTTTTACTACTTCCTGCATATACACCCTCTGCCAGGTAACTTTATAGGGCCCTCTCACTGTAGATGGAGAGTAAACTCTACATCTCAAGTCTGGTCTCAGCCATGTGACTTGCTTTGGCCCATGGGATATTACTAGACATAATGCAAGCAGGCACTTTAAAGCATTTGCAAGATAGGGTTTGCTTTCTTGTACCTCTGCTAGAACCATGAGAAAGACTCACTGGTCCAGAGGGAGGATGAGAAAAACATGAAACAAATCCACCCAGCCTGGATCAGCTGAACCCAGCAAACCGCAGACACATGAGTAAACGTAGCCAAGACAAGCAGAACCATCCAGTCATACTCTGCCTAACTCAGCCACGCTCAGCCAACCTATAGACCTGTGAAAATAAATCCCATTGTTTTAAACCACTGAGCTTTGGGGTGATTTGTTACACAGCATTTTTGTGGCAATAGCTGACTAATCTACCCCCCAAACCTGTCCCAACATAGCACAGGAATTGGGTTGTATTTTTCTTTTTAATCCTGCAGGTTGCAAAACCTACAAAAGAGTGAATGTTGCTTCTATGCACAATGAAGGAAAATCCTTCAGTCAAACAAGTATTCCTAGAAATATTCCCTAAGAGTTCTTAAAATGTTAAAATGTTAGGCACACTACACAGTTAAGCAACTATGAAATAATAAGTACCAAGATCAGCAGTTGTTTGACTTCACAGAATGTAATCAACATTCCAGGGATAAGGGTGATGTGTTTCTAAGAGACACTGGCCAGCTATGACTCTGAAAGCAGGGGTTTTGTAAAAATTTCAACCTATGAAAATCACACTTTAAATACAATAACTGTAGGGAAAGTTTAACTAGTTTTTATCTTTTATTCCTACAGTTTCATAGAGTCTCTCTTCCTCCAAAGAACTTACTTAATTCTCCTTTATGTAAGAGAAAAATGACTATGTGAAGATAAACAGATTAGTTATATTTTCTCTTTTTGCTTATTATTGCCCCTTATACTAACACCCAGGGCATGTTTTATTTTGCATATTCTTTAGTGTCTGAAGGCCACTTATTAGGATAAGACTTTTTACCCATGATTTGAGACTCAACTCCAATTTTTGCTCTTTAATAAAGAGTTCCATAGATTGTTCTCTCTTTCTAGCCTAATGACTTGCCGACTAGCCAAAAATAATCTTTCCCAGAGTTCTCCCCCGGTAATTTATTTGCACTTTTTTTAGTAGTTTTTTTGATACTTTCCAGTTGGATTTTGAGGTATTTTTGTGCATTTTGACCCATCTGCAATACAACAGGTCATAAATTGAATTGCCTCCAAACACCAGAAGGGTAATGATGAGTAAAGAGAGTTGACAAATGGCAATTCTGGGTGGTGGAGTTCCTGGCTATCTGAAAGAGCACATCTCTTCTGAAGGGTGGAAGCTATACTCGGGTCCACTTAATTTTTGCCAATAGGGAAATATAGGCTCAGAAGAAAAATCTATCAAATTTAAGATTTGAGAATCCAGATTTTTCTATAAATTTGTCCACTTTTATGTGAAAATCACCGACTTTAAATGTTGTGGTAGAGATTTCATTATGGATCTAAATTACACACCAACTGCCTTGTGGTGTAGTGTAATTCCTATCCCCACTGAGGAAGGGCTTGGCTATGTGGCTTGCTCCAATTAGTGATCATTGTATTCCACGTCTAACCAGAGCTGTAAACATGCCACTGTAGCCCCTGATCTTAAAATGAAAGACACATGGAAGAAACCCCTGACCTGCAACCTAAAGCAGAACCACCCCAGCTGACCTGCAGACTCAGGAGCAGGAAACATAGATGTTTGTGGTTGCATGTCCATGAGATTTCCAGGTTGTATTCTACCCAACATTATTGTACCTGAAATATCACTAAAACATTTGGCCATAAATTTAAAGACAAAAAGCTTCTCCTTTAATACTCAAGCACCAACCCTAGCTCTCTTTGGGTATCTTTTGTTTTGAGGGAAACACTACGGGATTTCCGAAGAATATGCCACTCGGAAATGTAGCTTATTAGCTTCCTGGCACCACAGTTATGACTTTTAGGCCTGCTCTATTAATATACCAATTAATCTTTACACCAGTCTAGCTCTCTACCAGAAAAGCTGTGTAGTCCATATGAATAGAAAATAGCTCAGGGATGTGTTTGTCCCAAGCCATACTCTCTGCTTCTTTCATGAAAGTCTTGTTGAGCTGCCAAAATGATAATAGACCTCATCAAGAGCATCCCAACAGTCAGTGCTCAGCAGAAATTGAACAGGAGGATGCTGGGAAATTACCACTGCTGTGCCAAGATGCTGGGTGTAAATTAAAAGCAGCAGGTTTTTCCTGAAGGAGAGTAAGGTCCAAAATAAAGTAGCATTTCTGGATTATACATGATCCAGGAT
Organism: Monodon monoceros; assembly: GCF_005190385.1. NCBI lineage: Eukaryota > Metazoa > Chordata > Mammalia > Artiodactyla > Monodontidae > Monodon > Monodon monoceros. Next base: position 34,412,221 of record NW_021703768.1, on the reverse strand, counting down.
ATTTTAGTGAACTATGGTTTCTGTTTTTAGGGTTTCCATTCTGAACCCTAATTTTTTTCTTATTTTATTATTAATATTATTAATATCTTATGGCTATTGCTCTCACAAAATCTCACTCAGTCCCCTGCCTCCTGGGCTAGTTGCTCCCTTTCTACACTGCTGCCTCCTCCATGACACCCATAAATATCAATTAAGTCCATCTTGTTCAATGTATCATTTAAAGCTTGTGTTTCCTTTTTATTTTATTTTAATTTTGGATGATCTCTCCATTGGTGAAAGTGGGATGTTAAAGTCCCCTACTATGAGTGTGTTACTGTCGATTTCCCCTTTTATGGCTGTTAGCATTTGCCTTATATATTGAGGTGCTCCTCTGTTGGGTGCATGAATATTTACAATTGTTATATCTTCTTCTTGGATTGATCCCTTGATCATTATGTAGTGTCCTTCTTTGTCTTTTGCAATAGTCTTTATTTTAAAGTCTATTTTTTCTGATATGAGAATTGCCACTCCACATTTCTTTTCTTTTTTTTTTAAGCAGAGGTCTTCTTAGAAGCCCATATGATTTAAATTTATTTATTTATTTATTTATGGCTGTGTTGGGTCTTCATTTCTGTGTGAGGGCTTTCTCTAGTTGTGGCAAGCAGGGGCCACTCTTCATCGCGGTGTGCGGCCTCTCACTATCGCGGCCTCTGTTGTTGCAGAGCACAGGCTCCAGACGCGCAGGCTCAGTAATTGTGGCTCACGGGCCCTGTTGCTCCACGGCATGTGGGATCTTCCCAGACCAGGGCTCAAACCCGGGTCCCCTGCATTAGCAGGTAGATTCTCAACAACTGTGCCACCAGTGAAGCCCTCCACCTTTCTTCTGATTTCCATTTGCATGGAATATCTTTTTCCATCCCCTCACTCTCAATCTGTATGTGTCTCTAGGTCTGAAGTGGTTCTCTTGTAGACAGCATACATATGGGTCTTGTTTTTGTGTCCATTCAGCCAGTCTATGTCTTTTGGTGGGAACATTTAATCCATTTACATTTAAGGCAATTATCGATATCTATGTTCCTACTACCATTTTCTTAATTGTTTTACGTTTGTTATTGTAAGTCTTCCCTTCTCTTATGTTTCCTGCCTAGAGAAATTCCTTTAGCATTTGTTGTAGAGCTGGTTTGGTGATGCTGAATTCTCTTAACTTTTGTTTCTCTGTAAAGTTTTTAATTTCTCCATCGAATCTGAATGAGATCCTTTCTGGGTAGAGTAATCTTCTTTGTAGGTTTTTCCCTTCCATCACTTTAAATATGTCCTGCCACTCCCTCCTGGCTTGCAAAGTTTCTGCTGAAAGGTCAGTTGTTAACCTTACGGGGATTGCCTTGTATGTTATTTGTTGCTTTTCCCTTGCTGCTTTTAATATTTTTTTCTTTGTACTTAATTTTTGATAGTTTGATTAATGTGTGTCTTGGCATTTTTCTCCTTGAATTTATCCTGTATGGGACTCTCTGTGCTTCCTAGACTTGATTGACTATTTCCTTACCCATATTAGGGAAGTTTTCAACTATAATCTCTTCAAATATTTTCTCAGTCCCCTTTTTTTCTCTTCTTCTTCTGGGACCCCTATAATTCAGATGTCGGTGCGTTTAATGTTGTCCCAGAGGTCTTTGAGATTCCCCTCAGTTCTATTCATTCTTTTCTTTATTCTGCTCTGTGGTAGTTATTTCCACTATTTTATCTTCCAGGTCATTTATCCATTCTTCTGTCTCAGTTATTCTGCTATTGATTCCTTCTAGAGAATTTTTAATTTCACTTATTGTGTTGCTCATCATTGTTTGTTTTCTCTTTAGTTCTTCTAGGTCTTTGTTATATGTTTCTTGCATTTTCTCCATTCTATATCCAAAATTTTGGATCATCTTTACTATCATTACTCTGAATTCTTTTTCAGGTAGACTGCCTATTTCCTCTTCATTTTTTTGGTCTGGTGGGTTTTTACCTTGCTCCTTCATCTGCTGCATATTTCTCTGTCTTCTCATTTTGCTTAACTTACTGTGTTTGGGGTCTCCTTTTCACAGGCTGCAGGTTCATAGTTCCCGTTGTTTTTGGTATCTGCTCCTAGTGGGTAAGATTGGTTCAGTGGATTGTGTAGGCTTCCTTTTGGAGGGGACTGGTGCCTGTTTTCCTGTAGATGAGGCTGGATCTTGTCTTTCTCGTGAGCAGAACTATGTCTGGTGATGTGTTTTGGGGTGTCTGTGAACTTATTATGATTTTAGGCAGCCTCTCTGCTAATGGGTGGGATTGTGTTCCTGTCTTGCTAGTTGTTTGGCATGGGGGTCCAGCACTGTAGCTTGCTGGTCATTGAGTGGAGTTGGGTCTTAGCATTGAGATGAGATCTCTGGGAGAGCTTTCACCATTTGATAGTACATGGGGCTGTGTGGTCTCTGGTGGACCAATGTCCCAAACTCCACTCTCCCACCTCAGAGGCTCAGGCCTGACACCTGGCCGGAGCACCAAGACCCTGTCAGCCACACAGCTCAGAAGAAAGGGGAGAAAAAAAAAAGAAAGAATAAAATAAAGTTATTAAAATGGAAAAAATTATAAAATTTTTTTAAAAGTAATTAAAGAAAGAAAGACAGAAAGAAAGAAGAGAGCAACCAAACCATAAAACAAATCCACCAATGATAACAAGCACTAAAAACTATACTAAAAAAAAAAAAAAGGACAGAACCCTAGGACGAATGGCAAAAGCAAAGCTACACACACAAAATCACACAAAGAAGCATACACACTCACAAAAAGAGAAAAAGGAAAAATATATATAAAAAGGAAGAGAGCAACCAAATCAATAAACAAATCTACCAATGATAATAAGCTCTAAATTCTAAACTCAGATAAACATAAAACCAGAAAAAAATTAGATGCAGAAAGAAACCCCAAGTGTACAGTTGCTCCCAAAGTCCGCCACCTCAGTTTTGGGATGATTCGTTGTCTAGTCATGTATTCCAGAGATGCAGATACATCAAGTTGATTGCAGAGATTTAATCCTCTGCTCCTGAGACTGCTGGGAGAAATTTCCCTTTCTCTTCTTTGTTCGCACAGCTCCCGGGGTTCAGCTTTGGATTTGGCCCCGCCTCTGTGTGTAGCTCGCCTGAGGGCATCTGTTCTTCGCTCAGGCAGGACGGGGTTAAAGGAGCAGCTGATTGGGGGCTCTGGCTCACTCAGGCCGGGGGGAGGGAGGAGCACGGAGTGCGGGGCGAGCCGGCGGCAGAGTCCAGCGTGACGTTGCACCAGCCTGAGGCGCGTCATGTTTTCTCCTAGGGAAGTTGTCCCTGGATTATGGGACACGGGCAGTGGCAGGTTGCATAGGTTCTCGGGAGGGGAGGTGTGGAGAGTGACCTTTGCTTGCACATAGGCTTCTTGGTGGCTGCAGCAGCAGCCTTAGCATCTCATGCGGTCTCTGGGGTCTGCACTGATAGCCGCAGCTTGCATTCGTCTCTGGAGCTCGTTTAGGCAGTGCTCTGAATCCCCTCTCCTTGCACACCCCAAAATAATGGTCTCTTGCCTCTTAGGCATTTCCAGACTTTTTCCCAGACTCCCTCCTGGCTAGCTCTGGCACACTAGCCCCCTTCAAGCTGTGTTCACACAGCCAACCCCAGTCCTCTCCCTGGGATCTGACCTCCAAAGCTGGAGCCTCAGCTCCCAGCCCCCAACCTGCACCAGCGGATGAGCATACAGGCCTCTCAGGCTGGTGAGTGGTCGGCACCCATCCTCTCTGAGGGAATCTGTTTTGCCCTGTGCATCCCTGTTGCTGTGCTCTCCTCCGCAGCTCCGAAGCTTCCCCCCTCCACCACCTGCAGTCTCCGCCCACGAAGGGGCTTCCTAGTGTGTGGAAACTCTTCCTCCTTCAAAGCTCCCTCCCAGAGGTGCAGGTCCCATCTATATTCTTTTGTCTCTGTTTTTCCTTTACCCTACCCAGGTACTTGGGGAGTTTCTTGCCTTTTGGGATGTCTGAGGTCTTCTGCCAGCATTCAATAGGTGTTCTGTAAGAGTTGTTCCACATGTAGATGTAGTTTTGATATATTTGGGTGGAGGAAGGTGATCTCCACGTCTTACTCCTCCGCCATCTTGAAGGTGCCCAGTCAACAAAATTTTTAAACACTCAATCAATCCATTTTCCAACTCATGTTGAGCACCTGCTGGTTTCACTAAAGAAATTAAGGAAGGGAATTTTTCCTGAAGTCAGGAGATGTGAGAAAGTTGCCATGTCAGTGGAAGCCTTGGTCTCCTCAACAGTAAAATGTAGTTAAAAATAGATGCCCTTCTTTACCTTGTGGGGCTTTGATGAGATGAGGTATGTGTAAGCATTGTAAAGATGACAGCGTACACTATATAAGCCGAAGACATGAGAAGCAAGGTATCCCCTGAACACACTGGGCGTGGGATGTTTTAAAGACTCTGAAAATCTTGCTGTCTTCATGACTTCACTCCTGCCTCAAATCTCAGAATAATCCAGCTTATCATGATACCTGAAATTCCCACACTTGTCATTTTCAGGGGTCTCAAGAAGTCCCCCTGAAAATACACAGATCTACCCCATATTGGTAACATCTGAACCTCGAGGGTAGATGCAGAGAGAAATTTATTGGATTATTCCATTCTGATCTTGCCAAGTGGAAGACATACCTTAGAGAATGGGATATGACATAAGTAAATTTGGACTGAATTCAAGCTTGAACTACTTATGTGCTTGGGTAAGACACAAGGAGGACAGACATTAGAATTGGTCCCAAAAGGAAAATGTGAAGGCAGTACTATAGAGAAACTTCCCTACTTAACCACTTGACTCAATTCTAGATCATAAAGACCAAGTTTGCCTTTGAAATTTAATTATCTTTCTTTCCAGGTCCCTTTCATTATATCCTCTGTCAGCCTTGGTTTCCTCATTTGTGAAATAAGAACAGTAATGCCCACTTTATAGTTTTCTTGGAGGATTAGACATTAAAATAATTAAATGCACCAAGATATTGTATCTAGCATCTAGTATGTGCTCAATAAACCTACTTTCCTCCCCTTGTATGCTCTGTGAAATTTTACTGTCTGATGTTCTGATCAGGGGTGCAGAAGGAAGAATGAGCATAAAGGGGAAAAGAAAAAGTGAAAGTGAGAACTAGTCTCATAGAGAATCACTTTGATAGATATGGACAGTCATAAATAAATGTACAATCTTTATAAAACAAAACAAAAGCATTAGGAGTGCCTTAAACAGCATAGTTTCATTTCAACTGAGCAATTAACAAAAACTCTCACAACCATATAGTCAAGAGAGAAAACTATGTAATGGATACATACAGGGAGAAAAATTCACAGAATTATTGAGAATCAATCCTCAAACAGGTGGTTCATTAATGTCAATAAAAACAGAATAATCTAGGGTCCAGCCTCAAATTTCAATTCCTGCGTGATTTTCCTTGCTCCATCTGTCCCATTTCTAGAAAGTGACTCTCCAAATTCTCCCTATAGGCAGTCCAGAACCAGACCCCTTTCCCAAGCCAATCTTGACAGCAGAATATACACCAGCTTCTTGTTGTAACCTCACATGGCAGAAAGAGGGCTAGAGACCTCTCTGGGGTCTCTTTTATAAGGGCCCTTATACCATTTATGAGAGCTCCACCCTCATGACCTAATTACCTCCCAAAGGCTCCACTACCTAATACTACCACATTGGGGGTTAGAATTTCAACATACGAATTTTTAAAATTTATTTTACTGAAGTATAGTTGATTTACAATGTTGTGTTAATTTCTGCTGTACAGCAAAGTGATTCAGATATATATATATATATATATTCTTTTTCATATTCTTTTCCATTATGGTTTACCACAAGATATTGAATATAGTTCCCTGTGCTAGACAGTAAGACCTTGTTGTTTATCCATTCTATATATAATAGTTTGCATCTTAATCCCAAACTCCCAATCCATCTTCCTCCCATCCCCCTTCCCCTTGGCAACCACAAGTCTGTTTTCTATTTCTGCTTTGTAAATAAGTTCATTTGTGTCATATTCTAGATTCCACATATAAATGATATCATACAGTATTTTTCTTTCCCTTTCTGACTTACTTCACTTAGTAAGATAATCTCTAGGTCCATCCTCAACATATGAATTTTGAAGGAACACAAATATTCAGTCCATAACACTGACACTCTTATCCCTCAAGGTCTTCTTCCAATTAGACCCAGATCTCAAGAACTAGGAGTAAATCTTGGGCACCAGGGTAGCAGTCCTCAAAATGCAGTGCTAGCCCCACTCCCTTCCCCATGCAGTCCATCTGTAAACCTATATGATCCTGTTTTCCATTAATTATTATTCTGCTCTCTTCCTTCTAGTAGCTGAGTTTTGTCCATTGGGTTGGGGTTGTTGAGGCCTTCAGGCTCCTGCTGTGCTCCTCTCTGGGACAGTCCCTGGTCCTCACAAACTCAATTCTCCTTCCTGCTGACAAGTATGTCTCTCCTCGTATCATATGTAGCTATGATTTGTGCTATATTTGTATGCCACCTGAAATCCCAGGATCCAGAAGTCGGCTCACCTACCTGGGTAAGTGTAAGCTTATTTTCTTAGTTCTCTAAAAATATTTATCCTTCATCTCAATAAATATGTCTCTGGTCCCTTAATATTCTCTCCCTACTGGCTGGCCAGTGTTATCAATTCCTAAATATTCCTGTGGGGGAGATACCCAATTTATAGGCTCTAAAATATTTTTAAATGTTTATTTTAATTTATTCATTCAACAAATATTTATTGAGCATTTATTATATGCCTAGCGCCATTTTAGGAACTAGAAACAGAGAAATGAATAAGCAAGTAGAATTCCTTGCCCTCATTTAAGGTAGATATATTTAATTTAATTTTTTTCTAAAAACTAGGAGGTATATTCACTAAGTTAGGAGACAAAATGATCAAAGTAAATTATAATGATAAACCAAAATAAATAAGACTATATTTAACACAGTAATACATTTGGGGATTGGCTTTTAAAACTCCTTTGCACAAACGTAAGTTGGGGAAGATCTGGTATGCTGGCAGTTCAAGTGAAAAAGCTTCCGTGAGTTAATTACAGCATAGAAACCCAATGTAATGGAGCTGCTAACAACTACCAAAAAACAAAACAAAACAAAAAATCCTTAAATCTTATGCTGAAGTAAGAGAAATTCAATGTCCACATCAATATGAAATATTGTTATCAGTTACAGACAGTAAAGAGGGGCTTTTAAACACTAGAAAGTATTCAGAAGAAAATGAGAAGGATGGTAAGAAAGGTGGAAACCATGTTATTGGAAGAACTATTTAAGAGAACATTTAGAGAATTTCCTAGAAAACAGAAAATCTGTGAGGTGTAGAATGGTTCTGGAAACCTTTCCAAATATTTGATGTACTATCATATGGAAGCAAGAACAGAATTTTCCTACTACAAAGGACAGATCTGCAGCAAACATAGGCTTTCCAAAACCAAAGAAATGGACTCATCAGGTGGGCTTTCTAATGATTTGGAGTTGTGTCAAAATGGTATAGTCTAGCTGTGTGGAAGCAGTAAAGTTCCTGTCCCTGCACATTTTCCAGCAGAGGCCAAGTTGCCACCTGATAAGAACTGAAAGAGTGAGGAGGAGAGTAGGAGTCCTGCAGTAGACGTAGGTGAGCCTGTACAACCACCTAACATCCCTTCCAATTATAAGGTCCTCTCATACATACATGCTATTCCACCATATGCCAAAGGAAGGAGAGATATTCCCAGACATTAGCAAAATACACAGCGAAGCCCGATGATCCTCCTGCAGTGGAGAAGGCTAAATCTAACAACAATGCAGTCAGCACAAATTGAGGCAAAATGGCCCTTGTGAGAATTTCTAGTTCAGTCGCTTAAATAAAACTGTCTAAATTTAGATGTGCATATGGTACTCATTTAATAAATCTTATAAGTGACATTTCTTGACAAGCAAGGGAAATGTTTAAGTTCCAACTTCAGAGCTACAAATCTGTCTAAATACTATAACTTGTGAATGAGATACTCTGCCAATTTTTAATGCAAATAAGGTATATACATACACAGACAAACACGTAGACACACACACATGCTTTTAAAAGTATGCCTTCTTATGTTGTATAGTTTATCTTTATAAAGCAAATGTTTATAGTTTAAATTGTACAGTGTTGCTCTCTTTAAGCTTATTTTCTCTTCTCTTCCTTAGTATTGTCTTTTCTACTGCACTAATGTTTTGTAAATTGGGAAAAACAATTATCCTGATAGAGCCCACATGTTGTTCAGTTACAGTAGGCAGTAGCAGATTTTGATTCATATTGGCCTTAAAATCATATGCAATATTGTTATATATAAAAATATATATTTTTATCATTCAGATGACCAAAACATATTTGTCATATATGTCTGTTTTCCACCCAGGTTCCTGGCTCAGGGCTTCTAAAACCCTTGGAATTTCCTAAGTATTAAGAGTGATAAAGAAGTTTTTGTTATGTTAATAAGGTGACTTTTGGAAAGCATCAAAGGATGGGACTAGTTGCCAATAGAGCCAGCTTAAGATCAGAACTTTCAGGCCATGACCTCTGCAGATGGGAGAGGGGTTGGAGATTGAATTCAATCACCATTGGTCAACAATTTAATCAATGAAGCGTAAGCAATAAAGCCTCTATAAAAACCCAAGAGGGCAGGGTTCAGTAAGTTTCCGGGTGGGTGAACACTGGGAGATGTGGGCAGAATGATGCACTTGGGGAGGGCATGGAAGTTCCGTGCCCTTTCCCCATACCTTGCCCTATGCATCTCTTTCATATGGATATAGCTTTTTGTAATAAACTGGTGATCCAGTAATAAAATGTTTCACTAAGTTTCCGTGAGCTGCTCTAGTAAATTAGCGGAACCCGAGGAGGGGTTCATGGGAACCTCCAATCTGTAGCTGGTAGGTCAGAAGCACAGGTGATAACCTGGGCTTGTGACTGGCATGTAAAGTGGGGAGTGGGGTGTGGGGCAGTCTTTTGGGACTGAACCCTTTACCTGTGGAATCTGATGCTATCTTTGGGTAGGTATTGTTAGAGGTGGATTGAACTCTTGAACAGAGAATCCAGCCAAAGTGGAAAACTTCATAATTCATGGGACTCAGTACTCAGAAAGGCATCACCTCGGTAATGGGGCCAAATTAGACCTATATTAAGGTTGCCTGGTCCCCACACCTTATAAAACTTAAAAGCAAGCTCAGAAAGGATCAAATTGTTTCCAAGTGACTTAGCTGTGTCACAGAACAAAGTTCAAAAATATTCAACACTTGACAAGAAAAAAATTAATAATGCCCATCATCTAATGGGAAAAAAAAGACATTCAAAGAAGCAGGAAAATATGACCGATAAGAGAAATAAAAATAATCAATAAAGAGAAACAGACTTAGAAATCACATAGTTTAGGTTGTAAAATGATCTGTGTATTTGCTTTTGTTGAATTAATAACCTATCAGGAAGCAGTGAGGATTTAAGGAATATTATTTGACAAAATATAATATAAATGAGAAATGCTTAAGAAGTAACTACTATTGAGTAACAATTAGATTGATTATACCATGAGTATGATTATTTCATAAAGAGTCCTGGAAAAACACATTTTCTTAAAATCAGAAACCATACTCTTAAAACTTCAATAAGCATAATACTGCTGGAATAATGTGGCCTGATTAGTCTGTTTTCTGTTTACGTTATAAATTCAACAAGAACAAGAACAACACAAACAAAATAACAATAACTTAATGAAAACTTGGTGCCATGCCTTTCCCTTGCATTACCCATTTAATCTTCTCACTTAACCATTTTATAGAAGATAAAAGTGAACCTTGGGTAGGTCAAGTAACTTTATTGCTAAACATCTCCAATATTCATTAATGAATATATCTGCTTTTCTATTTTAGTCAGCACAAAATGCTGTCATGGGCTCCAGTTTCCTCTACTTGAACTGTGTGTTCATCTCTGTGCACTACAGAAGCAGAGGAAGAATTACATACATCAACACAAGGACCAGCCATGAAAGTTATGTTTGTTTCTCAATCCTGGATCCAGAGTATGGTCTTGTGATTTGCCTTCTTTCCAGCAAAAATTCCTACTCATATTTGAGTGTGACTTGTAACCAGAAATTTTATTATTTGAAATTTTACCTAACAGTTTACTATCACTTGATTAAAATGTTTTGAACAGTTTTATTTAATAAGTTGTTTTTAAAAAATTAATTGAACAACTGTAGAATTTTTTTTTTTTTTTTTTTTTTTTGGCGGTATGCAGGCCTCTCACTGTTGTGGCCTCTCCCGTTGCAGAGCACAGGCTCCGGACGCACAGGCTCAGCGGCCATGGCTCACGGGCCTAGCCACTCCGAGGCATGTGGGATCCTCCCGCACTGGGGCACAAACCCACGTCTCCTGCATCGGCAGGCAGACTCTCAACCACTGCGCCACCAGGGAAGCCCAACTGTAGAATTTTTAAAGTTTCTTAGTCTAATGTGAAGATATCCACATTTTTGAGAGAGTAGCATTGACATATATACGCTACCAAATGTAAAATAGATAGCTAGTGGGAAGCTGCCGCATAGCACAGGGAGATCAGCTCGGTGCTTTGTGACGACCTAGAGGGGTGGGGTAGGGAGGGTGGGAGGGAGGCTCAAGAGGGAGGGGATATGGGGATATATGTATACGTATAGCTGATTCACTTTGTTGTACAGCAGAAGCTAATACAACATTGTAAAGCAATTATACTCCAATAAAGATATAAAAAAAAGATATCCACATTTTTACAGCATACCTAGAAGCCACTGAAACCATCAAAATCATGAATTAGAAATGTGTTTTTAATCTTATAAAAATAATAAGATTACTTATTACAAAAAACAACAGAAACGTGATTGTTTCTTCAAAAACAAAAGATTTTTCTTTCTAAATATAAGATAATCACCCATAGGCAATGGAATTGTCTCTTTTTTATAGTATTTTTAATTTATTTTCTCTGAAGTAAAAAATAATCATTACAAAAATTAATACAGCAAAACTTAGAAATATTTGTTGGAGCTATAAGAGCACAATGAATGAAACAGCTGAAAAGAATATTGTATTTCTAGAACTATTTTTCTATTCCTTAAAAATATACTGATGATTGTTTCTTCTAAGATCTGTATGCAGTTACAGGACCCAAGTAATTCATTCTGAAATGCTGTGGTAATGAAAGAATCTTCCTTTGAATTTTCTAGAAACCATTAAAGGTGAACTCCTCAGCCAAAAAGTTGATGTTTCATTTCTCACTGATGCAACCTGAGGGTCCAAGAGGTCACTGAGACAGTTAAGATCTAGTCCTTCTAAAATCTCTGACTAGGGTTGAATAAGCTTCAGAAAGCAGAAAACCAACTCTCATGATGCCAGGCCACCAGGCATGGTGTTCAGCGGTACAAAGGTCTCCTGTCGCTTCTCTCACTACTCCAAATTACAAAGTCAGGCTGTGTTCTTCTCCTGACACCTGTTAGTAATGAAGCTAGAAGTGCCTGATATGAGAGGCTTTGGGGAAACAATTTGCTAGAAAATTACTTACCCATCTGCAGAGGCTTGAATTATTTATCACTTGAGAGTGAAACCACTTTATAAATCCATCAGCAAGTTCCCTTGTCAAGACTAAATTCTTAAGCTTCTTCTGAATTCCTGAGGGATGACTTTAAAACCATAGCCTCAATTTTAAAATGCAGCATGCTTAATAATATACAGGAGAGTAACTGCTGTTTATACATGTTTCAGATTAGCAATTCATAGCTCATGTCTCTTGAGGATTATTAATCAAGAATCATTAACTGAGGCTCAAGTCATTTTATGAGGCTTTGTGAAAGTACATTCATGTGTCTTCCTTTGCTGTCCACAGTGCTGGTTGCCTTGTATTCAATCCCTAGATGCTCCTCCAACTTCCTCTCCCTACATCACTGGCTGCTGCTATCAGTGCAAGGAAGAAGGAAGTCTCCATGCTGGGTTTATGTGGGGAAGAGTATCAGAAATTCCCTATCCACAGAAGGGCACAGTCCATACAATTCATTTATAAGTTTGTTGTTTAGGGATTAAAAACAACAGTATACCTGGTTTTGGTATCACTGAGAAAGTGAAAACAAAGTTGCTTCATGCAGGGAATGATTTTTATGTTAACTAACCTGATTGTTTCATCTTTGCAACTGAAAACTCAAACTCCGTCCAGAGAGACTGATTTTTCCCAGAGTAATACAACTAGTTTGTAGCAGAATTTATACACAATCCAAGTTTCTGAACTCCAAATCTCATACTGTTTCTTCATTTTATTTTTGTTTCCTATATGAATTCTGCTCTGAAGAAAAAAAAAGTATTTTGAATATATATTTTATCATAGTATCATGGCTGAACACTGTACATTTGCTTTGGATAGCAGTCTAAATTTTGGTAAATAAATAGAAAAAATCAAGAAAATGTTATTATTTATGTTCACTATTCATATTGACGAAGAAATAGGTTAATTAGAGGGTCTGCTGTCTTCTACTTAGAGAAAGAAGATGAGTTTCTCTGTATGTTGTCCAGAGGCCTCATCTCTACTTTCAAAGACCATCTCAAGCACTACCCTTGTGTTCTGTGGACAGAATTCACAATTCGTTATGCTCTTTCTTTATGCCTTAGCATAATTATCACTACTCTGGATCATTTCTCAGTTAGTTGTGTCAGTGGACTGCCTTCTCCCCATAGATTGCAAATTCCTTGAGGTTAGGACGTGACCTCTCATGATGGTACATCCATGCACCTCCATCACGGGGCTTCTTGCCCAACAAGTAGTCAGTAAATGTGTGTTGAATTGAACCACACTTAACTATACTGGACATCATTCTTTTGTTGTTATTGTTTACTACAAGAAGAAAAAGCAAAGAAAGAGGAAGAGAAACAGGAAGAGAGACCAGAGAGGAGGAGAGAAGCAAAGAGAAGACAGGAGAGAGAGGAGAGGGAGGAGGGAGGAAGGAAAGAGGAAGGGAAAATAAAAAGAGGAAAATGGGCGCCCACTTACAACAGAGACATATTTAATCTACTTCTGTATGAAACTGCCATCTCATATTTACTGCCTGTTTATGTACTAGAGTACAAGGAAGTAGGCTTATATCATGAAACAAACCCAAAAAATCAGAGCCTAATTTCATTTTTAATATCTTTTATGAAATCCAGCACTTCTTCTAAAGAATAAAAAGATTCATGTTAAGGTTTAAGTGAATTGTACTCTATGATGACACCATTAAAACCGCAAAAATTTTAAATTTTATTTTCACAAAATTTAAATTTCTATATTTTGATAATATTTTCATATATCTATTCCCCCATAGTTTTATATTTTTCCTTTACTGCCTTATTAATATTCTTTTCCGATAACACTGCATTTGGGAACATAGTACTCCTAGGGTTGGGTAGTATTGTTTGACAAGTCACACTGAAAGCAAGTGGTTACACTATACCCAGGGAGACACCTCAGTTCTTTAGCAAGTTGAATATCAACTCCCCTGCAATCATATATCTAGAAACAATACTTCATTAGTTAGCACCTGCCATCCTATTAGCTTTGAGAATTAGGGTTTAGCACGCTTCTAGGGCTTCAGAGAAATCAAACCCATATTGTGCTAGCTTAGCATAAAGAGTAGGAAATAATGGGAAAATGACTTTAAAAATATCTATCTGCAATATTACCTTATGAAAAGAGAGGTTGATGGGTAAATTGCTTTATCTGAAAGAATATTTAGCAAAAAAGATGTTTTGATTGCCCTGATGAATAAATTACAAAGTCAGTATAAATCAATCATCTCCTAGCTTCCCAAATCTCTATGAAATTGAGAAAATCTTTATGTACAGACACTCGAAAAAATCGTTTGTCACAATTCACGAAAAGAGTAAGAAATTGATTATAACAATCACCTACATGGCTGGCTTTCTTAGTATTGATTCTACTGTACATTGTTTAAGATTCTAAGGGTACATCATTTCCAACATTTTTATTTCCCTATAAGACATTAAGAGATTCGGGTTGCCTCTCATCACCTCGTTACCTCTCTGACCCACTAATTCGTGGTCTATTCTCCAGCGGGTGAGTGAGTCACGGTTCTGGAGATGAGGAGCTGCTGTTCTTGCCAAAACACAATGAACACCCTTCAAGTAAGTGTTAAATTTTCAATTATCCACTAGTGGGTGATTGCACAAGGATCTTGGCCAGTGCCTCTCAGACTTTAATGAACCTAAGGATCACTAGGGGTACTCATTAAAAATACAAATTCCAAACCCCGCTGTAATTTACCAGGTGAGGTATCCCTGGGAATGGATATTTTAAATACAGACACCAGATTAAATAAGGACAACTGTTACAAGACACTTGTGGGTCACACTCTGAGAAACAGTGATGCTGGCTCGGGAAGCTGAAAATGTTTTTAACCACCAGCCTACTGAAGACCTCTGTAATAGATCCAGAGCAAAGTATCTATGAAAAGGAAGATGAGTCCAAAGGTTTAGTTGGAAGCAGTTAACCTCTGAATCGGAAATATCCTTAATGAAGGGAAGATGACAGCTGGAGAAGCAGCAGAAGCTGACAACAGTCATGAGCCCCTCTCCTTGGCACCTTTCACACCCAGACCTATAGATTGCTGGTACCCAGTTCCTACTCTCTCTGACATCTGCCACCTTAACATACAATCTGGACATACATTGGAAATTGTATATAGATTTAGGATTGGGGGGGGGGGAGTTGAGAACAGATTGAAGTACTAGTAAAGTTGAAAGCATTATAGCCAAGAGGTCTAGATAAAGAATGATTTGAAAACAAGAAGAGAGAATGGAGTCAGAGAAAAAAGCCTGAGCCTGGAGTGAGGGCAGCATCCAGATCAAATCAGTGATAGGGGACATAGCGAGAGAGGCTGAGAAAGCGAGGGAGGCTGAGAAGGCGGGGGAGGCTGAGAAGGCGGGGGAGGCTGAGAAGGCGGGGGAGGCTGAGAAGGTCTTGCTTTGCTGCTGTCAGTTGGAGGTTCCATTCAACTGCCCCTGACGGGCATTCCGGTCCACTGAGCATGCCCAGATTGTGGACTGACTTTCACCAAGTAGAACAATCAACAAGATCACCATAAAGGCTTGACCAACACCAGCCCAGTAAAGTGACCACTGAAAGCCATTCCCAAATCTGTGTGTGATCAGTGGACCCAGGCTTAGGGAGAACTCCTTCGGTCTACCAAAATTGTTTGAGTTTCAGTCTCTAATTTCTTCCTTCTCAGATACTCTGGTCTCCACCAAAGGGACACTATTCAGTGAGATGAAGCCATTTTGTTCGTCAGCAGGAGCTCAGAAGCAAGAAAATGTCCTAGTGGTAGAATACAGCATCATCTTTCTCAGCAGCAGCCCATCACTGGAAGCTTCCAGATCACTGTGCCAATCAACTGGTGGAGGGACTTTCATTTAAAGACCCTTATGTGAACCTTATGTGAGAAAGTTGCCAACCTGCTTCTTCGATTTGTTAGCCTTATTATTTCTGATACTTAGGTGCTGTCTCTTAGAGAGCCTGAAACAGCCAAGACATGGCCAAGGACACAGAGGAATCTGTAGGTGAGCATCGTCGGATCCTGAGGAATTAGGTGTTTTGTGTCTGTGTGACGATATGCATATGTGAGGTGAGGAATGGTGTACATCATTGAGGGAGATCTGTACACCTTAAAAGGTTTTATGAAAAGCTATGCTACAGTAAGATTGTTTCTCTCTACTCTCCCTTTATTCCAAAATAATAAAATCACATGGATTGTAAAGGACCAATGATGACTGTGTCCTACCTTCTTTAAAAATGTATAGCCTACTCGAGGAGAAAGTGGGGCTACAACACAAAGAAAGGCAGTTTCTTATTTAATCTTCAATACTGGCAGAGTCCTTTGGAAATATTCTGCTTTGCCAAAAAAGACTGTTCTAAAGGGTTATGTTGTTTGATTTGGAGGCTTGTGGAAAATCACTACATCGAGAAATATCTCTTCTACCAACTTGCCATGTGGTGTGAAATTGCTCAATTCCCTGGACTCAAATATGTGTTTTCAGTTTTCCAACAAGCTTTATTCAAATAATTCCTGGAAGGTACAAGTCAAAAATATTTAGATCATTATCAGAAAAGAACAAGGTTGCATGAGCATGATACCAGAAGAGGGACCTGAGAGGGCCAGAAGGGAAGTCAGAGAGAAAGAGGATGTGAGTAAATAAGTTGGGGGGTGGGGGCAATGAGGAAGGAGGTGGAAAATAACAAGCTCTATTACACTCTTGCCCTACCCTACTCAAGTCAGGTGTAAGGAATTCAGTTCATGGAATCTGAGAGCTGAGCCTGTCTCAAGAGGATATAGGGTGATGCCTATATGACTGGAGAGATAAACAGGGATCTAGCATCTTTTATCTTCCCCTCCACATTTAATTCAGGTTTTGAAACATACTAAGCATCTTCTATTTTCAAGTATGTCAATTATAAAAAATATGAATAAGACACAGTTCCTGCCATCAAAGAGGTGGCAGTCAAGAGGAAGAGAAGAGTAGGAGAAAGGGAGAAGGGGAGAGAGGAAAGAAGGAGAGAGAAGAAAGAAGAGAGGAGAGAGAGAGAAGGAGAGAATGAGAAGGAGAGAGAGGTAACCATAGCATAGTAATTCACAGGAGGGCATTTCAGCATGTTCTTAATTCTTCTTTTCCTGCCCATTTTAGAGATTTTTGGAGAGATTAACCTCACTCTCGGCATGCTGAACAAGGAAGATAATATTAGCAAGGTAAGGAAAATAGAGAAAAGTCTCTTCCCCATTCGCTTTTTCTAATCCAGTTAATGCAACATTTCATCTACATCGTTCTTTGCTTCAACTTCCCCTTTTCTCTCCCACTTAAGTGGCATTCAGTTTTTCAGAAAATGCAGTTTTAATGGAAGGCATTGTAATGTTTAAACAATGATATTTGGCATTTGAGGATTCAGAGTATCCAACTGTAGAAGCTAGCAAAAGAATGCCCCCTTACGTAACCTTACACAGATAGATGTGGCAAAAGGGAGATGTCAGACTTACAACCATGTGGATTAGAGCCTCCTCCTGTGGAATTTGAGGGTTAGCAGACATTTGGTCCTGTCCAAAACATGTCAAGGACTTTTTGGTGTGGACCAAATGTCTTATGAACGTTTTGGACAGGACCAAATGTCCTGTAAGGAATTTGAAGGCTCCTATGAAAATTCCCAAGTATCTCCCCCTACTCATCTGTAATGCTGTTTCACAATTAGAGATTTATTTCTCTGAATTTGAAGGCTTTTCTGGCTTCAAAAACCTTTTGTAAAATAACAACAGTTACTGTTCATTGAACACTTACCTAAGGCTGGAGAGAGCTAGATGCTTCCTAAACAATAGTGCGTTGTATTATGTTCACTCCTCACAACATTATGATGTAGGTATTGTTATTTCCATTTGACAACTAAGAAAAGTGAGGCCCAGAGAAGTTACATGCCTAAGAACAGCAGGATTAAATCCAAACACAAGCCTGTCTGACTCCAAAATAATGCTCCTAATCATTATTCAACATAGCTTCCCTGTGAAGGGCAGTGCCTACACCTTTATCCCTTAATCCAGTGGTTCTCAACCCTGACTCCGTATTAGAATCCCTTATGCAAAGTGAGTTATTTCACACGTTAAACATAGGCATAGTACCTCAAGGTAGCATGCCTGAGGCTCTTGGAGATTTCAGAACACCAGTCTCTCATCTTCCAAACGCCATGTGGCCACCTAAGAGACTGAGAAGAGCCCTCACACACCAGCATCTGCCAAGCCATATAATTGCCAGAAGCTGCAGCTCTGTGGAAAAGGATTTACAACTTCTTCTCCACAAAGGCATGAACGAAGGAAGGGCCTATAAATCCCCTTTAGGAACAAGTTTCATAACTTAGCAGCCTCTCTGGGAATCGCATTGCATTCCTTAATGCCATAGTCACTCTCTGGTAGTAAGAGCAACAGTTGGGTTTTCCATTGCCCTGAGTGCCCTACAACAGTGAATTTCAAGAGACTTTAGTATGTTGGGTAGCCCACCCCTACCTTCAGTTAGATTTTGCCATAGAAATGTAGTCAAATTAAAATAGGTTTTAGAATGAGCTTTGCTTTACCTGTAAGCCTTTGATTCCTAAAGTTAAATATTATGTTAAGGAAGTCCCACTTAGGATATATAAAATCCATTGTGTAGTAGAGATATGTTGCTTAGTTTAACGGTGTTATTCATTTGGATTTTATCTGACTCCTTTAGTTTTGCAACTCAAATTTCTGTGTGTAACCTTGTATGTTCACAGGAAGACATTTATGGTCATCTCACTTCCGTTATTCAGAATACTGACATCTTGGATGATGCAATTGTCCAAAGGCTGATTTATTACGCTTCTAAGGACATGAGAGACGACAATGTAAGTTTGATCCTTGATGATGAGTCAGTGTCAGGACCAGCAACAGGCCTTTACCTAACCCAACTGCACCCATGCAGACACCCATAAACTTTTCTACATCACTGCCAGGACCACAGGTCACTTTTATTAGTTCTTCATGGTAACCTGGATACAGTTACAGCACATATTATTTACCCCAACACAGATGAGGAAACCGAGGTAGAGTTAAGAAAGTCTTTAGGAGTAATATTCCATCCACTTGTAGATGAGGAAGTTGGTGCTTAGAGAGATTGTTTGCAAAGTAATACAGCTATCTATTGACAGAACAAATAACTAGAACCAAAGTTTCTTGGCTCCCGTATGAATTCTTATCTCTTCTCATGCCTACTTGTCTATATCTACTAGACATTCTATCTGAAAAATTATTTGTAGAAATAATTTGAGTCTTAAAATAATGTTATTTCCTTCCAGAAAGAATTTTTACTTGTTTACCTGCCAAGGGCACAATCTATGATTAATTTCAGGGCTTGAGATTTTTCCGGGCAATTTCTGTGACTCAACGTTGTACTACAGTCTATGGAGAGCCTATTTAACCTTTCATATCAATGCAGCCCTTTGAGGTCTTAGCCAAAAAGATAAGAGGTGAGATAACCAGGATCTCACCATTGGTTGGCTACAAAGCAGCCTCAAAAGCAGGGCTTATCTCTCTGGATTTCCAGTCTTGTCCAGCTCTCAATTGAGTAATTCATTCCACCTTATATTGTGATCTCTTTGATGTTCCTATGAGTATATTTTTTAATATCTTGCCCAGCACTTCTTATTTTCCTGAGCAGGAAAGTTGATCAAATTGACCTTGTTCACTATTACCAAAAGCAGAAGTCCCTCTAAATATCTCCAACATCAAGGATAATTAGATCAGGACAGTACTAAAACCCAAATCTCTAGCTAGCTTTGGGTTTTTCTAGCCCAAATCCTAGCCCATTCTTCATTCTCCATTCCCTTCAGTAATTCATATCACTTCAACATAAAACGTAAATCTTATGTTCATGGTACCTGATTAATTAACAAGAAAACATGTATTGCCCCAAGTTTACAAGAATCCTATTAAAACCTGCCTTTGAGGTGCTTTTGAATTACCTCTGCTTTCCCAGCTACTGACACCTACCCTAGAGTCTTACACGCTGGGTTTGTAACAGCCTGTTCTCCCTCTATTGAAAAGGTAAGGAACTTATAAATATTATGTAAACTATCAATATTTCCCCTCTGCTGACTCGTTCCGCTCTTCCTAGCTGTTACTGTTATTTTCCTTTTCTTCCTCAGATCCTTAGAGAAATCAGAATGCTAGCTGGGGAGGTGTTGGTGTCTCTCGCTGCACATGATTTCAACTCTATGAAGTACAAAGTAACTTCAGGATCCTGGAGCTACCAAATGAATTCGTTGTGCTTGCCCTGGCTGAACTGGCAACGAGCTACGGTACGGAGGGAATAGCGTCCACATTTTCCCTGGGAAACAATCATTCTAATTG
Organism: Monodon monoceros; assembly: GCF_005190385.1. Taxonomy (NCBI): domain Eukaryota; kingdom Metazoa; phylum Chordata; class Mammalia; order Artiodactyla; family Monodontidae; genus Monodon; species Monodon monoceros. The sequence continues at coordinate 34,392,247 of NW_021703768.1, read as the reverse complement.
TGTAAACCCAAATGGGAGCAAACAGCAGAAGGGAGAGGATCTCTCCCTTCTTTTATACTAAAGAATATTGATAGCAGCATTTGGGCTGTTGTTTATGAGCATGGATGAGCCTGTTGGCCAGTCACGGGTCCACACTGCTCTGAATTTGTCTGGACTCTCTCCTACCCTCATTTTCCCTTTCATCTGGCTTTGTGTTTGCAGAAGCACATTTTCCACAAGCCGTATTCTGCAAACCACTCAACTCCTACATGAAGTAAGGGTTTCCTAGGATGTTCTTTTCTAAACCACTTTATTTAACAGATACTTATTGAGCACCTATCACCTGTGCTAGGCCCTGGGGATACAGGCAAGTTCTGGTGGGAGGGACGAACATAAATAAAATAATTATTCAAGTAAGTAATTGCTACTAAGCAACAGGTACAGATGGCCATATAGCCAGTACCTTATTTTAAGGTACTCTAACTACAGATTGATTCTCTAACTACAGCCTGGCATTACAGTAGGGGTGGGATAGAGAACAACTTCCCGCTGCACCTCATCTGCCTCCCCTACGAAGCCTTGAAATGCTTATCGATTCCTCACTGCAGTGTCCCAGAGCATTCCCTTCATGATGATGACCCTGGTCACCATGCAAACCATGCTCAGGCTAGCTGAGGAGGAAAGGATGAAGGGAGCTTTCTGTATCGGTGAGTATCCCTGTGGTTTCCTCTTTGTTAAGACCAGACTATGAATGGAGCAAATGTCTTATTTTTCCCTTTACTTCAGTCTTGTCCTTTCTAGTAATAGTAGCTACCAGTTACTGAGTGCCTACCACATGGAAGGTCTTCTTCAGGAGTTATCTCTGTCAATCCTCACAGCAGTTCTGCAAAGTACTATTAGCCCATTTTACACATGAGAAACTGAGGGTCATGGAGGTTAAGCAATTTTATCAGGGTGGTGACAGTCAGTGAGATGGAGAGGTGGCATCCAGGTCTACATGACCACCCAGTCCATATTCTTCCCACTGTCTTACACCAGGTCCATTTATACTAGCCTCCTTCTTCAATTGGATCACACTTTTCAACAACGATTATGAGAGCTTATGAGCTCTTAGCCATAGGCTCAATTTTGGCATCTCTTTGTAATGCAATATTGTGAAAGTGATAAGTAAACAATTTAATCAAAATACAAGCAATTATACAATCAAGGAAAATGGGTAAACAAGCTATGGTCACAAATCCCTCTACCCCAAAACTGAAATACATCTACGGTAATCAACAATCTACAGAGAAAAACATGCCCTTGAGTTCCTGGAAAAAGCATTTTCAGCACAGTGAGAGACTTCTTGGATGAGTCTGAAGACCAGGACTCTTTTCTCTGATCAGTCACTGAGCCATCAGGCGTCTGCCCTTCTCTCAACCTCAATTTCACCTCTAAAAACAACAAATGAAGTGACTGCTAAGACCCCTTCCACCTCTGACATCCCCAGCACTACTCTTTTATAATGTTTTAAAGCCTATACTGTTAGGAATATCTTCTTTATCTATCAACCAAGTCTTTTCTATTCTATTTTACCCATTTCCTCTTGTCTGTCCTCAATAAAGGTAATATTTGTATCTGATAAATATTGAGAATTTACCATGTGCCTGGGCACTGCCTTGGGTATTTTAAGATTATTATTTCATTTAACCCTTATAGCGACCCCATTAGGTGGCTAACATTTTCTGTTCATTTTACAGATGAGAAATTGAGGCTTAGAAAGGTGAAACAGCTTGCCTGCAATCACACAGCTGGTATGTGGCAGAGACACGTACAGTCAGACTCAAGGACTCAAACTACTATACTAGATTAGCCCACTTTTCAATATATTTTACTTTCCCTACTTACTATCACAGCTAACATTGTGTCCCAGCAAAAAAATGTTGGTGCCACTAAGTGCATTTCTACCTCCAATATTAATAACCAAGAAGGTAAAAGAAAATAAAATCAGAAATCATCGTGGCAATGAATAAGGGAATTCTCATTTGTATGTTATAAATTTATCTAAGTGTGCTTTAGTCTTAAAGCAACTTTGCCTGACTGCCAGTAAAGAAAAGGTATAAAATTTAATAGCCATCCATCTAGCTAGGTGTTCAATGAATCAGCAAATAAACAGACATTGTGCTTGTTGTTTCAGATACCATCAGCGAACCAGGCACCATCCCTTCTCATTATAGGGCAGTGCAAGACACACACACATACACACACACACACACATGTGCGCGTGCGCGCACGCGCGCAAAATGGATTTGACAAAATGTAACATGAGATTATCAGAGAGAGTTTGGAGGGGATAGGAATAAACCAAAACTGACCAGCTCTAAAGCTAAGATACTTGGGGTATTTTCCATGAAGTTATTTGTAGATGAGGTATCCTTGAGAGAGTAAACTACAGTTTTTTTACTATCTAATGAAAGGGATAGCATGAGGGGCTGAAGGAAAAAATATTATTTAATGCATTTGATGCAAATATATATGTGATATATATGATATTTTGCAGGCCCAAGATTTTTTAATTTTATTAAAGTAAAACATACATGGAGAAAAACATAAAAATCAAAAATATACAGGTTGATGAATTGTCATGAAGTAGCTCATCCATTTGGCCACAACTCAGGAAAAAATTTGGATATTACTAACTCCCTAGAAGCCCCCATCTTTTCTCCCAGTCATCACCTCTCCATCCTTTCCAAGGGTAACCACAATCCTGAATTCTAACACCGTAGATTAGCTTTGCCTGTTTGTGAGATTCATACATGTTTTGTGTACCTGCAGTCCATTTTCATTTCTGTATACTATTACATGTCTATACTACAATTTTTCCATTCTACCTGTTGGCAAATATTTGGATCATTTTCTTTTGTTTGAGGCTATTACAAAAATAATTGAATAGGAACATTCTTGTACAAGATTTTTAGTGCCCATATGTATGCATATCTAGTGCCCATATATATACCTTGGAGTGGAATTTCTGGGTCATAGACAAAGCATATTCAACTTTGGTTGATAATGCCAAACAGTTTTCTAAAGTGTTTGTAATCAATTCACACTCTCACCAGCACAATGTAAAAATATCAGCTGCCCCTTCGTCCTGTCAACACTTGACATTGACTATCTGAAATTTTAGCAATTCCAGATAGTATGCTGTAGTATCTCATTATGGTTTTATTTACAGTTCACTAAAGTGGCTTGAACACTTATTATATATTTACTTGGTGCAGTCAAAAGATTTTATGGAAACTATTACACATTTGCTAACCATCAGTACATTTTTCTCAAATTACATTATGGTCCTACCTACCTTGATATTTTTCTCAGTCTGTGGTTGTTTTTTAAATGCAGCCCTTGAGAAGTTCAGCAGAGCCATTTACAAGTATGTCAACCACTGGAGAGACTTCCCCTACCCCAGATTGGATGCCAATCGCCTCTCTGACAAAATCTTCATGCTGTTCCGGTATATCATGGACAAGTGGGCTGCCACGACCTTGCCCACACAAGTGAGTGGGGTTCAGCATGCCTCCAGCTAGCTCTCCTGGCATAATGGTTGAACTTCCTCTTCTCTTTTTGACATGATAATTCACCTTAGTTCTCCTGGAAATCTGTGGGTTGTACCTTATCAGGTTTATAAAATCTTTTGTTTTTCCTGTTTCAAATCACTATTTACTCATTATTTCAACTAATATTTATTGAGTCCCCATGACATGCCAGACATCATTCCCATACTGGGGATACAGCAGAGATTAAACAGACCCAAATCCCCACTCTCATGGAATGGACATGCCAAAGTGTGCAGAGAACAATAACTAACTAAAATGAGCAAAATATATGGAATTTTAGCTATATCATAACCCATATTTGGGCTGTCACTGATTAGGAAAAACACCAGTCCAGAGAAATTTCCTGTCTGTGAATATCGCAATGAATTAAAATGATATCTAAAGAAGGAGCGTGTCTGCTTCAAAATACTGTAATGACTTATAAAGAATAGATTACAAAGTGCATTCACATATATAATCCCATCCTTATCTTGCTTAATTGCTATGATTTTTTTTTTGCGGTACGCAGGCCTCTCACCGTTGTGGCCTCTCCCGTTGCGGAGTACAGGCTCCGGACGTGCAGGCTCAGCGGCCATGGCTCACGGGCCCAGCCGCTCCGCGGCATGTGGGATCCTCCTGGACCAGGGATCAAACCCGTGTCCCCTGCATTGGCAGGCGGATTCTTAACCACTGTGCTACCAGGGAAGCCCATGATTTCTACATTTTTATCATCAATATATTGCATTTATATTTTGTACTGGTTCATTTTTCATGTCATGTGGAAGCCAGATGACAGTGGATTGAGAAATAAAGGGGAGGTGGGGAGTGGAGGTAAAAACGGTAGACCACTCCTTCCAAAAACTTTGCTCTGCGAGAAAGGAAAGAGAAACAGAATTGGATGAGGATAACAGTGGGGCTAAAATGATATGGAATCAAAGAATTTTTTTTAATATAAGGGAAATTTTAAACTTGTTAATATAGTAAAAGAAAGTGACCATTAGAGAGAGGTTAAAGAAATAGAAGAGCGGGACAAATATTGAAATGAGCATCAATATAGATGTAGATACAAATATAACTCTCCTTCATACAATGATCTTAACCTAAACATTGTTTGAAGAAAGCTTGCTAGGTTGAAAGCAGTGAGGAAAGTTTTTTGGGGGGTATCTAAAGCTTCTGGTATACTGAGAAATGTACAAAAAGCATAATGAAGTGTGAGAAACAGTATTTGTTTGCTGCCTCTGCAGATTTCCGCCATCATTAAGGCTCACGGCCCCACAGTGAGCCTGCTGCTGCATCGGAAAGACCTCTGTGAATACGCCCTGGGCCAGGTCCCTTGGCTCCTGAAGCAGTATAAAGACAAAGAGATTGATTTCCACGTCACTCAGGTGAGAGCCACACCCTCAAGAAACCGATTCTGATAGCTGATCAGCAATCATCCTGGAGGATGTTAATTTTCAAGGGGGGGGGGGGCGTCAAGGAACTCAAACACGTGTTTGGGCAGCCGAACTTAAATACCTCTTGGGAAATATGAGGTAGAGAAGCGGTCGGTGGCATAGCTGGATGGTGGAAACTCCAGAAAGGAATTTCTGTTCAAGCTGCTGGGGAACTAAACAAGGTAGAGGAGCAGAATCACTAAAGACAACTGGTAACCACAGAAAGGTTATGGGTTTGTTCTCCTCACAAAAGGTAATGAGTAATGATTTGCTTTCCACATCCTGTGCTGTTGCTCCATAGGCAGCCTCCAGCTAACCTTAGAGAGCTTCCATTCCAGAGTCTAAGACAGATATTGACCACGGCAGTCCTTTATGATGTTAGCCTTCCAAAGGCCTTGAGGAAGACCATCTTTATCAATTTACTCCACCAGGTAAGAAGACCATGTTGTCAGACCTGATTGTTTCATTTTCAACAGGTTTCTCTTTTTAACATCTAACACCTGAGTTTTTTCTTCTCATTCAGGTGTGCAGAGTTCTAGATCCTCCAGTAAAGGAAAATGAAATCAAAGCTTCAGACTGTTTCCTCATTCTAGGTAGGACCCAGCATCCAGAGGGTTTTTAATTAAAATGTCTCCAACTGATGATGACGACAAGGATGAAGTGCGTGCAAACTGTCACATCTGTTACTTTCACACCTACACACAAAATGTTTCTTCAACTCAAAGTATTCTGTGCCTTTCCCTATCCTCCCTGCTCCCAAGAAGAGTGCAGCTGGTAGGGTGACCAATCATTCTGATCTGCCCGGGACTAAAGGATTTCCAGGAAAATAGAACTTTCAGTTCTAAAACCAGAAAAGTCTCAGACATATTTTGGATATTAACTCCTTACTGGATGTAAGGTTGGCAAATATTTTTCCCCATTCCATGTGTTGTCCTTTCATTTTGTTGGTGGTTTCCTTGTCTGAGAAGAAGCCTTTTGGTTTGATGTAGTCCCATTTGTTTATTTTTGCTTTTGTTGCCTCTGCTTTGGGTATCAAATTCAAAAAAAATTCATTGCCAAGACCAATATCAAAGAGCTTCTTCCTATGTCTTGTTCTAGGAGTTTTACAGTTTCAGGTCTTATGTTCAAGTCTTAAATCCATTTTGCTTTAATTTGCATGTTTGGTATAAAGTAGGAATTCGATTTCATTCTTTGGCATGCGGCTGTCCAGTTTTCCCAGCACCATTTATTGAAGAGACTATTCTTTCCCCATTGTTTATTCTTGGCTCCTTTGTTGAAAATTAATTGACTATATATGCATGGGTTTATTTCCAGGCAAACCTGTAAGAGGTGGCAACCCTAAGGCTAGGAAATGCTTTTTTCTTGGCATTTGAGATTTGAAACTCTATCAAACCCCAGTCATCTTTTTTCCTCCTTGTCATTTCTTTGTATCTATCCCTTGTCTCTCTCTCCCTCCTTCACTCTCTCCCTTTTGTTCTTGCTTTCACGTCACAATCCTGCCCATCACCTGGTTAGAATACCAGACACAGGTTGTCAAGGAAGCACCAAGTTCCCAGAGTCAGGAAACAAAACTATACTCTAATATGGTCCCTCAGGGCAAGAGACAAGAGCAATCCTAGACCTCCCACACCTGCACCCTCCCAAAATATGTCATTTCCTCTACTTCACTGCATACCTTTCTAGTATGGTCTAGTTCTCTCCTAACTGACCACCTCTGTTTCTATAGTTTCCACTTCTCTATGCCTCAGCCTAATAAAGTTCTTCACTTTATCTCTAACATTTCCAACCCAAACCTCTCTACTCCATCCAGGTCTTTCTTCACTCTTCCCTGCTTCCTTCTTACCCTTGCAAGTCTCCAGCTGCCTCCATGTTCACAAGGCTTCCCTCTGTGTCTGTCTGTATCTTCTACCCATTTATTATAAAGACACCAGTCATACTGATTTAAGACAACCTCATCTTAACTTGATTTCATCTACAAAGAATCTAATTTCCAAATAAGGTTACTTTCACAGGTATGAACAGAAATGGGTCTAGCTCTCTTAGTGACCAAACTGTTTAATTAATTCTGTGATACTAAAGAAGTATGGACATAATAAAATCTGGTTACCAACCAAAGAGTGACTTTGACAATCCTCAATGGAATGATCCTCTTCCCATTCACAAGTATTTTACCTAAGGTGAAAAGGAGTTCTTATGACTCCAGTATTTCTTAAACCCACAGCCCATTCCAGCCCTGCAGACCTGATAGAATTTTTTGATGAACAAATGAGAATAATGAAGCCACTCGAATGCGAATCTTGACTTTGTTAAGATTGGCTATCAGTGCTGAAGGTAAGCAGTAAAAATGACAGCAGAGTGGTTTATTTTGTACCAAAAAGCAAACTGAAACTTGTGCATTGTCTCTAATTCTATCCCATGTCTTTGGGAAATTCATAGAGCATCATATTCAGGTGGAGCTTGGTTTTCTTAGTTGTCTACAACCTACTCCTTCTAAACAGGCATTTCTAGTTACCTCTCTTCTTTCATGATATTTATGGATGCACCCACTACATGAGTAGAATATTTGAGAATTGAATCTAGAATTTAAAAGAGCTAGTAAACTGGTTAAGTAGCCTGATAAACAGGGAGTGGGTGGGAAGAATGTACAATATTCTAAAAATTAGTACATTTAGAAAAGAGGAGAATTTAATAAATTTTCATATTTCATTAATTCCAAAAAGCACATATTTTCACAGTATCAGAATGATAGCATCTTTAATTATCATCAGCCACTAGAGTTTTTCACTTGGCACAATATGAGATAATGATGCCTCATAAAATTATATCTTGGATTCAATAAAATATGACAATTCATTTTTGCACAGCATTGTAATAGTTTTTTAACACCTTTATTACAGTATAATTGCTTTATAATGGTGTGTTAGTTTCCACTTTATAACAAAGTGAATCATTATAATAGTTTTTTAAAATTCAGTTTACCCTGGGATTTACTGAAGGCTTGGCAGAAGAAACATGAAGTCGTCTACGAAATTTAAAGCCAATCCATTTTAGGCATGATGTATTGAATCCACTTAAGAATCTAACATTTTAAACAAGGTGAAACAAAATGTAATAGAGAACAAAAAAAAGCAATAAACATGTGTAAAGAGCTGGAAAAGGAGAATGTAGGAGGGAACTGAATAACATAAAATGTTAAGGACCAGAGACTTTGCAACTATGTACCATAACTCTAATGGGTTTTCATCAATTCTAGAACATACTGTAGTCCTTCTGAAGCGGGTCTCTCAATTTCTCCCTCTATCTTTCAGAGCCCAAGTTGAGGGATCACATCACTTCAATAGAAAAAACAGTCAAAGTCGTCATGGGCGACCTCAGTATTAAAGTAAGAGAATTAATGGGGACTTTTATTTGGATAATGACAGTTTTAGGAGTAAATGAAATGGTTTTGACTGTTTAAGAATCTGCTTATGAGATTGCTTTATAAAGAATTCAGTGATCAATTCTACTTTTAAAAGAACTCCATCTTTCCCCAAAAGATAAACTCTATCGAAGTAAAGTTCTAAAGCACATTCAGTTCAACGGCTTCTCAGTAGAAAAACAAAAGATTTTTGCCCAGAGCATCACTCTGCCATGCTCTTCAAAAAGTTTTAAATTTAATTAGTTGAAAACTTAATTATAAATATAATACTTCTTCCTCCAAAAAATAATAACCCCTGAACACTGTTCTGAGCAGAGACATCCTATTTTCCAATCAGGGAGCACCTAGGGCAAGTCTTGCACACAATAGATTTGTCATTATTTCCTGATTATTTGATTAAAGTATTCCACGTTGGAAAAGACATAGAACTTAAATGGGAACAATTTTTAAAATTAGCAATTGTAGTATTATTTGTATGAAAACCATATTTTGTTTGGATCAAAGCCCTACACAGAAGCCAATGAAGAGGAAAAAATTCCCCTAAGAGGCTTTGGTCACCAATAACTATGTTTAAAATAGCCAAAGCTATGCAATAAGTAACAATGGAGTGATTATATATAAAAACCTGACCCAGTAACTGACCAAGCCAATCAAAGAATTGCTAGGATTTAGGGTAGAATAAAAGAGCACAGAAACTTTAAGGAAGGCCAGTTAATCAGGCAAAAATAAAGAGAAAATATATCTCTTTCTCCTTAATTAGGGAGATTACTGAGTCCCTGTATGCTAATTGTTAATTGCCACCTTGTGGCCCTTCCTCCCTGTGCAAAATTATTTTCTTCCCACCCTCCATTAAAAGACCCGTTCACTAAGGAATTAGATCTGAGATTTCTATACTCCAGGGAAGCAATCCAATAAATTAATTGAAGCCAAATTATTAAAAACCTGTGACACAGGTTCATAATTCTTTATTCGAATCCGTAGAGCCAGACTTATTTCAGAATTCACAACTTTCCAGATTTCAGAAAAACATTACTGTGACAGTAGCCCACAATCAAACCTATTAATATTTTTTCAAGAACATGTAGGCATATCACACTACATAAAAGAGGTAGGGCTTCCCTGGTGGTGGCAGTGGTTTGAGAGTCCGCCTGCCGATGCAGGGGACAGGGATCCGGGAAGATCCCACATGCCGCGGAGCGGCTGGGCCCGTGAGCCATGGCCACTGAGCCTGCGCGTGCGGAGCCTGTGCTCCGCAACGGGAGAGGCCACAACAGTGAGAGGCCCGCGTACCGCAAATAATAATAATAATAAATCTAAAAAATAAATAAATAAGAGGTAAAGACTACAAATAGCTTTAAAACAGTTCAGTTTGGGTTTTGCTACCAATTAGTTGGCACCAAATTTAAGAAACAAAATTCCAGTTTTCAGAGTCATTTAGTTTGAATTTGTGGATAAGGAATTGTGGAACTTTATTTCAGTGTGGTATCTTTCACTGAGGATTTTTAAAGCGAGGCCATGTTTTAGCCCAAAGTTACTAATGTTTCATAATATATAGTAATAGAGAATATGTCTTGGGAACTAGGAAGAAAGATTTTGGTTAAAGAGAGCTTTGCCAGTGACACTTAAATCATAACCTGTAGATTACTTCCTGCTCCATATATTACAGTAACATCATTCAATTTATACTCTTTTTTGGAAAGATTCCACTGAATGATCCATGAAGGTTACAGAATAGGAGAATCTAAATTTTTATTCAGAGTAAAATGTTGTGAATGCATTTTCCTTACTCTAGGTGAGGAATTCCGCCCTTCTCCTCATCCAAACCATGTGTGAAAAATGCTACATCGAAGCCCAGGAAGGCTGGCCACTGACTGACTACATCTTCTCGCAGTTTGCAATGTCCAACAAGAATCTGGTACGTAGAGGGTGCCATTTTGAGTGCTGCCCTGTAGCAAGTTCAGTTGACTCAACTGGATTTTAAAAAAATATCTGTGGTCCAAGTTAGAAACTGACTTAGAGGTTATATTTCAGCCTTATCACTTTCAGTAATAAATTTTTCAGCTTCTAGTATTCTCGGTTTTCTTTCAGTGATATCCTTTTTAACTTATAATAAACCCAAGGTAGGTTAAATCAGTTTTTCCTAAAAAGGAGGTAACCTGGCCTCAAAAGCTTGGGGGCGGTTTGGAGACAGGCAGAGAAAGTGAATTGTTTCTAGAAAACAAGAAACATCCATACTTGTTACACCGGTTCCTTTGGATGAAGAGCCTGAAAAACATGTGCTTAAGATCTCAGTAATCTCAGCAAACTCATTGCAGCTGAAATTACAGTCCACTCCACTAGGAAGCAGTGTCATTGGAAATTTTTGCCCCAGAGATAAAAAGGGGAAAGGCCTGAGGGAGAAAAGGAGTAACTGCAGTCCAAGGATCCTCACAATGTTTGTTTTTCTGCTTCAGCCAGGGGTGTTTTTTTCTAGCCCATTCCTCCAAAGAGCACTTTATAACAGGATTAGATACTGGAGACCAAGATTGCTGGATTCCACAAGCCCTTTAAGTTGAGTGACTGCATCCTCCACCCCAGAGGCTAAGAACACCTCCAAGTAAGGTCAGAGGCGACCGACAGCAGGGATTATGAACAAGTCACCTATTTCATCTTTCTTAAAGAGAAACCAATAAAACCTAACTCCCAGGAGACCAAAAAGGCAGAGAAATGTATCCAAGAAACAAGCCTGGAGGTCTTAAAAACCCTGGACCCACTGACCATTGGAATGCCTCAGGTAAGGGGTCTTTTGTCACCACTCATAGTTAATTTGATCACCTTTCTAAAGCTCTGGACATTTAGGAGTAAAGATACGAGTTGGTACTCCATGTGTCATCAGCTTTTTGATGCTCTGACTAGAGGAAGTATGTTGGGATGCTCAGTGCCAGCACATAATAGTTCCTCAAAAACAGGTGTAAAATTAGCTAAATAATCCTTTATATCTGGATGGCAAATGGCAGTTTATAAGCATCTTAATATATTATTTTTCTTCTTCCCCTGACATACTTAGACACATACTGTAAGTGGTGATTCTAACACAGTGAATGCTAAACTTTCCCCATTTATCTGGGAAGGTGTTAAAAGCACACACTCTCAGACCTCACTTGAGGCCTAATATAACCTGAACCTCAAGGGGAGGAGCCTTAGAATCTGCATTTTGCTTAAGCAAAACAACCTGGAAAAGGATTTAATGGCCAGAAATACATGGCACAGCCAGGAGACAATCAGAAGGCCAGTTTAAGGGGATCACAGGCTTTATCTAGGATGGTTTTTTAAGGTGTGGGTTTTGGATTACCAGGGCTATTTATTTAAAATGCACATTTTCAGGCCACGTGCCAGACCTAAATGAATCAGCGTATCTGGGCATGGGGCCCATAAATCTGCATGCAATAAATTCCAACATTTCTGATGCATATTAAAGTTAGGGGAATTCTGATCTAGTAGTAAATGATGGAAGAGTAGTCTAAGGCCAGACTCTGAAGGGTCTGAAATGCCAAATTCCTTCCTTGTCCTTGATGAGCCAATGAAAATTTTAAGCAAAGGCTAAACATTTTAAATGATAACTGTAGGAAATCAGTGTGTTGACACTGATTTAAGAGTAGACACTGATTTTAGAGTAGACTAAGCACAAAGAGTCTATATATGAGATGAGATGAGATTCATAGGGACTGGAACTGGGTCATAATGGTAGGAAGGGCGTGAGAAATCTTACAATTTAAGAAAGACTAGGGGGCTTCCCTGGTGGCGCAGTGGTTGAGAGTCCGCCTGCCAATGCAGGGGACACCGGTTCGTGTCCCGGTCTGGGAAGATCTCACATGCCGCGGAGCAGCTCAGCCCGTGAGCCACGGCCTCTAAGCCTGCGCGTCCAGAGCCTGTGCTCCGCAACGGGAGAGGCCACAACAGTGAGAGGCCCGCGTACCACACAAAAAAAGAAAGACTAGGCTTGGGACTTCCCTGGTGGCACAGTGGTTGAGAATCTGCCTGCCAATGCAGGGGACACGGGTTCGAGCCCTGGTCTGGGAAGATCCCACATGCCTCAGACCAACTAAGCCCATGCGCCACAACTACTGAGCCTGAGCTCTAGAACCCATGCTCCGCAACAAGAGAAGCCATTGCAGTGAGAAGCCCCCGCACCGCAACGAAGACCCAACACAGACAAAAAATAAATAAGTAAAAAAATAAAATTGTTTTTTTAAAAAAAGAAAAGGATTAGGCTTAGGCTTGGTGATTAAATACAGATGCCAAGACAAAGGGAGGAATCCAAGTGGACACCTAAGTTTCCATTAGGTGATCAGCAGAAGATCAGCACCTGGGGACTTCCCTGGTGATCCAGTGGTTAGGACTCGGCGCTTTAACTGCGGGGGCCCTGTGTTCAATCCCTGGTAAAGGAACTAAGACTCCGCAAGCCATGTGGTATGGCCAAAAATAAATTAATTAATTAATTGAAAAAGAAGAAGGAGAAGATCAGCACCTGGAGCACAGCCAGCAGCAGCAGCGCAGTCGCCATCCATTCCCCATCATTCTCACTCTGGACAGTTCCACTCGAGTCTTGGAGTTTGGAGAAATATTTGGGGGCATTTTTGGTTGTCATATTGACAAGGGGTTTAACGGCACTTGGTGAGTGGAGCCCAGCTCTCCCTGCAGTGACCCACAATGACGACTTGTCCTGTCCCAAATTCCAGCAGCAACCTCACGGAGAAACACTGACCAACACTCACTGCAAGTGGCACCTGAAAGTGAATGTGCTGTGCAGAAACTGTGTTTCATGATTTCATTTTGATTTGGCCTGAAGAGCAAAATAATAACACGGGAGAGAAAGTTTTCTAAATTAGAGGGAAACACACAGAGAGGACCAAAGAGGAATAATGAAAAAGAATAAGCAATCCTTGCATCTTGCCTTATGTTTTCCACAGGTGCTATGGCCAAGAATCCTGACTTTTGTGGTACCTGCAGAATATACGGGAACACTGAAATACCTGTTTAATACCATCAGAATTCTGTTTATGGCAGAGAGGAAGAAGAATAATGCCAAGGAGTCAACAGCACTTGTCATCTCTACAGGAGCTGGTGTGTACATTCAAAAACAAAGCAAAACATTTCTCTTATGAGAGACTAGTTTCCGGAAAGGCTACAGGGCTTTGCTTGTAAACCCAAGCCCCATCTGATTTTTTCTAGGCCCCATAGCAGTAATGAAAATTGCTTTGTCTTTCTAGTGAAACTTCCTTCACCACAACAGCTACTGGCCAGACTTCTGGTGAGTGAGTGATGAAAAACCAATGTGGTATGAATTTAAACCAATATAGACAATTCAGCTCCAAATAAATGATAATAAAAATTACATAGATATTCCAAAACAAAAGAAACACTAAAATGGCATAATAAATGTTCTGCTATACTAATGACTCTGATGAAGGTTTATTATTCACAAGATTATGTTCTCACTCTGAAATGTTTGTTAAACTTCATTTATGATTTTTTAAATAAACATAGACTGGATCTGATCCATAAGAACCATTCAAACAAATTCCACATCTGTTGTTTAGATTTCTCTCTCTCTCTTTTTGGCCACATATGTGCTTGAGCACTATTTCCACACGCCCTTATTTAATTAATAGATATATCTAAGTGTTGGTATGTTTCATTTATTTTTGGTTGATGGTTTCCATATATTTTTACACCTTTATCCTCAGAATAAAATTGGGCAGATGGATTGTCTAAGTATTAGCTTTGATCTAGAATAAGTAAGAATAGACTGTGATGGTTTGTTAAAGATTATCTAATGAAGGATTCAAGAGAATCCAGAACAGTGATAAAAAGGAAAAGGTAGGTGAGCCTTCTAAGTATCCCTGAGTTGATTAAAAATTTTTCTTCCTTCCTCCAGGTAATATCTATGCTCGCCAGTTTAGGGAAATTACGTGGGGTTGGTGCAATAGGACTTTTGAAGATATTGCCTGAGATAATTCACCCAAATTTGGTAGAGCTATGGAAAACACGCATACCTGAGCTCCTGCAGCCTCTGGAAGATACAAGGGAGTGGGATCAGGTCTTTATCCAAGGAGGCAAGAACACAAGGAAATGAGGCACCACTTCTATGTCTTAAGCCATTAATGTTCACATTAGGCAATAAAAACAATGAACTTGACATGCAAGGTAGACAGCTCTATTTTGTCCTGGACTCCTTATGTTCTATTTCTCTACCAAATACTTATATTGATATTTTAAGAGGACCAGGTGTGTTACATATTTAGCAGGAACTTTTACTTTTGCTCTGGTCTTTTTTTTGTATTTAGAGAAGTTCTCTTTTGGTATTGTTCTAAAAAGTTATTATTCATCCATGCTAGAATATTAGGATATGGTAATTCAGTAGTTACTGTTGAAATTGGCAAAAAGCCTGGATTTTTATCATGGATTGAAGACCCTCTGTCCAGCTGACTAGCAATTTAGAATTGCCAACATAGTAAATTTAATCTGAAATAACCATCCTGCATAGGGAGAAAGCCTGAAATGGAACAGTAGCAGTCAGTGCTGACCTGGATACTGGGCTGGGTTTTTTTTTTTTTTTTAGCACTTATTGCATCAATTTCTATTTCTAGGAAAGAACACTAGTATCGTGCTGTGGGAGACCATGCTGCTTCAGGTAAAGCTGGCTCCTAGACTAATTGTTGATCATGGGGTGATGAAATCACCAAAAGTTACCCATCTTTACGAAAAAGAATTAGATTCCAAAGGACAGGAAACAACATTTCCTTTTCTTGAGAAAATCACTGGACTGTTAGACGTGATCACATAAGAATTTTACGCTCTTTAAATCACAATTTGAACAATAATCTTTAGTCTTCAATTTGATTCAGAATTTAAGACAGTTCTGAAGGTATCACTTACTAATATTTTTCTTACTAATATTTTTTTCCATCTTTCTTAAATCTTCTCTAATTTTCAGTTTTTTCCTCTCCTTGCAATTGCATTATTTCACCATTCATAAAAAGAAACAGAGATTAACATAATTTCCACTTCTTTGGTCCTAAATACAACTCCATCTCCTCCTCTATCTGCTTCTCACTATCTTTTTCCTGATGTCTAAACACCAAAAGGCCATGTTGTACCCCTTCTCCAGAAAAGAATCTTTCTCTCATCCATAACTTTTTGGACCTTGACAACCAAACAGTGCCACAGACAATGTCAAATCCCCAAAAGAGTAAATTGCAGACAGGAGTTGGACAGTGGCTTTACAGAGAGCATTTTGATTTCAGGAGCCCACAGGAGATCAAGGAACCCATGGGCAGGGAGCTTTTAATCCAGCAGAGTTTTGGTTCATAAGCCACCTATATACCTCTCACTGTTGTGGCCTCTCCCGTTGCAGAGCACAGGCTCCGAACACACAGGCTCAGCGGCCATGGCTCACGGGCCCAGCCGCTCCGCGGCATGTGGGATCCTCCTGGACCGGGGCACGAACCCGTGTCCCCTGCATTGGCAGGCGGACTCTCAACCACTGCGCCACCAGGGAAGCCCCTACATTCTTTTTTTTAACATTCTTTTCTGTTACAGTTTATCATAGGATATTGAATATAGTTCCCTGTGCTGTACAGTAGGGCCTCGTTGTTCATCCATTCTGTATATAAAAGCTTCCATCTGCTCACCCCGACCTCCCACTCCATCCCTCCCCCAAGCGCCACCTGCTTGGCAACAGCCAGTCTGTCCTCTATGTCTGTGATTCTGTTTCTGCTTCATAGATAGGTTCACTTGTGTCCTATTTTAGATTCCATACATAAGTGATATCATATGCTATTTGTCTTTCTCTTTCTGACTTCACTTAGTATGATCATCTCTAGTTGCATCCATGTTGCTGCAAATGGCATTATTTTGTTCCTTTTTATGGCTGAGTAATATTCCATTGTATATATGTACCGCATCTCCTTGATCCATTCCTCTGTTGATGGACGTTTAGGTCGCTTCCATGACCTCCCTATTGTAAATGGTGCTGCTATGAACATAGGGGTGCATGTATTTTTTTGAATTATAGTTTTGTCTGGATATATGCCCAGGAGTGGGATTGCTGGATCATACAGTAACTCTATTTTTTGTTTTCTGAGGAACCTCCATACTGTTTTCCATAGGGGCTGCACCAACTTACATTCCCACCAACAGTGTAGGAAGGGTCCCTTTTCTCCACACACTCTCTGGCATTTGTTATTTGTAGACTTTTGAATGATGGCCATTCTGACCAGCATAAGGTGGTACCTCATTGTAGTTTGTTTCTGGTTTTTTGTGGGGTTTTTCTGTATTTATTACTATTTATTATAGAATAGGTAACTCTTTTATTTAGAGAAAGCTCAGGGTATTTTTAATGGTTTTTAAATTTATATTTAAAAAAATACCTGTCAAATGTTTTTGAAGAATTTGATTATAAAATTTGCTAGATTTTTAAAATATTTTAATTTTATTGGATTATAGCTGATTTACAATGTTGTGTTAGTTTCAGGTGTACAGCAAAGTGATTCAATTATACGTATACATATATTCATTCTTTTTTTAGATTCTTTTCTCATATAGGTTATCACAGAATATTGGGAAGAGTTCCCTGTGCTATACAGTAGGTCCGTGTCGGTCATCGATCTTAAATATAGTAGTGTGCGTGTGTTCATCCCAATCTCCTGATTTATCCCTCCCCCTCCCCCCCCAAATCCTTTGGTAACCATAAGTTTGTTTTTGATATATATAAGTCTGCTTTTGTAAATAAGTTCATTTGTACCTTTTTTTTAAATTAGATTCCACATATGAGTGATATCGTATGATATTTGTCTTTCTCTGTCTGACTTACTTCACTTAGTTTGATCATCTCTAGGTCCATCCATGTTGCTGCCAATGGCATTATTTCATTCTTTTGTATGGCTAAGTAATATTCCATTGTATATATGTACCACATCTTCTTGATCCATTTCTCTGTTGATGGACATTTAGGGTTGATTTGTATTTCTCTAATAATTAGCAGTGTTGAGCATCTTTTCATGTGAACTATGGCTTCTTTAAAATGTCAGATTTCAGTGACCTCTCCACAGCACCCCACCCCCAACACCCCCCTTCCAGAATCAGAATCTCTAGGTGGGGTACCTGCGAGCTCACAGGTTTTAATGATACCCACAGTGAATCTTATCCCATATGAGGTTTGAAAGCAACGGCTCTATGCTTCCTGGTCCTTAACTCTTGGATCCACCTCTCCTCCTATATTCAGGCTTCTTTTATCTTCCCCTCCCTCTCTCAAAATTTTTATCTTATTTTCCCCTGCTACCATTTTTTTTTCTTTTCTTTTCTTTTTTAATTTTTTTTATTTTTAGCTGCATTGGGTCTTTGTTGCTGCGTGCGGGCTTTCTCTAGTTGCGGCAAGCGGGGGCTACTCTTTGTTGTGGTGCGCAGGCTTCTCATTGCAGTGGCTTCTCTTGTTACAGAGCACCAGCTCTAGGCGCACGGGTTTCAGTAATTGTGGCACATGGCCTCAGTAGTTGTGGCCCACAGGCTCTAGAGCACAGGCTCAGTAGTCATGGCGCACGGGCTTAGTTGCTCCGCAGCATGTGGGATCTTCCCTGACCAGGGCTTGAACCTGTGTCCCCTGCATTGGCAGGCGGATTCTTAACCACTGAGCCACCAGGGAAGCCACCCTGCTACCATTTTAAAATAACTGTTCTTACTAGGAAGGAAGGTTCTTTCTTGAGAAGCCTTGAGAACAGTTCTTTTCCTTCCTCCAATCTTGAGTATACTTCTTGGCTTCTTTTTCCAAACTGTCTGCATTTGCTTTCTTCCCTTATACTGCCAAGGTTGTACAATTTTTTTCTCTTCAAAGGATCCACTCAATGAGTTTCTATTAAGAAAATGAATACAAATCTTTTCATTGGTTTTGACATTGTGTTCTTTCCAAGCTTAAGGTAGAGAAAACACAGGAGAAATTGTAGATTTTAGAAACTGCAAATGGATTTTGTCCTCCAAAAAGACAAAAACACCTTTTTGTGTACTATTCAATGAAGAGGGACATGGGTTCAGACAACTGATTGCGGCTCTGGCTCAAAATAATTGATGAAATGAGGAATATTTCATGACTCGAGTTGAAGTTGGCAACTTGTGCTTGTATATCTAATTGGTTCTTCAAGGCATTTAATTCACTATTCCAAAAATGTCCCTCTTTCTTAGTATGGTGTAAAGCAAACTAACTTTGACAAATGGAGTTTTTTTCCAAATCTACCCAAACCTTGAAAGATGTTAACTTCAATTTTAAGTTTCAGATTGGATGAGTTTCTATTTTACGTTTTTTGGCAATTTTTATTCAAAAGGAAAAAGGAAGGCACTTACACGGAGTTACTTGCCCTTCCTGTGCATCTAATTCTTAATGGGAATTTGGAACAGGTTGTTATGAGAAAAGGAATAATCCCATGTAATATATACTTTATGCTTTTAGAATACATTGTAACAAAAAAGCACCAAGAAAGCACATTAAACCGTCACATTAGTATCTGACTTTCACCTCCTACAACAGTTGCTCAAAGAGTCGTTATTGGAAGATCAATGATGTAGCCTGGACCATTCAACTGAGTCGGGATTTCAACCAGCAAATGGACAGTTACGGCAACACCTCTGTTGAGAAGGTTGGTTTTTTAGCTCAGAGACCTTAGCTTCTACTTTATGACCAAAAGGAGGAAGAAATGGTTAGAAAAATGCTCCCTTCTCTTCACCCTACATTTGACCAAAAGTTACAGGGCCACACCTATCTGCAAGGAAAACTGCCAAGTATAGTGCCTTCAAGATAAATACATGCCTAACTAAAATTCAGGGGTTCTGTTCTAGAGAAGGAAGAAAAATGGATACTGGAAGGCAAATAGCAGCCTACCATAGCACTAGTTTAATGCAGCTTATGCCTTGGTTTACATTGGGCCAGTCTTGTGAGGCTGGCTACGAGAAATAATCTACAATTTTTTAAAAACTTGAAAAAAAAGAATGCTCAAAGGCCACTTCTTTCATTCCTCTCTCTCCACATGACCTCTACCAAACCCTCCACATTGTAACCATCCATTCCAAATGGGGTTTGAATCCAGCTTCTGCTACTTACTGCTTATGTAGCTTTAAGTAAATTTTTTAACCTCTCTGGAGCCTCAGTATACTCACCAACAAAATGGAAATTTTATTTACCTCTGAGGATTGTAGTGTTATGAGGGTTCAATGAGATAAAGTATATAAAGTCCCAAGTGAAGTGCCTGGCACATGGCATGTGTTTAATAAAAAGTAGATGGTGGTTATCATTGTGGTTATATTATTCCTAATTTTTTTTTCCAAAAAAACATTTCCTAAGTCATTAAATGTTCCCAGTATTAAGTGTCTCTTTCCCCAAATTCTTTATTAGCAACCTCTAACTCTTCCATGTAATTTTCAAACTTCCTCTCACTGACTGACTCTCTAATTTGGTACAGAGTACTGATTCTCCAAATTGGTCTATCCAGCCTGCAGACACACCCATCAGAAAAATTTGGTGAGCAATGACTCATCTTCTTATACACGAAGTAGCCTTGTGCATCTCATGTAGTACCATTCACCCAACAGCTTCCAAACCCACAAGATTAGTCCAAGATAATGGTTGTATGAGTAGGCAGAGCAATTCAAGCAATGAGCTGCTTAGATGGCTCTAAACCTTTACACTTAACACCAGAAAAGTAAGTGTACCAGCTAGCTTTAGAAGCATAACGAACTACCCCTGGTGGCTTAAAATAATACGCACCTAGTTAGCTTACAATTTTGCAAGTTGACAGTTTGAGTTGGGCTCAACTGGGCAGTCTTCTGATCTCAACTAGCCTCACTGCAGTGCACTGGGGATTGGCTGGTCTGGGATGATCTTAACTAGGACAGCTTTTTTCTGCTACTTGCAGTGCCTCATCCTCCAGCAGGCTAGCCCAGGCTTGCTCTCATGGTGGGGGCAATGAAGTATGCAATGTCTCCTGAGGTCTAAGCTCAGAAGGGGCATACTATTGCTTCTACCAATTCCATTGACAAAAGCAAGTCACAAGACCAACCCAGATGCAAGGAATGGAGAAATAGAGTCGTCTTGATAGGAGCTGCAAACTCCCAAAGCAGGGAGGCGTGGATAGAGGTGGGATAGAAAGGTTATGGCTATTTTTGCAATCAATGACATTTTTTTCCCCAATTCTGGGTTTCTGATTTCTGGGATTCCTAGCCAAGTCCCCAAGTAAGAATGCACTATACATTGAATCTGACCAAATTCAGCAGAGAAGCAACAGATCAGCAGTACTGGGGGCCACTGAGGCTAGCTAGCCCTTCACACGTAAGTCACATTTCCCCCTGATCAAATCAATTTTTTCTCAGCACAAGACTTTTCCAGACTCTTTCCTGTCCTTCTCCCAAGATGGAGTTAAATAGACTCTAGCAGCTTTGACCCCAATTAATACTTACTCCAGTTCTGTAAACAGTTTTCCTCATTATGATTCCATGATCATGGGGGTCTTTTGCCTGGACAACCGAGAGTGAAGTGGCTGCTACCTCGTCAGATTCTTACTCTGGTTTTACTCTTACTCTGGTAGTTCTTCCACCTGTTTTATCACCTTAGGTCCCCCTCTCATCCCAAGTCAGACTAATGCGTACAATTTCTCCTGAATGTACTAATTTAACTTCATTTGTTACTACTAGATTTTCCTTTCCTCCTGTGCCATACATCCTTTCTGATCAATAATGACCACTCCATAGCTACAATCCTAGGAGCTCTGCAGGGTCCTTAGAGTGGACTTCCAACTGGCCACTTTACTCTCCTGTGTGTAACAAGATGGACAGTCTAAAGAGATGCCAATCTGGTATTATATAGCTATATATACACACATGTTCATATACCTATTTACATCCAGGAGTGTGCTATACTGTTCAAACACAAGCCACTGAGGGGCTGCCCCACACCTCCAGGCATAGCTCTACATCATACATGGCCTCTAACGAAAGATGACAGGAAGACACAACTTTCCTACTTGCCTTTTCTCCATCCCGACACTGCAGAAGTAACCAGGGTAGGGCTGGCATACATAATGAATCCAACATTCTCACCACCTGTAAGGGAGGTGGAAGCCACAGAATGATTCCCCACATGCTCCGCCTCCAGTGTTCCTCCGTGGGGTGCTTTCCCTCCCCAGTTTAGAGTTCCGTACTAAAGACACAATGCGTGTGTAAAAGTTCCTATGTGAATTTTCTTTTTCACTCCTAATACCATTCTGGCAGCACTTCTGGACAACTCACTCTACTCCTGGGAGAGAGATAATAGTAGAGCATACAAAGTATTATTCTCAAAATTACTATACTCTAAATCTCCTAAACTATAAACTAAGTCAATATACTGTGGAGTTTGAGAATATCTGATGACATTATCTTCAAAATTACCCAATTTTATTGAGCATGTTAATGCAATGAGCACTTACTAGCTACCAGTGACTGTCCACTGGAAATAATCAATAAGACCCTCTGCAACCAAGAACTGAAATTCTGAGCATAGAGACAAATAAGAAAATTAAAAATTACAGTAGAGAGTGAAAGGTATTATGATGGTGGAGCACACGGCATAGAGGAGAGCAGAAGAACACAGGTAGAGGACAGAGCCTTGGTGGGGTGTGGGGGGGAACGCTTTGAAGAGACAGTATAGGAAAGTACTTGGTTAGTAAGCAGTCATAAGTTACCTCAATGTCTTTTCTTCAAATGATTGTTTTAACTCTTTCCATTTTTCATCAGTCTTGCTTTCCAACCTTTAACTGTGTTGCTTGTCCTTTGTTTTCCAGAAATTTCTTTGGAAAGCCTTGGGAACCACCTTAGCATCCTGCCAAGACACAGACTTTGTAAGCTCACAGATTAAGGAAGCTCTGGCTGCTCCCAACACCTGGGGGATCAACGCCAGGTGGGACCCCTTTCTTTCAATTTCCTCTCATGATAATGATAATGAATTCCTTCTGGAAAACCTCTTGACAGTTCTTATGTTAATGTCTTACTTATTCAGAATTATCCATGCATTCAAGAGAGTCCAACAGAATTATTCAGAAAAATGAAACTTCCTTATTTAAATATCAATGCTGCATTATCTAACCAGGTTTGTGAAAATATTGAAAAATGAATTTTAATCACTCACTTAACAAGAGTATTTTAAATATATTTTGACCTTGGCTTTATAACTTAAGAGTATGATTGTAAGTATCAAAATCATTAAACTTGTAAGCTGAAAGTAAGCTTATATATGATTGGTTTTCCACCTAGAGAAAATATAAGTATAACCTGGAGAGCTTTTGCAAAGTGTTTTTGCCTCTTCCCTACCATAGCCTAAGCTGGAGAGCATATGTGAATGTGGAAGAAAAAGGAGGATGTCTGTTAAAAAAAATACAAAAACAAAAATCAAAACTCTGCAAGGCTAATAAAGACCAGCTAGTAAAAAATAAATTTTCATAGTCTGTCTTGTTATATACTCTTCTCAGAAATTCTCAGATGTTTAGGGTCCTTTCCCCATCGTAAATGGCTAGAAACCACTAGACTTACCGAACTTTTCAAACTGTTCCTTCTCAGATATTCAGTCATCACATTTCTCATTGGCATTATTCCTAGCACCATTTTTCCCATCCTAATTGCCCTTTTAGTTCTGCTCTGGGCTAGGAAACAATGTCAGTTTATTTCAGATATAAGCATACAATATGGCCGTCATTCAACGTCTGAGGGGTTCACAAACTTTAAAAGATGAACTTTGTGACATCCATTTGAGCTTCTCAAATTCCTCTCTTACTTAACTTTACTTCAAGTTCTTGAGTGTGTCCCACACACTCAAGTCACTTAGTGAATGAACTCTGGATGGGTAAGGTGTTTAACGCGTAACTTTCTTAGTCTCACTGAGCCTGCTGGCCTTCCATCTCCCGAGCATGACTCTCTCCCTCAGGTGACACCTGAGCTCTGATTCTGATGTCAGACTAGCTGGATTCAAATCTTGCCTCTACAACATGCTACCTACATCCCTCAGGTTCTTCCAAGTAAAATAAGGGAAAATAGAACCCTTCTCAAAGTTCTTATTCATGGAGAGTGCTTAGTGAACAGCTTTAGGAGAAGAGAGCTGAGGTTGCAACTGTGAGGAACTGGAGAGAGAAAATGGACTCAGGGAAAGATGAAGGACATCTGTGCAGATTTGAGGGCCCCATTGGGGGTTGAAATCATCTTCTACTGGCACCTATTTTCTCCGTGGGGTCACTTATTTTTCCAGTAGCCTCCTGCAGATGAGGTGTAGGGATAGGTGATCGGCAAATGGGGAGTCAGATTTATCCAGGGCTTTGCCAGACTTACGTGATAGAAAGACAGTGGGACATAGGTGGAAAAGTAGGGGAAGGAGTTAAGACATTAGGAAGATGGGTTGGGAGAGGAGAAACACAGAGCACTGTGGCGTGACAGGACCCAGAGGCTGAAAGACACAGGTTTATATCTTAGGCCATGACCAAGGAACACAGAGACATCAGGCACAGCCTTTAAAGATCTCTTCCAAGCATCTTCTGATAATGGAGAGTATGTGACCTGGTATCTGAGGACTAAGAACAGTGCTGGTTGAGACCTTGGTGACAGTGGTCATGGTGGTTCTAGCCGGGTTATACAATCGGATGAAATGTAACAGGACTCATAAACAAACTGCCATGAAGGTACAGTGGTGAAGTGAGCCTCGAGCAAGAGAGGTGGGAAGAATGTGGGCAAGGGGGGAATATGACCACAGAGCATGAAACAGGAGCTACCAGCTTTCAACATTTTAGCCACTTGAGATATAGTAAGCGTTCAGCAGGAGAGGGATCCTGTAGAAATGACAGTCAACTCTAGCTCAAAAAAACCTCCACTGGCTTCCCACTAGTCTAAGATTAGAAATCCAAATTACTGGCTGTGGCCTGAAAGGCCCTACCCAGACCAACCCCCACTTCCTCTCTCACCTCATCCTGCACTTCCCCTTGATTGTTCCTTCTGCCCTCCTCGATGGACCTCAGGGCCTTTGCACTTACTCTATCTGTTTAGAATTCTGCTTCCCAGGTAGTCCAATGGCTCAGTCTCTTGCTTATTTCAGGACTCTTCTCCATGTCACCCTTGTATTGAGGCCTTCTCTGGGCACCCTATTTATATTGCCAACTCCCCCCAGTGTGCAGCTTCTACTCTTTTTTTTTTTTTTGCTTTTCTTATCTCCATAGCACTTATCACCTTCTGACATACTATACATTTACATTTACATGCTTACCAAATGTATGTGTTCACTTTATGTCACTTCTCAGTCACTTCCCCTGGCTGCACAGTCAAAAGGTTGGGGAGTTTGATGTGTTTTGTTCAATCCTGTATCCCCTGCACCTAGAAGAGTTCCTGACACATAATGGGTGCTCAGTATATATTTGTTGAATAGATGAATAAACTCAAAATGCCCTATCTCTTCTGATTTTAGGGAATAACATCTATCTTAGGATACTGTGCCAAGAACCACTTTGAAATTGTTTTAAAAGTTCTTAAAACATTCCAAGATCGGGAAAAGTTTTTCATGAATCGATGCAAGGTAAAAAGAAGAATTTTCTCCTCCAAAGCCCTTGGTCATTGCAAAGGCAAATGACACTGACTGCTTCAGTGAATATCCTTTCTCCATATTATACCTGCTCCCGGCCCCAGGTCTTTATTCCAGGTCAGAACTGTCTGAACCCAGGCCCTGAAGAATGACCAGCTAGGTAACAAGTCTCCTCCACTTTCTGTCACTAATGCTGACCTGGGAGGCCCTAAGGAGCTCCGTGTGTGCCTAGGTTTGTCCCAGCTGCTCAGGCCTCATGGAGAGTTTCCATTGTGTACACTCTGCTTCCCCTAAAGGAGAAGAATTTAATGAGTAAAAATTAATGCAAGCCTTCTCACAGGTACCTCTCTTAACTCCTGATAGATCCACAACACCGTCCTGTGTGTTTAAATTTATATAGGCAAGAGTGTCAGCTTTAGACTAATTGTAATAATCTCAGTCCCATTTCTTAACTCCCTAGTGGCCCATAGAATTAAGAAAAAATATGAGAGAAAAAGAAACTCCTTCAGTCATATTTTTTATGTCTCTCTTTCCTCCTGTTCAGGGTATTTTCTCTGGGAAAAAGAGCCTGACCAAGACTGACGTCATGGTAATCTATGGAGCCATGGCCCTCCATGCTCCCAAGAGGCAGCTCCTCCCCAGGCTTGATCAAGACATTGTATCCCAAGTCATTTCTTTATGGCCAGTGCTCTCAGGTAACAACCAACACAGGGCCACCTCGATTTCCAAGGCTGGGGTTCCCAAAACTTGGAGGGACTCAGCTCTTGGAAATCTTCATGCTCAAAGGACACAGACCAAAGGCAAGATAGGGTATGGTATAGTATGTTTGGAGGATGAGAACTTACGGAAAGAGAACATTTTATTATGAAACAGAGTTGAGTGATTTGTTTCTTTCTTAAGACCTTGGGCAGTTCACATACCACCACTCCCGCATTGCCTTCCTAGACCAGTTGTACCCACCATGATCTCACCCTCATTTAAACTTAAAGCAGTGACTCCTGTACTACTTTAGGGCAGCTGGCTTATTACTTCCCTGTAATAGTCTCTGATGAGTTGCTAATGGTAGCTGTTTAACCTTTTATAGGGTAATACTTATAAGCCATCTAAAAGAGTGTCTCACAAACAGTAAGAGCCATTTATGTATTTTTAAGTGAATAAAATGCATCACTTGTCAATCTACTCAATCCACCTCAAGTTGTACTAATTTCCCACTCCACCATCATCCCAGCCACGCTGACCATCCCTGACACTCCTCAACATGCCAAGGATGCTTCTGCCTCGGAACCACAAAACCGAGTTGGAATTCATCCAATCATTTCTGTCCCCCATAGCACTTTTTGTATCTTTAATAAAATGCTTTCTACAGGTTGTCAGTTCAGCCATTTTGCTGATTTAGTACCAAGTCAGCCACCTAAGACCCACCTAGCAATCAAGTTTAAAATATGGCTTCCCAGAGTCATTATCCAGGGAGGTTGCCTCAGTAGGTCTGGGGTGGGGTCTGCCATTTGTATTTTTTAAAGGTTTATGAATGATTCTTATTCACAGCCAGGTTTAGGGGTTTTCGTTGATTACCTGCACATCTGCTTCTCCATTAGATTGACAGCACCTTGATGTTAGGTATTGTACACTATGTTCCTTTATCTCCTCTTCTGTGTCCTCCACAAACCACCTATTTGATAAATCTGTGCTCTTGACATTTATTCATGTGTGTAGGTGAGAAGAATGGACTCATAGGGAGCTCACGGTATTGTAGATAAAGGTACATGCTAGTGGAAGGATGTAGGGCAGTGATCCTCACACCTCAGCTGCATGAGAATTACCTGGAAAGCCTGTTAAAAATGGAGATCCCTAATGAATCAGTCTTCAGGGATGGATCACTGAATCTGTAATTTTAACACCTTCCTCAAAAAGTGATTCTGACATACCCAAAATTTGATAAGCAATGATGAGAACTGAAAACAAAATTTTCAAAGATGTTTTATGTTACATTAATATTTAGTCCATCAATGAGGAAAATTATTATAAAAATAAAAAAGGAAAGAGACAAAGATGTTTCAGATAAAGATCACTGGACACTTTGAGGTCAGTTCTGCTATAAGGCAACATTTGCACAAGATAGTACCAGAAAAACCACAGGGATTATGGGGGAAATGGGGTGAGGGGAACATTCAAAAATACCCCATCAATGACACATTAAAAAAAAAACGGAATTAAATTTTCAAAAGTAATTTAAAAAACATTTAGGAAATATATAAATACTACCAAGGAATGACGGCACGTTTCATTGAAAAACACCTGAAGTCAGCTGTGCAATTTATGAGCTACTATGAAATGGTGGTGGGAAAGAGGGTTATCTGAAATCTGACAAACAGCTGTAATGCCAGATTTGAATTAGAGCAGCTCATCACACCCAGTAAACAAAGGCAGCTGACGGATATTCGAGGTATGTGCACAACTCTTCCTATGCGGCTCAGTTCAACTGTTGCACCTTTTTGCTCTCACGGACAAAACTGTTCATAAGCAAACTCAAAATTCAGAATATGCTAAAAGTATTCCCTCATGTATCAATTTCGTTGAAACAAATTTGCATTTTCAACACAGGCGTTGTCGCAGAACTAACTATATCTCAATTCCAAAGTCAGCTGCCCTATTAACTTTCATTTTATAACTTTTCACCGCTTTTTCTGCCAAGAGCTTTAATACCCTTTTTCTTACCAAAGTCTGATAGAGCCTCTTTAAAATGAGAAGGCTGAAGCCCAAAGGCTTGACATCTTTATGCTGCTTTCTGTAGTTTAGTCATGATTCACCCAGGGCAAAGAATCTACCAGTGTACAGGGTCTCCCTTTGAAACTGGGAGAGGGAGGCAATAGCTCCCACCAGTTGGAAGGACTCGGCACTGTTGTCCTTCAGGTTGATGGGTCGGTCTTTTTGTTGGGATGAGGGAACTCTAACTGCTGCTCTGGTGTCTGCTTCTGCCTTTGATTTTTTTCAGGTTCTGGGCATGGCTGTGATGAACAAAGTATGCAGCATATGTGATATATTTGAATACCTGTGTTTGAGTATAAATATATCTGAATACAAATTATGCTCTGTGGAAGTACAGTAAGCATAAATGTTCTCTTGATTTGATTCCACAGGAAAAGATCCCAAAATATAACTAATTAATCCAGTTCTGAAGCCAGGAACCCTGAACCTAATTTAAGACAGAACAAGGAGCTGTATTTGGTTCTAGGTGGTTTGGAAGTTAGACTGTAAACTAGAACAGTGTTCTTAGAACTGTGGGTTGTAAACCACCAGTAGATCATGAAATCAATTTAATATATCTAATAGATCAAAACCAGCAAAATGTTTGTAATGAAATAAAAGAGAAATAGAAGAGTACATTGCACATAGCAATAATAAATATCATAAAACTTTTATTTCAGTTATGTATTTTATATATATATATTCACTATATTGTGCATGTAAGTACTGGGTAGAATTGTAAACTGTTCCCTATTTTGATTTCTGATCAAAAATGTTTGAAAGCCACTCCTCTAGAGAAACCTCAGTTTATGATGGGAGCTGGAGGGGCTGGAGATTGACCTTAGTTTCTCAACTTCCCTGCAACTTGGATCCGAGACTAAGGTGGAGATGGCAAAAGGAGCAGAGTGTCACTCCTGTCTGGGCACATATTTCAACCCTATTTGTAGAACCGGGTGTGGTGCCTAAGACCCTGGCTTGCACTGTGAGTCATTTTGCTTTAGGACATGGATCTGCAGATGAGTTTTATAAGAAGTATACGGAAACTGGCATTGCTGTCCAAGATGCTGAGGATGAGAAGTTCAAGTTTTCCTACAAGGAGGTGCTGCTGAGTTACATGCTGGTGAGTGTGCAGGGAGGACATGGGCAAAACCCTGAGAAGTTCATTACCAAGAGTGCAGGTAATGGGTAAAACTCGCCAGTCCGGAAGAACAGACCTTGGGCGTATTTCCGCCTGAGGGTGCCCAACGGTCCAATGAGGTTTCCACCTCTTTGTGTCTAGAAACTCCCCTGGTCCTTCCTGAGACAGTTTACCTCCTTGTCTGTGTTGCAGGACTTCATCAGGGATGAGCCCCTGGATTCCTTGGCTAGCCCTGTTCGGTGGAAAGTCTTAATCGCCATCAGATACCTCAGGTAGAGAATTTTTTGTTTGTTCTCATTGAAAAAATATTTCCTCCCCCATATCCTCATTCTGATCAACTGACTTATCGATCGGTGCAGACTCTAGTGCACGGATCAAACATGAACACAGTTCATCAACAGGTTATTTCAAATGGGGGCTTTTTCTCTTTCCAGAGTGACAGAATTGACTGAGAGCCTGATCATTTGTTGACTCACAGGGACTAACGGAGCTGCTTACAAGAGTCAGACTTATTGATATATGAGGACTGAAACTTCTGTGCAAAAATAATTTATCTTGGCCTGTAGGCAAATTTTAATCGTCCCATTAGAAATATATGAAACCCTTAATCACATCCTAGTTTGGTTAGCAGCAATAAGCCTGAAGAAGATAATAATTTTAAGCACGTTTTTAAAATAATATTTTTCCC
Source organism: Monodon monoceros (assembly GCF_005190385.1). Taxonomy (NCBI): domain Eukaryota; kingdom Metazoa; phylum Chordata; class Mammalia; order Artiodactyla; family Monodontidae; genus Monodon; species Monodon monoceros. The sequence goes on along the minus strand of NW_021703768.1, from coordinate 34,362,659 downwards.
CTGCAGTAAAAGAAATAGAAGTTCACTGTTAAAACCTGGAAACTACAGAAAGTTTTTAAAAATAATAAAAATCATCCCAATCCTCCCCCCCTTATTATCAACATTTTGGTATATTTCCAGGTCTTTATTTCTAGTCTTCCATGTTGGTTACAGAGTTGAGATTCTACTCTGCATATGACTTTTTATCCTGTTTTTTTTTTTCTCACCTCATCTTACATATTCCCATGTTATTACCAACTCTTCACAGACATCAGTCATTTTTTATTAATTTTTTTAATTTTTGATTGTGGTAAAGTATACATGTTTATCATCTGAGCCATTTTTAAGTGTACAGTTCAGTGTGTTAAGTACTTTTACATTGTTGTGCAAAGCAATCTCCAGAACTCTTTTCATCTTGCAAAACTGAAGCTCTGTACCCGTTAAACAACTCTTCATTCCCTCCTTCCACCAGCCCTGGCAGCTACCATTCTACTTTCTGTCTCTGTGAATTTTATACTTTAGGTAACTCATGTAAGTGGCATCATACAGTATTTATCTTTTGACACCTGGCTTATTTCCCTTAGAACAATGTCTTCAAGGTCCATCCATGTTGTAGCATGAATCAGAATATCATTCCTTTTTTAAGGCTGAACAATATTCCATTCTACGTGTATACCATATTTTGTTAATCCATTCATCTGTTGGACGTTCATCTGATGGGTGTTTTTCACATTTCGGCTATTGTAAATAATGCTGCTATGAACATGGGTGCACAGATATTTCTTCCAGACCCTGCTTTTAATTATTTGGGGTATATATCCATAAGTAGGCCTGCTGGATCATATGTCAAGCCTATTTTTATCTTTAGAGTAACCACCATACTGTTTTCTCTGGCAGTGACACTATTTTACATTCCCACCAGCAGTGCACAAGGGTTCTAATTTTTCTGTATCCTTGCCATCACTTTTTTTGTTTGTTTGTTTTTACAGTAGCCATCCTAATGGGTGTGAGATGGTATCTCATTGTGGCTTTGAGTTGCCGTTCCCTAATGATTAATGACTTCGAGCCTCTTTTCATAGCCTTACTGCCTATTTGTATATCTTCTTTGGAAAAATGTCTGTTCAATCCTTTGTCCTTTTTTTTTTTTGGTTCTTTCTTTTTGTTGTTGTTGAGTTGTAGGAGTTATTTATGTATTTTATATTCTTTCTATTCTCTATAAGGTTATTAACCCCTTATTAGATATATGATTTGCAAATATCTTCTCTCATTCCATAGGTTGTCTTTTACTCTAAATTGTGTTCTTGATGCACAGAAGTTTTTAATTTTGATGTAGGCCCATTTGTGTATTTGTACTTTCATCATCTGTGCTTTTAGTGTCATATCCAAGAAATCATTGCCAAATCCAATATCATTCCCCTCTGAATGGTCTTGGAACCCTTCTTGGAAATCATCTGACCATATATACTAGAGTTTGTTTCTGGGCTGTCTATTGTATTCCATTGGTCTGTATGTCTGTTTATTTATGCCAGTACTATACTGGTTTGATCGCTGTGGTTGTGTAATAAGTTTTGAAACCAGGAAGTGTGAGATCTCCAACTTTGTTCTTTTTCAAGATTGTTTTGGCTACTTGGGGTCACTTGAGATTCCATGTGAGTTTTAGGATGGATTTTTCTATTTCTTCAAAAAGTGTCATTGGGATTCTGATAGGAATTCCATTAAATCTGTAGACTGCTTTGTATGGACATCTTAACAATAATAAATACTCAAATCCAAGGACATGGAATGTCTTTCTCTTTATTTGTGTCTTCTTTAATTTCCTTCAGCAACATTTTGTGGTTTTCAGTGTACAAGTCTTTCACCTTCTTGGTTATTCCTAAGTATTTTATTCTTTCTGATGTTATTGTAAATGGAATTGTTAATTTCTTTTTTTGATGGTCATTGTTTAAGTGTATAAAAATGCAACTGATATTTGTGTGTTGATTTTGTATTCTGCAACTTTTTTTGTGTGTGTGTGGCTGCGTTGGGTTTTTGTTGCTGTGCATGGGCTTTCTCTAGTTGCGGCAAGCGGCGGCTATTCTTTGTTGCGGTATACAGGTTTCTCACTGCGGTGGCTTCTCTTGTTGCAGAGAACGGGCACTAGGCACATAGGCTTCAATAGTTGCAGCACATGGGCTCAGTAGTTGTGGCACTCAGGCCCTAAAGCACAGGCTCAGTAGTTGTGGCACACAGGCTTAGTTGCTCCACGGCATGTGGGATCTTCCCAGACCAGGGTTTGAACCCATGTCCCCTGCATTTGCAGGAGGATTCTTAACCACTGAGCCACCAGGAAAGTCCCTGTATTCTGCAACTTTGATGAATTTGCTTATTAGTTTTAATATTTTTTGTAGATTCTTTAGGATTGTCTATGTATAAGATCATGTCATCTGCAAACAGAGATAATTTACTTCACCTTTCCAATCTGGATGCCCTTATTTATTTTTCTTATCTAATTGCTCTGGCTGGAACTTCCAGTATTACGTTAAATAGAAGTGGCATCTTTGTCTTGTTCCTGATCTTAGAGGGAAAGTTTTCAGTCTTTCACCATTGTGCATGATGTTAGCTGTAGGCTTTTCATATGTGGCATTTATTATGTTAAGGTAAAAAACATCATTTTTAATGGCTACCTAATATCTTGGTACATAGATATGCCTCATATTGTTACATTTAATTATTAATCAACCTCCTATTGCTACATTTAATTATTTCTTGTTTTTAAAAACTATAAGTAATACTTTGGTGAACACCCTTGTGCAAAAAGTGTTCTCTGAACTTCTAATTACAGAAGTTGACAATTCGTTTCAATAAATATTATTGAGTTGCATCCATGTATCAGACACTGAGCTAGGTTCTAAAAGGACAATGTCGAACAAAATACGGCCTTGCTCTGAAGGAGTTTTAGTCAGCTAGGGGAAATAAATGCAAAACACATTCACATAATTTCTCTAAAACTCGATAAGAAGCAAAATAAGGGAAGGCACAAGTTGCCATGTTTACAAAGATGAGGGAGGTTTAAAGAAAGTGCAAATAAATCTTGAAGATCAATTAAGAATTAACCAGGCTCCAGAACAGTATTGTCAAGTAGAAATAAAGTATAATACAAGTTACATATGTCAGTTAAAATTTTCTAGTAGCCACTTTTAAACATGTAAAAAGAAACAAGTTAAATTAATTTTAATAATTAATTTTAATCTAATATATTCAGTATATTATTTCAAGTATTTAAAATAAAGAAGTAATAAGATAATTAACATGATTTTCATACTAAATCTTCAAAATCCAGTGTGTTTTACAATTACAGCCTATTTTAAATCAAACCAGCCACAACTCAAGTGTTCAATAGCCACATGTTGCTAATGGCTATCCTCACATGGACAGGACACCTGTAGAACTTGCAAACTAATCTCTAATGGCAGAAAGCAAATCAGTGGTTGCCTTGGGCCAGGGTAGAGAAAGAGACAAGCTGCAAAGAAGCATGAGGAAAAATTGGGGGATGAGAGCAATGTTCTATATTGATTATACTGGTGGTTCCATGAGTATGAAACTCATTTGATTGCACACTTTAATGGATGCAGCTGGTTGTGCATAAATTATAGCTCAATAAGTTGAGTTTTTTAAACAGCCAGCCAGACGGTAAGGATGAGAAGATTGTTCAGCATCTATCAACACATTTAACACTTTCAATAGAGTTGTCCCAGCTGTTACTGACTTTTATTCTCCAGTGAGAGAACCAATTTCACCTTTCTCTGAGAGTGTCATCATTTTTAACTTCTTTGTTAATTTGGTTGCTGACAAGTGGTATTGTATTGTCTTAATTTACACTTATTTAATAACAAATGGAGTTTTTCATGTTTATTGAACATTTACATTTTTCCAAGTTATGTCCAAGTTTGTTTATATCCTCATAATGTCTATACTATATGTCAGAAAGAAAGAAAGAGAGAGAGGAAGGAAAGAAAGGAACAAAAGAAGGAAGATTCCATTATCATTTATTCACTTGTGCATTTATAAGAACCTATAGCATGTGTGACATTACATATAACATGAGAGGACATATGAAATTTATAAAACTCACTGCTCCAAACTTAGAATCAATCTCTCTCTCTCTCTCTCTCTCTCACACACACACACACACACACACACACGCACACACAGTCAAGTGCTAAAGAAAACAAGTAGATTAATGTTAGATCATATAGTAAAGGGTAAAGTAATGCAAAGCAAGTGATGGTTTGTTTATCACTCTAATAAATTAGACCCGAAGCGTGTGGACTATGCCCACTGCTACAGTCTGGTTCTATGTCCCCAATCTCTCTCTACTTCCATCACCACCTCCCTCAACATCCCAGCCCATCAGAAATGTACCTGACCCCTTCAGTCCCTTCAGACTGGCAGTTCTTGGGAATTCTACTGGGTTATGTTTTGTTTGTCAACATAATATCCACTCCTCCCTGTGGTTCTCGTTTCAGTAAACTGAAACCTCAGCTCTCACTGAATGACCATCTTAATATTCTTGAGGAGAACATCCGGAAGCTGCTGCCCCTTCCACCTCTGGAAAAACTCAAAAATGAGGGCAAGACAGACAAGGACACGGAGCACATTCATGTACGAGGGGGTGAGGCCCGAGGGGAGTGCAGAGTGGAGTAGAATGAATGAACTTGCTCCCCTCGGCTTGACCCTCGCACTCACTTTGATTTCAGTTTCTCTACGAACGATCCATGGATGCTCTGGGGAAGCTGCTGAGGACCATGATGTGGGATAACGTGAAAGCAGAGGACTGTCAAGAAATGGTCAATGTGAGTAGGGCCACTGCTCAAACTGACTCCCATAGTCCCTAATCGGTGCTCCAAGGCACCCTCCAAACTCTGCCTCATCCTTGTCACAGGGACTCGTCCAGCCCAACCCACGTGGCCCACCATGTAGGGCCAGCCCACTTAAAAAGGGTTTGTGGGGAGGCCAGCACGCCGTTCCGGAGGAGGCAGAGCAAGAGCGAGAGAACGAGAGCGAATGAATACGAGGATACTAAGGAAAGACTTCTACTTTTTGACCAACAGCTTCTCCGAATGTGGTTTGTTTCACAAAAAGAGTGGGAAAGGGAAAGAGCCTTCCAGATCACCGCGAAAGCGCTGACAAATGATATTGAGGTAAGGAAGCCCCTAAAATGGATGGATGGCATTGCTTTGCTAACAGCAGGGACCCCTGAGGCCGCTGGAATCCAAAACTCGTGCGTGACGGATCTCCAGTCCCGGGTGGGGTCTTTCCGGAGAACCACCAGCGAGGTCTGTCCTAACCCAGAGCGTCTTTGCTCGCTTGCTCGCTTACTTGACCACCGCCCTTAAAGTCTGAGATTCCATTCTATTCTAAGGGCCTGCATGGAAGGAACAAGGGACTTAATATCCAGTGTTGGGACTATCCTGGGACATCGCCAAGCCACCCCGTCACCTTGGGGTCCCCCTTTGTCCTGCAGGCACCAGAGAACTTTAAAATAGGCTCACTCCTCGGCCTCCTGGTTCCTCAATCCTGTGACACCCTGCCCTCCATCCGCCAGGCGGCTGCTAGCTCGGCTATTGGTCTGTTCTGCATAAAAGGTGAGGGAAGGATGTGAAACCCACAGATGCAGAGAAGATACCTGTTTTCTTTCGTTCTCAGCTTTTCTCGTCGTCCATCTATATCTCTCTCCTTCCTCCTCTCTCTCTTTCTCTTTCTCCTCCCCCAGTTCAGCCATTTCTGAGTTCTGATACCTTAATTATGTCACACAATTTGTCTCTCTTTTAGATCCTTTTTCCTCAGTGGCTCTGCCTTCTGGTTTTTTAAAATAAAGATAATAACACTAGAGCATGATAAAGAGTCATTAAAGCAGGTAAAATGTTTTGAGAGAGTCCGATTTAAATCACACAGCAATTGGGCATATTAGCAAAGCTTTCTCTATCACACGGCTTTCTTCCAGAGGAAATTGCACTATTATTATGGTGCTAAAGTGCCTTTCAGAGTTTCCTAAGAGAGATAACTTTGTGGAGGTTTTTCCAGCTTGCATAGCTGGACCTCTGTCTGCTCTGCCAGGACACGTGAGTAACTGTCAATGTCAGGAAATATAAGGAATTTTAAAACATCAGTCTCAGGCTGAAACCAACACTCAGGGCTTCCTGATTAAATCCAGGTTAAATAAGCAGGTGTTTCGCTGAGCTGGGTCCTGCATCGTATGCACAGTTCTCTGCAGACCAGGTGCAGCCAGGAACACTCAGCCAGGTTGACTGCAGCTCATGCCCACCCTCGGCTCTTCATTCTCTTAGGTACTCGGTAAACATTTCTTGAGTGACTTTTCATGTGTCAGGCACTGTTCTGATGCTGGAAGCACAGAGATATTATAATTCTAAGATTCGCATAAGAAAAGTATGTTAGGTTTGCTGTGCAAAAGCTTTTGAGCCAAAAGGTGGAATTTGGTTGGGGGCAGAGGGTAGAGTTAGTCAAAAAGGCCAAACTATTCAACAGAGCCCGAATAGGTCTCTTGGGCTATGGGACAGTCCCTTGGGATATGGGAAGATAATTCATGAAGGGTATATGCTTTTACCAAAGCCAGGAAAAAAAAAAAAAATGAATTAAGGAAGTGATAACTAAAGGACCATTTTAATAAGAGAAGAAATGTGCCAGAGGGGGACCTCATAGGAAGAAAGGAATTAGAATTCTATTATTGTTCTACCCATTCTCCCTTTAGTGTCCTTTATTTTCCTGAAACATGCAAAGTTCAGGTCCTTAAATATTCTTTGTTAACAAGAAATCCCATACTTCATTATTCACGTTAACTCTTTTTCTTGGTTGACCAAATAAATATGGTAGAGAGAGAGAAAAACGATTATTTTTTTTTACTAGATACAAGTAACTAGTGCGACACTAAATTAAATACCCATTTAATACTCATGGGTGTTGTTCAGTCAGTTGTTAAAGCAGATGAGGGATCTAAGGTTAAGAAATTTACCAGTTCCTTGGACAATTGAAAGCAGCGGAGCTGGACTTTGAGCCCAGGTCGTCTGCCCATTGGCTAGGCTGCCTTCCAGAGTGGTTCAGGTGTGAGTTTCCACAATTACTATACTCCATTCAAACAACAAACAGAATATCATTACCGTTTAGGTCTGCATTTACAAATTGGTATCAACAGTCACTTAACACAGCTGCTGATGTTCCTATTACAATGGTTGCCTTACCATTTCCTCCAAAGTGGCTCAGTGCAGAATGGAGCTCCAACAGAGACAGCAGTATAGCAGAGCAGTAAGAGCCTGGGCATTGGTGTCAGACCAGCGTTCAGGTTCCAGCTCTCCTATCTTTACTAACTGCGTGATCCAGCCAAATGGCTTTACACCTCTCTGCCTCAGCTTTCTCAACTGCAAATAACCTCAGATCATTTTTAGGAGCAATGAGATCATTACGTGCAGAGTATTTAGCATGCTGCTGGCATGCAGAAACTACTCAATCAGTGTTTGATCTTATGCTCACCACCTAATCAGACAGGCTTTAGTGGGTTTGTTAAAGGCATCCAGCAGCTGAATTAGTGTCACATCAAAATACAGACAGCTTCTTCAACCCCTGTCAGCTCTTTGAACTCCTATGTCACCCTTTGTTGATTGTAGGCATTCGCCTGGAAGTGGAAAGACTACAGGATTTGCAGGAAGGGCTGCAATGTGATGATGTGCAGGTCCAGATCAAGATTTCCTCCAAAATAGCAAAGGTAAAAGATATAGAGGACTGGCCAAGGGATATAAGGATGATTCTGGGTTGATTTCCAAATGAGTCATCTGTGTACACCCCGTTACCCAGGAGGGCAACAGCCTAGCCATTCTACCTGAATGGAAGACCTTTGTCCACTCATTTATTAACTCTGGGTCCATGTGCACAGGCAACACCTGCTACTGATCATTTCAAACTCTGGGAAACCTGGGGAACCAAGTGGCCCTCTCCAGGGTGAGGGAGGCAGTGGGGTGAAATGGAAGGAACAGGACTTTGGGGTCGATCAGACGCACTCTGTGTGCACTGTTTGAAGTGTGTGCACTGGGTGATCAGTCTCATCTTAAAAAGAAAAAATGCATAACCTTCCTCTCAGAGCTGTTGTGAGGACTGGTCGATCAAGTCATTCATTTATTCATTCGCCTAATATGCCCTGTGCACCTACCACATGCCACACTTTTTTCTAGGCTCTAAGGATAGAAACACCTGCCCTCATTGAGCTTGCATCCTAGTAGATGGAGCAGCCAGATAAATATGATGTCAGGTAGTGACAACTGAGAAAAATAAAATCAAGGAAGGGAATAAAGAGTACGGGAGGGGTGATCCCCTAGGAAGACCTCTCTGAAAGGGAGAACCATGAAGACATCTAGAAAAGAACATTCCAGGCAGAGTGCAAACAGCATGTGCAAAGGCCCTGAGGTGGAGAAAGAAGTGGGTCATGAGATCCAAGAGACAGCCCAGAGCTGATTGAAGTGCCTTCCGGGACTCGTTAAGGATCTTGGCTTTTATTCCAGTTGGAATCAAAAGCCAGCAGAGGGTTTTGAACAGAAGAGTCAAGACCACTAGGTACACTGTGGCAGTTGTGAAATGTAGAAGGGCACCCTTGTGTGAGGCAGCATCATTCCTAATGTGGACATTATAGGTTTATATGTGTATTATGGCAGTTATCCACAGAGGGCAGTAAAGGGTCCAACAAACTCAGTCACTGTGACAATAACAGAGAACTCTCTTGAGAACAGGGCACTTTTCCTAATTTGCAAAAGCTCCTTATGGGCTAGTGGTGGTTCTGCGAGGAGGAATGTGATTGGACTTACATTTTCTGAAGGGTCATTGGGCTGCCATGTTGAGACTAGACTATAGGCTGGCAAGAGTGAAACTAGTGAGGTTAGTTTGAAGGAAACTGTAAGAATCTACATATGAGATTAGGTGGGCTGGACTAAGGAGGCAGCAGCGGGGATGAGAAGGTGATGAGGACATAGGAGACAAGCCCGTGGGGGACAGGGAGGGAACATATGTCAAATGCCTAAGAAAGTGTCTGATGCATGAGAGGTGCTCAAAAACATGAATTCCCTTTCTTCCTTTCTTCCTAAACCAATATCCATCCCAATATGAAAAAAAAAAAAAAAAAAACCGTAACTGTTGAGCTTGGACCCAGGCAAGCATTTCGTGTTATACAGAACAGAGGCACGAGTCTAGGCCTTGATCTTGGAGCCACGGTAACTCAGAAACCGGCTGGGATATGCAACTACTCATGAAAAGGAACCCATTTCCTCTCAAAGATGGTTCTACCAAACATCATCGGGCCATTTAATACTGGAGGAAGTCGGTTGTGAATAGGAATGTTTTCATACCCACAAACTCATAATCATGACCATCTTGCTTGGCTAAAGCCCCAAATAATGCTCCTGGACTTTATTCAAACTTCTAACTTTTCACCTCCCCTGCCTGCCTTTTCATTCATACACACGGAGAGACATATACAACCAAACATTGTGTATAGTTCTTGTTTAGAGACCAAAATTGTAAAGTTTTTCTTTTCTTCACTTTTTATTATTCACTACTCTTGATATTGAAACATGCAAAAGCAAAAGACAGCGTTCATAATAATTCACCCTCTGTGTGAAGTGCGTCAGAAAGAGAAAAACAAATATCATATGCTAACACATATATATGGAATCTAAAAAAAAAAATGGTTCTGAAGAACCTAGGGGCAGGACAGGAATAAAGAGGCAGATGTAGAGACCTAAGGACACGGGGAGGGGGAAGGGTAAGCTGGGATGAAGTAAGAGAGTGGCATGGACATATATACACTACCAAGTGTAAAATAGCTAGTGGAAGCAGCCGCATAGCACAGGGAGATCAGCTCGGTGCTTTGTGACCACCTAGAAGGTTGGGATAGGGAGGGTGGGAGGGAGACACAAGAGGAAGGAGATATGAGGATATATGTATATGTATAGCTGCTGATTCACTATGTTATACAGCAGAAACCAAGCACTGTAAAGCAATTATACTCCAATAAAGATGTTAAAAATAATAATAATAATTCACCCTCTGTATGGATACTGTGAGGCACCGAGTATTTAGCACAGCACTTAGTACACAGTGATAGATTTCCTGAATTTTCAAGCCTAGCTATTCTTTGGCAGACACAAGACTTATTTCTATGATTCATGAAATGTATGTGAAAGTACTTTACAACACATAAAATGGCATACAAACATTATGCATTATTTTTCCTTTATGGGGTATGATGTAACTTCAGGTTTGGAGAGCAGATTGCCTTGGCAGGCCTGAAATTTAATAAATAATGAAATGATCAAGAGACAACTTCAAGGAAAGTTTACTTGAAGTTGAAAGGTCGAGTCTATGTCCTATTTTAGTATTCTCTCTGGTTTCTATGGCCCCAGTCACATGCTAACTTTGTGGAAAGCCCAGTGGTTTCTAACATCCTAAAACCAAGAATAGGTGTCCAGATATGAAGTGAGGTGGCTGATGACATGAGTCTTTCTGGTTCATTCTCAGATCGTCAGTAGACTCATCCCAAGTGAAGAAATGCTCATGTTCCTGGGGGAAACCCTGGATGGTCTGGAGAGCCTCAACCCCACGTGTACAAAGGCATGTGGCATCTGCATGATCGCTGCCCTGAAGGAGCAGGGAGCTGCTTTAGAAGATCAGGTGAACCAAGAGCCAATCTGACAACTGAGCAGAATTCTAACACTTCTGAAATGCCAATACCAGAAGTAGGTCGCCACTTCTCAGCTGGTCCTCTGATGGGCCACAGGTGGGAGTGCGCACGGCCTCAAGAGGCCTCAACAGAGACCCAAGTTGCGTGTGAAGAGCCAGGCTCACACTGAGTGCCTGTCTAGCCTGACTCAATTGCTTCTCTAGTCTGTGATGATAAGAACTTTACAGACTGCCACTCTCTGGTCAGAGGCATGTGGATCATGGAAAACTGGGTTGTGAGGTCTGCAAGGATGAGCGTGACCTTGTGAACGAATGCCTTTAAGATGGCCACTGAGGGCCAAGAGAATTTTCTAATCCCACTGCCACTCTGCGAGCTGCTCTTGAACACCCCTTAGGTATTTTCTGGTAAAGAAGGCTGTCATTGGGGAATTGACTAAAAGAAAAGTCTCAGTCCCTCCTCCCAACTGGAAAGTTAAGCAGAGAGAACAGGATTTAAATTCAGGAAGCCTGGTTAAGAGCTCCAAATGGAGATACTCTATTCTCTCTCTTAAAGTCAGAAACAGAACACCAGCAATTCAGAGATTGAGGAGGAAAACAATCTTTAACTCAATAAAGGCTTTCCAAGGGGAACAGGAGGAGGAACTTATGGTCCCCATAGCCCAGAATCATCCACCCTAAATTTAAAATTTTTCCAAAGCATGACTTTTAGAGGTGACCTCTGTGCTAATTACTGTCCAATCAGCTTTTTTCAAAATCATTCATTGAGTACATACTATGTGCCAGTCATGAGAGAATCAAAGGTTAATAGCTTTGGAATGTCCATGTATTTGTGTGTTTAGCATAAAAGGGGAAGTTGCTCACACACTAAGTAAAGGCTTACAATAGGGACCTAAATCCTCTCCAAGAATGATTGAAATGGGACCGTGTGGTATTCATGTTTGCAGGATATTTATGATTAAGGAATTATAATTCTAAGAAAATATTGTATTTACCTAAAAGTGTCTATCCAAAGTAAGCGGGAAAAATTTCCACTAGAAGCCAACGTTCTTTAGCATGGAGACATGCCCTTACCCATGTCAAAAGCCAGGTGTGTAATATCATTCCCTACTGCACACAGATTAACACCCAAACTCAGAAAGGTGGCCCTCAATGCCCTTTAGCACCTGGCTTCATCTTTCCTATCAAGTTATCTTCCTTTTATCACCTTTGTTCTTTCTTTGCTCCAAACTGGACCATTCTCCTATTCCATAAACCTTTTCCACATTTGCCTCTACCATGCTCTCATGCCACTTTTCTATATAGATTTTATGCTTTTACAGCCATCATGTTCACAGCAAAATGGAGCTGAAGGTACAAAGTTCCCGTATACCTCCTGTCTCCACACTACCCACATCCCACATCACAGTGGTACATTTGCTACAATCGATGAACGCACATTGACACATCATATAATCACCCAAAAGCCTTAGTTTACGTTAGGGTTTAGTCTTGGTGTTGACAAATGTATAATGACACGTGTTCACCACTGTAGTATCATACGGATTAGTTTCACTGCTCTCTAAACCCTCTGTGCTCTATTCTCATGGTGTCTGATTTTACATCTTTACCTGTGCTCTTCCTTCTGATGAGGATGACCTTCCCCACCATCTCCACCTTGCCTTTTGGAATTGCTATATATCCTTTGAGGCCCAGACCAGATGTCCCTCCACAGTAACCTCAGTTACTTCTGGATTCCCCTATCAGTCCTGTACCTCTTGTACACCATTTGCCATACAGAGCCTTCTGCACAGCCCTTGGGTATATGGCTGATGTCCTTTATGGGACCACCCATTCCTTCTGAGAAAGGGCTACATCTTATTCATCCCTGGTAAATGCCCCACAGCGCCCAACACAGCACCTGGCATAATGCAGCCTTTCGCTAAATGTTTGCTAAATTGATTTAAGAATAAATGCCCAATTTATCGATAATCGTCCTGAGCAAGAGATAGGCCATGTGTAGAATCAACTGCTTTTTTAACATTATTTCTAATTCATCAACCACCGCCTACAATATGCTGACCGTACGTGACCTAAGCCATCCATGTAGAGGAAAAATGGCAACTCAGCGTTTGATTTGGCTTTTTCTTTTTAGCTGTTGGAGATCTTGGGCATAATTTACCATCACATGCCGGTCCTCAGACAAAAGGAGGAAAGTTTTCAGTTTATGCTGGAAGCCATCTCCCAAATAGCCAGCTTTCACATGGATGCAGTTGTTGCCAACCTTTTACAGAAGCCTCTGCCCTTTGACAGGGAGATTCTAACTGAGTTGGTCCCTTTTCCTAGGAAAGGCCACTCTGTAAGGTATTGGGGAAGAATCTGTGGTTTGAGAGAAAGATAGCAAACAAAAGTTGAAAACATCTCACCTGAATAATTTCAAAAATGGTGTTTGAATCACAGGTAATGGTTTTCCAAGTATTTTTCAAATATATGTCCTCATTGGATGATGAGAGTTTTAGGAGTGTGTGCGTGTGTGTGTGTGTGTGTGTGTTTAATAGGAATAAGTATTAGAAAGTGAGTATTTCTTCCCTTTCTGGTTGCCTAAAACGAATCTATATGAGAGGTTTCTGTCTTGATGGACATTAACAAACCTCAGCAACCCAAGGCCAGAATGCTAGATTGTTAAATAAAACATCCTTATTATCCCCAGGCATGTTGGCATGTCCATCCGTCCTTGCAACTGTGATTAGTCATAATGTGGTTTTAGAGTGGATCAGATGAAAAAGCTCATATCCCAAGGAGTAGAGCCTTATCGGCTTCCTGCCGTGCTTCCCTAGGGACACAAAGACACTGTGGAAGGCTCTGGCTGAGAACCCAGCCTCCAGTGGCAAACTCTTGCAAGCCTTAATAGACAAACTGGAGAATGAGTTAGAAGATGACCTCGCGGGGACAGAGGCGATCTCCGTGAGTTGGACAACCTGCCACCCGCCCGGGATGCTGCCCCACTCCATCCCACCTGGCACTGGGTGATGTAGCATTAATCGCACTTCTTCCCCTCTCATACCCCGGTTTTAAATCAATTCCAGTTTATATTGGACAAATATGGCAGTGATTTTGTCTGCAGCTGATCACGTTCAGAAGGAAATTTCTCATCAGCCCAAAGAAAATCTGTCTCTCTGTATTTCCAAGTTAGTCTTCAAGATATCCACTTGTTATTGAAAGACCCCAATACTGGTGCCCCCTGGAGTTTGGAGTCGCCCCACATGACAGCCCTGAGAAACACAGCAGGAGTTGAGAACTTTCCAGACAAATAAACCCTCCCTTTTCTATGTGCTTTCACCACAAATGTGGTCAACCTGGAAAGCAATCCTTTGTACAGAAAACAAACTGGAAGATCAGCCCTGCCTGACCACAGGGTCCTTTCTCCTCTCAGGTGGCCTGTGCAATTCATGAAGTGGTGTCAACAGGCACCCCTGTCGCAGGCCTGTACCCAAAGCTGTTCACCCTTTTCCTGAAGCTGGTCAGCTGCACACTGGGCCAGAAGATGCCCACGTCAACCCTAAACCGCTGCCGGCGGGTGATGCAGCAAGGGGAGCGGCAGCAGATCGCAGACCCCTGCAGGTCAACAGCCAGGCAGAGAGGGACTTCCAGAGCAGTCCTGACCTGACTCCAGAAGGGGCTGGCGTGGCCTCAACTACCCGTGAAGAAACAAGACGCCTCCATCCTTGAGCCTCGTAGCTCTTCTTCCCTGGGTACCCGGCATAGTTGCCCAGAACGGTCATACAATGAATAAGCAGTTATGTCCTCTTCCCTAGAGGGCCCAATCCACTTCCTTTGTTTTCTTTCATTGAGACCTTTCAAGGAAAGATGGAATTCTGTGATTTTCAAGGCCACCAAGGAAAGAATATAAAATAAAAATAAATACCACATTTCCTCAAATCTAAGACTTCTCCAGTTGAAGGAAGCAACATTATTTCATGTAACATTGAGAAAGGAAAAAAAAAAGAGTCCCAATTAAGTCATGAATCAGTGCTTTCTTATACTATTAAATTTGCATTTTATATTGATCCAAAAAGCTCTTTGAGGATTAGTAGGTATAGTTACCCTTTATCACACTGCTCTGCTTTCCTGGTTTTTTGCATTAACTTTTTGTTCCGATGTCAAATCAACCTTTTTTTTTTTTTGCGGTACACGGGCCTCTCACTGTTGTGGCCTCTCCCATAGCGGAGCACAGGCTCCGGACGCGCAGGCTCAGCGGCCATGGCTCACGGGCCCAGCCGCTCCGCGGCATGTGGGATCTTCCCGGACCGGGGCACGAACCCGTGTCCCCTGCATC
This sequence comes from Monodon monoceros, assembly GCF_005190385.1. Taxonomy (NCBI): domain Eukaryota; kingdom Metazoa; phylum Chordata; class Mammalia; order Artiodactyla; family Monodontidae; genus Monodon; species Monodon monoceros. The sequence continues at coordinate 34,347,652 of NW_021703768.1, read as the reverse complement.
AGCAGGCAGACTCTCAACCACTGAGCCACCAGGGAAGCCCCCAAATCAACCTTTCTAAGACATTTTAAATAGCAGTTAGGCTCAGCACATGTAGTTCCAATAGTACATGTAACTTTACTAAAATGCCCACAGCTCAAAGAGCCATACCTAAATCCATGCATGTACACGCATTGTATACACAGGCAATAGCAACTGCATCACAACTACTGTCTGGCCAACAACTGCAACGCACTACCCATTGCGAGATGCATCCTGATTTCCAAGGTGCTGTTTTGTTTTAGAACCAGTGAAGCAACCTCCATTCATCCAGGAGTGAGCGAGCATTGTAGGGAACATTTTTTTTAAAAAGAAACACAATGTGCTATATTTATTCTGTAGAATACAGTGTTTACAAGTGACCAGATCCACACATATCAATATAGAGCCCCAAGACATAATAAATGAAAATACAGAATACAGACAGCTTGATGTTATTTATTAAGGACTTGGGGATTCACAATTCCTTGCATGGTACTGACTTACTTTTGTGGTGCCAACTGTCTCCTTCAGGCTCTCGACTACAACTCTGAAGTGTGTGCAGGCCCAGGCCATGAAAGAAGGGCTGGCCAAAGAATCTGACGAGGGGGACAACATGTGGACCCTCCTCAGCAGTCCCAGTAGGCACCACATAGGAGTCTGTGCACTGGCCAGGTAATGTGCAGATACTCCAGAACTGGATACGAAGGAAAACACTGAAGACAAAGTAAAAATGCAACGCAGGCAACTTCACTGACAGCAATTGATTCAGTAAGGACTTAGAGCCCAGGAGAAAAAAACAGGGAAGAAAGAGCAAAGGGGTTGGGAAGAGACAGCAGGATCAGCCCCAAACTCACCAACCCCACAGAAAATAGTGATACAATGAACACTTTTAGGCAAACTACACTTCAGTCGGGCACTTGGATAGGCTATTATAAAGTTAAGCCTTGGTGCTCTTTCCTTTTTAACATTCCTTTTTGGATAATTTAGTTTCCTGATAGAGAAATAGACTAAAGTGCCTTCCACTGTTTAGAAAGCAAAAAGCCTCTGCTACAGTGGGAGCCTTGGTTTTCTAGGAGCATGGCAGCGTGGCAACACAGACTCATTCCGGACATCACGGAACAACTCTTCCCATCCCTGACCTCCTCCTCGGAGAACTACCGGATAACGGGCGCAGCTTTCTTCTCTGAGGCAAGGGAGCACAGCCATCCCAGCAGGCTCGTTGGGACCCAGTGGGGTATTTCTCTCAGGAGTTGTGGGAATTTGAGCCACGGAAGAGGGACCGTCTCTGGGATCTTTGGCAATGGAGAGATCCAGCTATTGCCAGAGACACAGTACCTGAGCAGAGAGAGAGAGAAAGAGAGAGGAAAAAGAACCCAGCCTCATCCTCTTCCTGCCCTGTGGTCTGCAGACATCAACTCTCAAGACAGAGAAGGGTAGAGAATCAACCTGGAAGGGACAAAACAAAATGCAACCAACAAATATATTATGGTCCTTTCAAACTCTGGGATAAAGGCTGACCCAGCCAATGCAAAGAAGGAAATTGTCAGTAACTCCTGTTTTCCCTGCTCCATGTTTCCATTTAGATTAGAAATACCTTCTTGACTAGGTATTTTGGTTCTCATCACCACATAACCTTGACCTGTGGGGTGCTCACTTCTAGAGCTTAGTTGCTGCCAGACATTTGAATTCACCCGAGGGCTCCCTCCTCTGCCCCACAAGCAGCTGGGGCCCTACTCTTTAATCATAGCTATAATGCCTTTGGAACTCTCCTGAAGGGAGGCCCTTCCCTGAACTAAAGGGGAGGAGTGTGTCACTTTCAGCTCATGAAGGAGCCAATCCTTTGGAAGCACGGGAATCTACAGGATGTGCTGATCTTGATGGATCAGACTGCCTGGGACTCCAATGCCATTCTGAGGCAAATGGCCATCCGAGCCCTCGGTAATAGTGCTTCTGGAGCCCCTCACAAGGTAAAAGGAGTTTGGGGGGGCTCGCAAAATAGTTCATCTGAGTTTTAAAATAATTATTTACTAACCCACACCCTGTGGTTGCATAGAAATTAAGTGAAAATCCAAATTAAGTCGCTGAAGTGGTGGCTCTTGGGTTGAAGGACACATGACCCTAAGAGAATGTCAATCCCCTTATCTGGGGTCTCCTACCCTATTCCAGATACACACAGAACAATTTTCAAGATTAAGAGACCTTATTTCAAAATAGTAAAGAAGCACAAGCAGATTAAGTTAGAATCTATCGTCAGAGGCCTCTATCACCTGGCCTACACCAAGGTCGTCTGTGAAAGCTTGAAGGCTCTAAAAAAGATCCTGGAGCTGCTCACAGACCGAGATGTAAGCTTCTACTTCAAAGAAATAGTGCTGCAAACAAGAACCTTCTTTGAAGACGTAAGTGAGCCTGTTCAGGAATCTTCCCTCCCCAGAAGTGAGTTCAGGTAGTGCTTGTAGCAGACCAGTTTGGTGTCCATTTGCATGCCTTGGCCTGCCCTAGAAATCACCTGCCCCAGCGGTCACCTGTCCCAGGGATCACCTGTCCCAGGGATCACCTGCCCCAGAGGTCACCTGCCCCAGGGATCACCTGTCCCAGGGATCACCTGCCCCAGAGGTCACCTGCCCTAGAGATCACCTGCCCTGGAGATCACCTGCCCCAGAAGTCACCTGTTCAATTCCTGTGCAGCCTGTTGGCTTCCTGTGTGTCTGCCTGAGGGTATTCTCTGGCCCAGGAATCATGATTGGTTTGAGCAGGGTGGGCCGGATGTGTTGGGAAAGGACCCTCAAACAGCAAGAAAAGAAAGTTTGTAGATAAACTCCCTGGCTTCCTCACCCCTCAGAAGGACGGTGCTCCACTTGCCCATAGGGGTACCACACTCACTAATGTTCCCTTTCGTAGCTCTCCTCTCTTGCCTATCATGCTTCCTGGGCCCACCTCCCAGATAAGTGACTTACACCTAAATCCCCATCTCAAAGTCTCCTGTTAGGATGAACCGGTTTGCAGGGTACAAATAGAGACACAGATGAAGAGAACAAACGTATGGACACCAAGGCGGGAAACAGGGGGTCGGGGGGATAAACTGGGAGATTGGGATGGACATATATACACTAATATGTATAAAATAGAGAACTAATAAGCTGCTGTATAAAAAATAAATAAAGTTCATAAATTCAAAAAAAGGAAAAAGAAAGTCCGCTGTTGGCAGTACACAGCTTATGACAGTACTCCCTACAGGGCTAGATGTTATTGCCTCCAACACTACCTTCTCCACGTGCAAGATTTCAAAGACTCAAAATGCTGGCACAGTTCATTTCATCCAGGAGTCAGTATACTGCCCCATGGCTCATCGGCCAAATTCGACCTGGAGCATCTTTTTGTAAATGAAGTGTTATTGGAACACAGCCATGCTCATTGGTTACATATTATCTATGGCAGCTTTCACACTTCGTCCCGCAGAGCTGATTAGTTGTTACAGAAACCGTGTGGCCCACAAAGTCTAAATTATTCACTGTTTGGCCTTTTACGGAAAAAATTTGTCAACCCCTGACATGGTTTATAACCCTCATTTCAAAAAAGATCAGTCGGGCTTCCCTAGTGGCGCAGTGGTTGAGAGTCCGCCTGCCGATGCAGGGGACACAGGTTCGTGCCCCGGTCCGGGAAGATCCCACATGCCGTGGAGCGGCTGGGCCTGTGAGCCATGGCCACTGAGCCTGCGTGTCCGGAGCCTGTGCTCCACAACGGGAGAGGCCACAACAGTGAGAGGCCCACGTACCGCAAAAAAAGATCAGTCAACAACAATCCTAGGCAAAGGAAGGTATTTTTCTTTATACCTTCTGGGAAACCAGATTTTATTATTTCGTTTTGGTTTATTCACTGACATCAATGTAAAAAATCTATTTCATATCTAACTTAAACCTATTTTTTGTGATCTAAACCTGCCTGCTCCTGTTATGTGGTCAGAGGAGATGGAAATTTCTGGCTGCCTCCTCCAATGCATCCTTCTTAAACATTAAGGCTTTATTAAATTACCTATTCACCTGATAGTCTCCAGACTGAAAAGTCCTTATTTCCTTCATTATTTACCATAAACCTAATTTTTCAGCTCCTTAAATATTTTACAAGCCAGTGACTGTGTTGTATCCCTAAATGAGACCTGAGAAGTATTAAATAGAATCTAAAGAAAAATTGCCTCTCAAATCCAATCTTTTCCTATTTATTCACTCCAAATTTTTTTAATCTTGCTCTTTCTTCCTGACTCTTTAGCAATTTATTAACTACACCAACCTCCAGACTGCAGTCTGCAACACTCGCCCTCAGTCAATCGTCCTCCAGCGTTGTATTTTTCAGTTTCTCTTGTTTGTGTACTAGCCTAAACCTGGCCTTTGAGAGCAGCTATCTGCTGGTTTCCAACTATTTTCTCCAGTGTACCAATATTTACTTTTAATTCTCATCTTGTCCCCAAAAATACTTACTGGGCTCTCACTCAATTTAGTATCTTCTGTAAAATAATGAAGATGTTCTTTTTTTCATTACACAAATAATTGATGACAATCTTTAACAACAAAGGGTTAAAGTCAGCCCTACAGAGCCCCCATCTGTTAGGTTTCCCTGGACTGTTGCTGATTCAATGATAGTAACTCTCTTGGATCTGAGCCTCCAATAATCACAAGTCAATCTACAAGTTTTGTGGTCAAGAGAATATTTCTCAGTCGTAATGCTTAAGAAAAAAATAAACAACTAAAGTCTATCTGGTTGTTAGGTTAGACCTTTCGCATTCCTAATAGGTATCAATTTCATCACATTTGCATAAACGTAAAGTTTGACAAAAATTGAGTCTTAGTCATGACATGCTATTTACAGTCCTAGAACGCTCTCTTTCTGCAAGTATATTCAACTATGATACTTTGCCCCTATATTTTTCTGTAGATTAAGCATACAATTCTGTAATCTCTAAGTTTTCCCTTTCTTCTCTTCAATATTTAAGTACTTTGTTGAAAGTCTAAAAATATGGCTACACTTTGAAAAAGTGGTAGAACAGAAAATATTGGCTGCTGTCCCATGCTCTAGGATCTGCTCACTGCTATTTCCCACGCTGGCACCTGAGTAAAACTTTAATATCTCTCCCAGCACCCAAAACGCTTTACCCCTTCTTTTTTCTGTTTTTTCATCATCCCAATTGGTTGATTCTCCCTTGACCTATCATCAGGTCTTTGATTTTAGAAAATTCAGAGGACTCTTTTTAAGTAAATACCTCTCTACCTTTTAGATACTTTGTTACTGGTTTGCTTTCTTTTTCTAAAAAGAGATCTTTAAAATATATACCTTGACCTTACTCCTAGTACATTTAAAGAACAGTTCTACTTACATTTCCCTTCTATGAGGTCACATCTCATGTTATTCAATTAACTTTTCTAGCCTTTTCCTAACAAGCCATCTTTATTCTTTTATGGAAGATCTTTGTTAACTTCCTTTTTCATGGCATTTTTGTGTATGTGCCCACTTCTCACACATTTTATTTTGCCATCGAAATAAACTCCTCTATCTTCTCCCCCTCATATTCATAGGAGTGCTTTTTTATTGGCCCTTGTTTGTTGCTAATCTGAATAATATTCTGGGGAATTCCCTGGTGGTCCAGTGGTTAGGGCTCTGCGCTTCCACTGCAGTGGGCATGGGTTCGATCCCTGGTCAGAGAACTAAGATCCTGCATGCCGCAAGGCGCAGCCAAAAAAATTTTTTTTAATTTTTTAAATAAATAAATAATATTCTGCTACTCAGAATGGCTTTTCCTCTCATCCCTCTGCCTTTCTATGGGTATTTGAAACTAGTTTTCTAGATACCCCCCCCCAAAAAAGAATACTTCCAGAAAATTCACCAGAACTCTGAACCATATCAACAAAGTGTCTGAGATAATAGAAGGCCATCTTTCTCCACCACCTTACCCTTTGGCTCTAAAAAGCATTGCCATACTCTGGTTCCTCTTCAGATCACATACATCCTTCATCTTTTACTAAAAAGCACTGCCCACCCTCCCGGACAACAAGCAAGGCAGTTCCATAACTTCACATACAAGAGTAGGGCTAAGCACTTGTTTGTTTATCTGCTCTCTCTCTCTCAGACACAAGGCCCACATTTCTGAGCTTCCTGTAATCCCTTTGGAAAGTATTTGGGATCTTGGAAAAGAGTCCTAGGCCTTGGGCAATTTAGATCAGAGGCCCCATAACTCCAGGCTAATGACGCAATCAGGCTAATTTGTACAAAGCACAGAACAAACAAGCGCCCTCCCCGGCCTTGTGCTGCCAGCACTCCCTGTTTATTACTCCTGTGGTCACATTTCCCCACTAGCTCGTCAGAGTCAGAAACCAAGTCTCCAGCTCTAAATTCATGTCGTGTGGGTAGAGAGCTGCTGGGAAACGAAAGGCATTCTTGGGACACCCAGGGGCTATGCCAAAGGTGCGCCAGGGCTCCAGCCTGCCTCTACGGAAGTGGGAAAGGGCGGGTAAGGTAGGGGTACCAGCTGGGAATGGCCTGTGTGGAGGACCCACCCACAACACGTATCTGTCAGCACAGGAGCAGGATGAGGTGAGGCTGACTGCCGTCCTCTTATTTGAGAATCTGGCATCCCTAACAGGAAGAAGGTGGAAGATTTTTTTTGCTGAAGAAATAAAAAAGAGCATGATTTCGTTCCTTCTCCACCTCTGGGATCCCAATCCCAGGATTAGAACTGTAAGCGGCCCTTGTACAGACACCTGCACCTCCTCCTCTCTCCATGGCCGAGAGGGTGCCAGGAAGCCCGGTCTAGCTGGACCGGAAGCCAGGTCTGAAGGCACCACTCGCAAATGAACCTGAAAACCAATTTTCCCATCCTGGGTGCTTTTTTGCCATCACTTCCCGAGTTTGCGCTTCCATCTTTGAAACTGGGAAGGTGGCAGCACTGACTGTAAAGCCCTCACATCACTGACTTTTACTGCTCCTTTCCCAACACACAACCAGTCAGTGTGTCTTCCCATCTGGAAGGCGAGCCAACATTATGGACTGTGTTGCAGGAAACTGTTTTCCAGGCTCGCCGTGAGGTCCTGATCATCTGCGTTCCTTTTCTGGGCCTCCAGGAACTCTACGGGGTATTAGATCATCTCCTTGATGGTCAGGATCTACCAAGGGCCAGGGATTTCTACAGGCAATTCTGTGTGAAGCTGGGGAGTGTGCAGTAGGTGCTGCTTCCAAAAAAATGCAGGCCAAGAGTCCAGGCAAATCCCAGAAGGCAAAGAGCATAGCAAGGAATCCCAGCCAGAGCCAGAACCATCTGGGAAGGACAGCAGTGATTCTGGGTATCCTGTCACATCACCTTCTGCTCTGTCCCCAAGTCCCAACTGGGATCTGTTCTCGATTCCTGAAACTCATCTGTTGATTAGCCCTATAAGCCCCAGTGCCACCCTGATTAAATTTAGAATGAACTAGCCATAACACACCTTCCAACAGAACAATTAATGGCTGTATGCGTGCTCACTCCTTTAGATGTGAGCACACATCTAAAGGGCCTATAGGATGCTGAATTTCGTAAAGTGTCGCTTCTCAGTTGCCCTCTTTTCTTTTTTAATTTTATTGAAGTATACAACTATACTTTACATTATTGTGTTAATTTCTGCTGTACAGCAAAGTGACTCAATTTTACATATATATATTCTCTTCATATTCTTTTCTATTATGGTTTATCACAGGATATTGAATACAGTTCCCTGTGCTATACAGTAGGACCTCGTTGTTTATCCATCCTATATATAAGAGTTTGCATCAGCTACCCCAAACTTCCAGTCCTTCCCTCCCCTACCCCCTCCCCCTTTCAGTTGCCCTCTGTAACACACATCTCTTCCAGGCAAAGAAAAACCAAGAAATCCTGTGGATCCTCCACACACACTCATTCACCTTCTTCAGCAGCAGCTGGGAGCTGATCACGAGCGTGGCCACCAAACTCACAGGTGAGGGCACGTCCACGCTCTCCACTCACAGGTCTGCTCTCTGCCATCCAGTTTTGCTTTGCCTGGAAGCTACCCCAGCGTGAATGCCGATATGACTGGGAAGACCGAAAAAAAAAAAAAAAGAAAAACAGGAAAGCCAGAAAGAATTCATTTTACATCTTACAACATCTTCCCTCAAAAGAACCTGTTCTCTTTGCAGACTTATAGTAACAGCTTCTGAATTGCCAACACTCACTTTCTTTCCATCAGACCATTCTCCCTACTGGGTCCTTCATGCTTCTTCTGGTTCCAAGTCATTGCTCCTTCTTTTCCCCAAGTCTTTGATCCAAGCCTGCTGCCCCTGCCTAAGTGTTTTCCTTTGCATCATCCCTTAGTATAAACCACAGTCAACCTTCTAAGCTCAGTTCGAGCTGAGAGCTTTAGCAGCAATGTGATACTAGTGGAAAGTGTGTGGGCGTGGGGACCAGCGGACCTTGGCTCTGCTGTGTGATTCTGGACAAGTCACTTAATTTCTCTGTGCTGCCTCTCTGTCTGATCTATAAAATAAAAGAGGAAAGTAAGTGAATCTCTGAGGATCCTTCTATTAGGAAATTCTAAGTCTTATCATGAAACCCATTCCAACTAATCCAGCCCCCAGCAAATAGGCCCACTTGGTTGGCCACATTTAAGACTGAGTTAAAACCTAAGGACTCTTACTGGATCATGTAGAGGATCCCCCTAACTACACTGTAACTTTTTGGAAGACAGGGACCATAGCTTATTCACGTTGGAAACCCTGACAACTGGCGCCCCCTGGAGGACACGGTGTGAGTTTTCCCAAATACATGGTGGGTGAGTGACCACTTCCAGACGTGGCACTCAAGACCCCATAGACATCACCCTCACATCATCCTGGGGGTGCAAAGGGAGTCTATAGCTTGTGCATTCACTAGCTAGATCACTTAACTTCTTACCAGGTGCAGTGTGCCCCGACCTGCTTTCCGTGGCCTCTTCCTCTACAGTGAAATCAGTAACTTTCTCTCCTGTTGATTTTAGATGCCATTGTTCTCAATTTGACCTACCAATATGTGGAGTTAATAGAGAACAGCTGACCACACGCGAGTACCAGCCCTAGCTTCTGCCCAGAGCACTGTTACATTCTTAGAGAAAGAGAAACTAATGCTGCTCCAAGTCCCATGTCAGCCGTAAAATCATAGTGTAAAATCGTAGTGCACCCCATTATCAATCGTCTCTGATGCTCCCTAGACACTGGAATTTCTCCAGAGTGTAAGGTGACCCCCAGCTCCATCCCACTGCAGGCATCATTCCCAAAAGACTTCGATTTTCCAATTGTTTATAAACATACTGCTCACAAGGTCAGGATCTTCTCTTCCCTTATTTCAGTGTTAAAATAAATGCTCAATTTGTGGATCCAAATCCTACCTCTTAGGGTAAAACGTGAGCATGGCGGCCTGAACCCCACTCAGCACTGTCCCTAAGTGGGAGCCTTCATGTGCTGCACAGCTTGGGCCTTGGCTTTCTTCATTCACTGGACATTGCTATTCTCTCCATTTCAGGGCTCCAAGCACTTCGAAAAGGCCCCTGCATGAGTGTCCAGAGAGCAGCCGAAGCTGCCTTGCAGACCCTCTCGAGAAGGTGCAAAGAGATGAGCATCCATCCGTAAACCATCAGGAAATAAACCGCTAGGCCTTTTCTATAACTGACTCCTGTCTTCATCCTCATAACTCACAAACTTGCAACATCTTGAGGAAAGAGACGGCACCTAGTGTGGGGATGTTGAAGTGGTGGTATCTTCCTTACCCTCCAGGCTCTCCCTGGTGGCTTCTGTTAGCAAAAACCATGCCCACCAATTCACTTGAGGAATAACTTGTGATTTGAGCGGTGACAGCCCCATGGCTTTGCAAACGACAGCCCTCTACCTTGGGAAGCTTACATCCCAGCAGATATCAAAAAATGACAGAACATGAAACAATTCTGCCGCCATTAAGAGGAGAACCACTGCCATTTCCCACACGGAGCCCTTTTGTCTCATATCTTTGCCAGCTTTGGCTTGCTACTCACGCTCTTTTCTCTTAAGACAAACTTTAACCTGTCTGTTAAGTTGTAATTTACGTGTCGAGACTGTGCCAGGTACTTTTCTACAAAAGCCCCTTTCTGACATTCTATTAAATCTCATAGTTTCCTTTCCATTTTTATCCTAGAACATTGATCCCTTTGAACTGTGTGTATGCGGGTGCGCATGTGTTAACCTTCGTAGCATCTGAATAATAACTCTTCACTCTTTTTTCACAATGCACACCTGAAAGGTTACATACAGGAAATCATGTACAGACAAAGAAGTTTCTAACACAGAGCCTGGGACTCATTTAACACCACCGCTATCAGGATCATTCATGAGCAACATTATTTTTTTGCTATTATTTTTATCTTATTGACATTTAAAGTTCAAACACTGAACCCAAGTATATGCTGGCCCTTTGTTCAGATTTTTGAAATAAAGATAAATGGACAGACAGCTTTAAGGGTGCAATGTATTTAACACTGCACGTTAAATAATTAGAGAAAATCTAAGGGGTGGCATAACTATATACCTTTATACATTTAGTAGCACAAGTATAGGGACAAGCCATGCAATTGGAGGAAAAGACCTGTTCAGGACCGAACAGAGAGGTCCTTTGGCTGCTGACAGAATCTCCCCTTAACTTCAGACTTGAGAAAAACCAGGAGTCTGTCAGTATACAAAAACCACTGAATTCAGGACAAACAGTAACAGGATATTAAGGAATTGGCTCTGGCCAGTTGGGATTGTGGAGGCCAGTCTGAAGGAAGCAGGGTTAGCTGGAGGCTGGAAACGTTGCAGCTCAAGTCCAGGATCTGTAGATTAGAACAGTAGTCTAGAGACAGAATGGTTAGTGCATTCTTCAAAGATCCCCAGTTTTCCAAACAAGTTCTAGGATGCTTTATTCAAACAGCGGCAACTTATTAAACTGATGTTCCTCTTTATAAATCCCTATTACCTATATTCTAACCCCTTCATCCCCAAGCTCTTTGGAAAGGCATCTTTTGTTTCTACAAAACATTTTAAGAACCAAAGGAATCTTTTAGGTCAGAGATTTTAGGCCAGAGTCCCATTTATTCATTCACTTAACAAATATTTGTTGACTGCCTATAATTTACAAGGCACTGTTATAGCCACTGGGGCTACAATCGTTGAGGAGAAAAATTCTACCCTCATGGAGCTTATACTCTATGACATCTGTGTAGAAATTCCAGAGGATGGAGCCAGCCATTATTCCTTCCTCCTGATGGTTACGTACCCCCCTCCCACAGTGAACAGAAATGCCCTGTGCAATCAATACAACAGTTCAGAAATAACAGTGTAACTTCCAAGCCAAGGTTATAAATCGTATTGCACTCTCTTGAATCACTCACTCTGGGGGAAGCCAGCTGCCAACATAAGGACACTCAAGCGGCCCAAAAAGAGGTCCATGTGGCCAAGAATTGACGCCTCCTGCAAACAATCAGAGCTAACTTACTAGGCTCGTTAATGAGCCATCTTGGAAATGGATCCATGAGCCCCAGGTAAAGCCTTCAGATGACTGAAGCCTCAGCTGACACACTGACTGGACTATGGGATAAAAGACAGACTGCCCAATTAAATTTGAATTTCAGGTGAACGATGAGTAATTTTTTTAGTAAAAGTATGCCCTGATTATTGCATGGGGCACACTTCTACTAAAGAATTATTTATCATTTTTCTAAAGTTCAATTTTAACTGAGCATCTTATATTTTTATTTGCTAAATCAAGCAACCCCAGTGCAGTCTAACGGGAGTCCTGGGCCTGAATCACTAAGCTAAACCACTCCTGAATTCCTGAACTACAAAACTGTATGAGATAATAAATCCATGTTGTCTTAAGGCACTAAGCTTTAAGGTAATTTGCTACGCACCAGTGGATAACTATTACACAGAAAGTCTGTGATTCCACTCAAAGTTGTATGCAAATTTCTGTGCAGAATTGCATAGGTATATTTTCTGGGTAATGGCTTTGATTAAATTCTTAATGGAGTCAGAAGCTATTCCCAAGCATAACATACATGAAACAGAGCAAGAAAAAGAAGGCAAGAGACGCAGGTTTAGTTGACCTCTTTGGAGGGTTAAGTCAAATGACATTTCCAATAGAACTTTCTGCAATGACAGAAATGTTCTATATCTGCACTAGCCAATATGGTGGCCACTAGCCACGTGTGGCAACTGAACACTTGAAATGTGGCTAGTGCATCGGAGGAATTAAGCTTTTAAGTTTAAGTAGCCATATGTAGCTAGTAGCTACAGTATTGCACAAGACGACATCAGAACATGGGGCAAAGAGTCGTAACAGAATTTGGGCTGAGCCACCCAGAACTATAGGACGTTCTCAAAAAGTATAAATTCACTGACACAAGACCTTGTCTGATACTTCTTTATATATCCATCCCCACTATTACTCTCCACCCATCCTAGCAACCAGCAGAGCCTTCCTTATCATTGATTTGTGGAAATTAGGTAGAATGGCCCCACGGAACACGCATCACAGCTAAATCTTTGTCTAAACCCTAATCTTGGAAAGATTCACCCTGACAAGAATTTCCGAGTCTCTTTTTATCATATTCCAGCTTCACCCCTTACTAGCTGTGTGACTTGGTAAAATCATTTTACCTCTCTGTACTTCAATTTCCACATCTGTAAATTGGGATCATAATTATCTACCTCAAGGTGCTATTGTGAAGATTAAATGTATTAATGTACATGTAAAGCACTTAGAAACCCCGCACAGAATCATTTTTAAGCAAATGTTAACTATACAATGTATATAGTAACTGTAAGGTGAGGCAGGGGAACGCAATCAGACTCACAGCTTGCATCAGACCGAAACTTTCCGGACCACCCAGTTCCAGAAACTGACCTGACCTGGAGACTTTCCAGACCACCCAGTTCCAGGAACTGACCTGGGGACTTTCCACCCGGCCCAGCCTTCCCGCCTTTCGAGGGGCGGGACTAACGGTCCCAAGACTGATGCAACCGGCACCAGATATTGCAACGATACCCGAAAAGACCACCAAATAAGGAATACCCTGCGCCCTCTCGGATTCGCCACACCCCTTTCCCTTCTTCTCCTATAAATTCGGCCCAAACCCTCAAACGGGCGCGACTTCTCTGGCCCCTTTCTCTCGGACCAGTGAACCTCGCCCGGGAGCGTTCCCAAATAAAGCTTGTTTAAGCTCTCCTCCGTTTCTTGGTGCCGTTCCTTACAGTAACAAATGTATTATTAGAATCACAAATTTTAACATAAACTCAGCGACTTGCATAAAGCCAGGTGATTATCCTTACCCCACGTGGCCACGTTCCTGGCTCGGCGAACGTTGCTGCGCTTCTTGAGAGGATGTAGACAAGGCGGCCCCGCTAGTCAGAGGATCCCAGCTCAGCTGCTCTGGCGGCCTCTTACTGACTGCAATTCCCCATCGCAGCCTTCTTACTTGCTGTCTTATCATACAGAATAAGCCACAGTCAGGGTGTGTGACAGGGGAAATTTAGACCTATTTGCTCTCCCCAGCAATTATTTCTCATAATGCCTCCCAACCACTACCTTCCGCTCTCAAAGAGTTGCCCCCCGCCCCCCTTGATGCCTCTCTTTCCGTCAGTCCTCCACTGGCCTCCATGGTTCATCTCTATGGTTCAAACACAGCCATGTTACTTGGGGCAGAGAGACTTACTGAGGGTCTTAGGGAAAGAGAGTTCCAGAGAAAAATTATGTTCAAGAACTCGTGAAGAAATTACAGATTTGTTTACCATTGTTACTTCTGCTGCTTGCCTCACTATTATTTGCACATGTAATTGGTTTTCAACTTGTGTTTACTTTAGGATAGAGATTCAACGATGTTCACAGACTGCTTAATGGGCCAGCGCTACTTTGAAGCGCTCTGAATCACATTATTTTGCAATTCAGCGCTCTGCCCTTTAACCCAACAATGAGAGCCAGTGTTCTGCTGGTAAATCAGGGACGTTTAGCTTGGCTGACCTTGCTAAGAAGGCAGTTTTACCAGAAAAGAGGAAAATAAAAAATCACAGATGGGAAGAAAGAAATAGGCTTCCAAAGAAAGAAGCCAGGGGGATTGCTTCTTGGAATTGTCCCCTTGCCGCCATAGTTTTAAAAGTTAAAATCAAGACCAGGCATTTCTTCTGGAGACCTCAAGAGACTCCAAGATTGCAGCAAATTATTTTCTAAAAGTGTTTTATTATCACTTGATTTAGTCCCCAACTCTGCCACTCTCCTTCAGATTACCTAAGTATAAAACTAGAGAATGCATGTCAGTCACACATGGTAGCATCCTGTGAGCTAATCAGGAGCTTTGATCTACACCCCTGACAGAAAGCAACTCTCTGACAAGCAATCTTCTATAGCTGCAGTCTGGGAATTATCATTTCTTGGAATTTCTCTTTCTTTCTAATTTACTGCAGGTATCCCTAAGACTGGGACAGTAGAAAACATGGATAGAGTCAGGAGCAACATGAGGGAAAGACAGTGGGGTTCATTACAAAAATGTACATGTGTTTGTGTACATATAAAAATCACCAAGAGAAATGGCGTTTACTTCTTAACTCTACTTTGTCAAACTTTATTTATCCAAAAAAAAAAAACAATCTTACTGATTTGTATTCCTTCTGGACACACCGTCCCAGATTTTATTTATTGAATTATGTGGTTATCCTGAAAGCAAGATAAATTTGGAGAGCACGATTTTCTACATATATGTGACTCATAGTTTCTTTTTCAATTTGGGAGCCACCGAAAAACACAAGATAAGAAACCCTTCCTTCTACCTTAGCTACCACTTCCTCCAAATATTCTGAGGTAAATCTTGAGGATTAAATTGACCAATGCCCTAATACTTCAATTGAACATTGGTCAAAAAGAAGCTCAATCTTAAAAATGGGAAACCTAGAGAATTGCTTATTAGTCTGCAGGACAGTTTAACCAGGACTTTTAAAATTTTTCTGGGAAAGATGGGGGAGTTGAAATTTATCTTTACCTTGAGTCCAGTGGAATTATAAGAAAGTCATTAATTATCCCACATCCAACCCTCAGTGACTCTGCTTAGGGCTGGGATGGTAAGAATGTGCCAGACCCGTGGATGGAGGTAGACAGGCCTGTGGGGCCATTATCCAGTCTGTAACTTCCATAGAGGATGGAATGGAGCCCCGTGACAATAGCGGAAAGGTGTTACTAAGAGATGAAGACGCCTAAGTAGCAAAGGGCCAAATACTGAATGACAAATCAGGTTACACTGCATCTGGAAGACACTGGGTAGCCAGAAGAAGTTCTTGAACAAGGTAATAAAATAATAACTTAGTATTTTAGCATGTAATTACCGGATTAGATAAACTGGTAAGTCAGACAGTAGGTGATAGACTTTTGGACTCAGGAGCTATTATAAAAAGAAATGACAGGGTGGTAAATTACTAGTAAGGAGATCGAATCAGTAATCAGAAACCTCTCAACAAACAAAAGTCTAGGGCCAGATGTCTTCTCCGGTGAATGCTACCAAACATTTAAAGGAGAGTCAATACCAATCTTTCTCAAAAGCTTCCAAAAACTAGAACACTTCCAAACTCATTTTATGAGGCCTGCATTACCCCGATACCAAAAGCAGACAAGGATGCTACAAGACAGGAAAGTTACAGACCGATGTCCCTGATGAATATAGATGCAAAAGTCCTCAGCGAAATATTAGCAAATCAAGTTCAACATTATATTAAAAGGATCATACACCATGATATGCTTGAGTGAGATTTATGGCGTTAACTTAGTTCATAGGAATCTAGATCAACTTTCTCTTCTATGAAATATCATGTCAACCAATTGCATTGACGACATGCGGATTGGACCTAGTGAACAAGAAATAGCAACTACTCTAGACTTATTGGTAAGATATTTGTATGTTAGAGGTTGGGAAATAAATCTGACTAAACTGAGAGTATCTCAGTGAAATTTCTAGGGGTCCAATGGTGTGGGGCCATGTGGAGACATCCCATTTACAGTGAAGGATAAGTTGTTGCATCCTGCCACTCCTACAACCAAGAAAAGCACAACGTCTAGTGGGCCTCTCACTTCACAGCAAAAAAAAAAAAAAAAAAAAAAAAAAAAGTGCTGCAACAGGCCTTAGTATTTTGGAGCCAAGCCCTGCCATCCTCTGCAAATAAATGCTCTTCTTTCAGGAAACAACTCT
Source organism: Monodon monoceros (assembly GCF_005190385.1). Lineage (NCBI taxonomy): Eukaryota > Metazoa > Chordata > Mammalia > Artiodactyla > Monodontidae > Monodon > Monodon monoceros. Next base: position 34,331,393 of record NW_021703768.1, on the reverse strand, counting down.
TGGCTTGCTACTAGGCCTTAGTAGAGACTGAACACTTAATTGTGGGCCACCAAGTTACCATGTGAGCTGAGCTGCCCATCATGAGCAGGGTGTTATCTGACCCACCATGCCAGAAATTTGGGCATGCACAGCGGCACTCCATCATTGAATAGAAGTGATGTATATGTGATTGGCCTGAGCAGGCCAAAGCACATGAATAAGTTATGTGAAGAAGTGATGCAAATGCCTACAATCCTTACTCCTGCTACACTGCCCTCTCTCACCCATGTTCACCTATGGCCCCATGGTACACGATGAGCCCCATGATCAGCCGACGAAGGAAGAGAGAACTCATGCCTGGTTTACAGATGGGTCTGCACAATGTGCAGCCACCACCCATGAGCAGACAGCGGTGACACTACAGCCCCTTCTCTGAGAACAGCAGTGAAGCGAGATCCTCCCAGTGGACAGAACTTTGAGCAGGGCACCTCATTGTCCACTTTGCTTGGAAGGAGCAGTGGTCAGACGTGCGATTATATACAGATTCCTGGGCTGTGTCCCATGATTTGGCTGGATGGTCAGAGACTTGGAAAGACGTGATTGGAAAATTGGTACCAAGAAAATATAGGGAAGAGGAACATGGATAGACCTCTCTGAATTTTCAAAAAATATGAAGATATTTGTGTCCCATGTAAATATTCACCAAAATGTGACCCCAGCAGCAGAGAGCGTTCATAATCAAGTAGAGAGAATGACTTGTTCTGTGGAACCAGTCAGCCTCTTTCCCCAGCCATTCCCATCATAACCCCATGGGCTCATGAACAAAGTGGCCATCGTGGCAGGGATAGACGTCACGCTTAGACTCAGCAACATGGAGTTCCACTCACTAAGGCTGACCTGGCCACGGCCACCACTGAGTGACCAGTCGGCCAGCAGCAGAGGCTAACACTGAGTCCTCAATATAGCACCATTCCGCAGGGTGATCAGCTAGCTACCTGATGGCACGTTGATTACATTGAACAAAACATCTATTATGGAAGGGGTAGTGTTTTGTTCTCACTGAAATTGACACTAAGCGTGCATATGGATTTGCCTTCTCTGCATCCAATGCTTCTGCTAAGACTACCATCTGTGGACTTACAGAATGTCTTATCCACACATCACCGCTTCCAATCTAGGATCTCACTTCACAGCAAGTGCTGCAATGGGCACATGCTCATGGAATCCACTGGTGTTACCAGGTTCCTCACCATCCTGAGACAGCTGGTTTGACAGGATAGTGGACTGGCCTTTTGAAGATTTAGTTACAGTGCCAGCTAGGTGGCAATACCTTGCAGGGCTGGGGCAAGAATCTGCAGAAGATTGTCTGTGCTCTGAATCAGCATCCAATGTATAGTGCTCTTTCTCCCATCCACTGTTCAGAAATCCAAGAACCAAGGGATGGAAATGCGAGTGGCATCACTCACCCACTGGCATCACCCACTGTTATTATCCCTAGTAATCCATTAGCAAAACTTTTGCTTTCTGCTCCCATGATCTTATGCTCTGCTGGCCTAGAAGTCTTAGTTCCAGAGGGTGAATGCTTCCACCAGGAGACACAAAAATGATTCCATTGAATGGGAAGTTAAGACTGCCACCTGGCCGCATTGGGCTCTTCAGGCCTCTGAATCAACAGGCAAGGAAGGAAGTAACTGGGCTGACTGGAGTGACTGATCCTGACTACCGAGGAGAAATTAGACTACTACTCCATAGTGGAGGTAAGGAAGAGCATGTCTGGGATACAGGAGATCCTTTAGGGCCTCTCTTAGTGATACCACGCCCTGTGATTAAGGTCAATGGAAAACAACAACATCTCAATCCAGGCAGCACTACTAATGGACCAGACCATTCGGGAATGAAGGTGTGGGTCACTGCATCATGTAAAGAACCACGAGTAGCTGAGGTGCTTGCTGAAGGCAAAGGGAATACAGATTTGGTAGCTGAAGAAGAGGGTTAAAATACCAGCTACAACCACATGACCAGTTTTAGAAACGAGGACAGTAATTGTCCTGAATATTTCCTCTTTATTTTGTTATGAATTTGTGTGTGTATATTAAGCAAATATCATTTTTTTCTTTCCTCTCTTATTTCCTTATCATGCAACATAAGAGTATTTACTTTATATCATAGTATTTAAGTATTGTTCATTTTACATCATAGTATTTAAGTTACAGGATATCAAGGGGAAGTGTAAACATCCCTCAAGTTCTCAACCTCCTCTTCTGGGGAAAGGGTTAGTATGTTATCAGTTGTATGTAAGATAGTTGTATCATGTGAGATGGAATTCTGACCTTATTATTATCTTTATTTGGAGATTAAGTATGGTTTATAGAGATGTGTATGGGGGTTAATAAGTTAAGCCAAGTTAATAAGGGGTGGACTTGAGATGATTAATTTTCTGTGTCAACAACTTGACTGGGCTGTAGGATGCCCGGGTATCTAGTTAAACATTTTTTCTGAGTGTGTGTGTGACGGTGTTTCCAGAAGAGATTGACATTTGAATTGGTGGACTGAGTAAAGCAGATTGCCATCCCCAATGTAGGTAAGGATCAGTCAATCCATCGAGGACCCAAATAGAACAAAAAACAAAGGAAGTTTGAATTCTCTCTCTCTCTCTACCTAATTGCTTGAGCTGAGACTGGTCTCCTCCTGACCTTGGAATGAGGCTTAAACCATTGGCACTCCTGGTTCTCAGGCCTTCAGAGTTGAACTGGAATTTACACCAGCGGTGTTCTGGATCTGTAGCTTGCAATGGTAGATCATAGGACTTCTTAGCTTTCATAATCACATGAGCCAATTCCTTATAATAAATTATATATATATAATTATAGGGTTCTCTGAAGAACCCTAACTAATACACTCTACTTATATGTACAATATTTATATACACTACTTCTAAAATCAAATGAAAACTGAAGTAGCTACATTAATACCAGACAAAGTAGACTTCAAAACAAAGAATATATCAAAGAGACATTTGACTGGCAACAAACGGGTCAATTTATCAAGAGGACATAATAATCCTAAAAGTTTATTCACCTAAATCTACACGAAGTTAGAGATTTCAGTACTCTCAGTAACTGATAGAACAAGCAGTCTGAAGATCAATAAGGATACAGAAGACTTGAACAACACGACCAAGTTGAACTTATTGACATGTGTGGAACCCCCCACTGAACAACAGAAAGCAACTACTTTGCAAGTGCACATGGAACATTCACCAAAATAGACTATATTCTGGGCCATAAAACAAATCTGTACAAATTTAAAAGGATTGAAATCATACAAAATATGTTCTCTAATCACAGTGGAATTGAACTAGAAATCAATAACAGGAAGATATATTGAAATCTCCAAAATATTTAGAGAATTAAATGTTATTCAATAAAGAACAAATCAGTGTTTATTAAAGCTCCATATCCTCAAGATCAAAATCTTGGAAGTCCCATTCCTAGGTGAGTACACCTCTAGACCCATTCAAACACACAGACACACACACACAGACACACACACACACACACACAGTAGATTCATGGAGCATGAGAGCTTTAAAAATTTATTTCAATCCATTTAAAAATATCAGTTTGAGAAATTCATCATATTTATACAGCTGAATCTTTCTGAAAAGTTATGGAAATTAACTACTGTGTTTTTATTTCAGTAACCAAATTTTATCTTGAATGTTGGTTTATTTTTTTTAAATTCTTTATTGGAGTATAATTGCTTTACAGTGGTGTGTTAGTTTCTGCTTTATAACAAAGTGAATCAGTTATACATATACATATGTTCCCATATCTCTTCCCTCTTGCATCTCCCTCCCTCCCACCCTCCGTATCCCACCCCTCTGTGTGGTCACAAAGCACCGAGCTGATCTCCCTGTGCTATGCGGCTGCTTCCCACTAGCTATCTATTTTACGTTTGATAGTATATATATGTCCATGCCACTCTCTCGCTTTGTCACAGCTTACCCTTCCCCCTCCCCATATCCTCAAGTCCATTCTCTAGTAGGTCTGTTGGCTTATTTTTGAATAGGACCAAGTATTACAAAAAATTTAGAACATGTTAACGTCCTATATCAACAAGAAGTTCTATTACCATCTTCAACATATCAGAATAGTGGTTAAGAGTATGATCTACTGAACCAAAGGGCTTGGATTTGAATCCTGTTTCCTCCATTTGTTATCTGTGTGAAGTTGAGTAAATCACTTACTTAGCTTCTCTATGCCTCCATTTCCTCATTTGTAAAACAAGGCTAATAATAGTACTTATTCCTAGTGTCGTTGAGCTGATTGAATGAGTTAATATAGGTAAAGTGCTCCCAGCAAGTTTAGGTTTAAATATTAATGTTGCTCTTTTCCTGTATTTGTGTCTTTGCAATCCACAGCCCAAGACTAAGTTCCAATGTTCCTGCTCAGAAGAGATGGTATATCCTAGCCTGAGTTGCTTGGGACTTGTATTAGGCATTTAAAACACTGTAATTATAATGTGAGAGAAAAATGTCTCCTAGAATATGTAGGGAGAATATATCACGTTCCATAAATTTACTTTGCTCTCTTTACATTATTTGCCAAGATTGCCAAAGGGCAAGCTCGTGAGATAAGATTCCTCACCAACCCACTGGATGAAGCAACAGGTTTGACCAATAAATTAAAGTAACTTATGGTCCCTTCTACGGGCTAAATGTGTCCCCTCAAAATTCATATGTTGAAGCCTTAATCCCCAAGGTGATGGTATTTGGAGATGGAACCTTTGGGAGGCAATTAGGTTTAGATGAGGTCAGAAGTCATAAGGGTAGCGCCCCCATGATAGGTTTAGTGCTCTTATAAGAGGAAGAGACCAGAGCTCCCTCTCTTTCCACGATGTGAAGATACAGCAAGAAAGCAGCTGTCTGAAAACCAGGAAGAAGGCCCTCACCAGACACCCAATTTACTGGGACCTTGATCTTGGACTTCCCAGCCTCCAGGACTGTGAGAAATAAATGTTGTTTAAGCCATCCAGTCCGTGGTGTTTTGTTATAGCAGCCAGAACTAAGACATTCTTGTTCTCTCTCCCACCAACATGGGAAAGACTGTTGATCACAGATTAGAATTCCCGGTCTGCGTTCCAGCGACCTATCAGCTGCAGGCACCCCCACTGTTAGAAGCAGGAAAAACAATCTCTTAATAAGCCAGCATCCCAAGATCAACTTTTCCAGAACTTAGCCTTGCTTGTCAATATCGTTTGGATCTCAGGAATTTCTGTTTCTTCCTTAAGTCCTCTGCCTCATTCTCTACTGCAATTCTTGAGAGCGAGCATCCTCACCCTCCATCAATCTTCCACAGGGGACATGAGACAAAATCTCCTAACTGTATTCAAAAGAAAAAAGGGAGAGAATTAAGAGGCCCACACTTCCATGGCACAAAAGATTAGTATTTCAGAATACCTGCCCTGTGGGTGTCTCAAGAGAACACTCCCACACTGCACGTGAACCTGCCCCTGCCTGGCAAGACACAAACATAACAGCCACGTGTCCACAGGACAGTAAAGGGGCCAGCACTATAGTGAAATGAGATGAGCACCACCCTGGGAGGCAGAAGAGCCATTTCTAGAGTAAACCAGCTATGTCACAATGGATAATAACTGTAAAATGGCCGTTTTATTGAGTATATACAGCCAGTGTCCTGAGTCACAGCGGGCACAGAGCCATATCGTCAAGTCCCTGCCCTCACTAGTCCAGAGGAGGCTTGGGGACCAGCTCTCCTCAAAGGTGGCTTTCTCTCACATTTAATGAATCTGTGCACCACATCCGTGGGAAACAGCCAATCATTGCATTTTTAAGAGACTCCAGACACTTAGGAAGTCTCCTCATCATCCTACCAAAGTATTTAATCCTACGGGGCCACAATCATCCACAATCGTTAGAGATCTTGTCCAGGTTTACATCACACCTGACTTCAGCAATTCCCCCCTCAACACCCCGGTGCTCAGTGTCTGTGCAGAGAAGAGTTTCTGGACTTAGAGTTCAGTGGGGGCCCTTTATGAACTACTGTTATGGTACACACTGGGGATGCATATGATCTAATAATACACCAATCCTGAGACTTTCATGTTAACCAGTTTCTCCTGAGGGTGTCTGGTAAAACTTTCCTTCGATGAGAAAATTCCACTTCACTATTACGGAAAGTTCCTTTGACCTGTCTGTGTTCCCAGCCCACTTGGTCAGCTGATTATTGCACAACAGACCCCCATCCAGCAGCACATCTGCTTTATTCTCTCAATCAATGCTTCTCTGTCTTGAGCATCATTGATCTGTTATGTACTTGAGGCCCCTCCCCTGGGATTCAGTACCAGCCCCCTCTCATAGGGATGCACGGAAATAACAGTGATAACAGAGTAGTTCTTAATGTTTGTCCTTTCACAGGAAATTGTCCTCAGCCTGTGAATCAAAAAGAACATTTTATTGTTCCTTCTTGTGCCCACCTTTTCACCTTCAGCCCACCCCTTCTGAAACGACAGTCTTCCCATCTAGTCTTGTTAACCCTTGGATGAAAAAAGCAAATTTTTTTACATGATTGATGTTTTGAGGATAAAGCTGGAGCTTTGCCTGACAGGAATAAATAAAAAGACAAATTGTAGGTGCTTTGGTGGTCACAGCAGGGACTCCTATCATGCCATCAGCTTCCTTGTCCCCAAATGTGTGAACTGCCTGAAAGACCAAGGTAATTGAAAAGCATGCATATACCTCGGGCTTCTCAGATATTAACGGAAATTGCCTCCTACTGCGGTTGCTTTCTGGCCCAGTGATCTGAAAGAGAACAGGTCATTCCATTTCTACCTAAAGTATTGAATACACTTTAACTAGTCCATCAAGGAAGAAAAGTCTCAGTGGACTGGTAGGTTTCAGGACTAATGCAGCGGTTCAATTCTGCCACTCCTGTACTAAGGATGCTCCAATCTTCCCCCCCCCTTCTTTTCATTTCTCTTCTCTCCTCTTGTGTCTCCTCCTCCTCTCCTACCTCAGAGAAAGCAAGAGTCGTAGATACACCTGAACACCCTAAGTATGTAACATCTTCCTTTATCTTCAAATTTACGATGACCACCTTCACTAGCTATTATGCTCATCTTACAAATAATCCAAACGCCTGTGGTGGGTCAGTATGTGTGTGAGTATGAGGGTGTAAGAAATGTTGGTAGGTATAGAAAAAAATATAGAACAAATGATAAACTGTGGGGTCGGTCCAAACATATTGATGAATCCATATATCTTAACCAAAAGGAAAAGTGATGAATAATTTATGTGCAGCTGTTTCAGGGAATGTTGAGTAAACCAGCCGCTCAGCACCTGCAGCTCTGAGTGGCTACTTAACAACAGGATGGACGCACAAGTCCCATATGAAGCTGAGATTAGCAATGACCTGCCTAGCTGAGAGGGGGAGCTCTCAATCAAATGAGCCAGTTACCTGGCTTGTTGCTAGGCAACTCAAGAGTTCCAGCTCAAGATTTCGCGTCCCCACTGTACCCCACCTGAATACCAAGAAAATTCCCTCTGTTTCAAGGGACTTACAAGCACCCTGGACTGTTGCTGTTGGGAGGGAGGTTCCATACAGAGCAGTCAGGATGGGGTTCAGTAAATCTCAGGGCATTGATAAGCAGCACTTCTGTTGGTCAATTATCAGGAAATGTGTAGAGTGTCACAAGAAGGCACACTCTGACGCAATTAGGAGACCTTCCAAAGCAGCGTCTCTGCCCAGGTGACTTACAGTGTCCACTTAAAATGTGAGTGATGGCCAGCAGGATGTGACTGAGCTCCCATGGAGCTCCCTGAAACTGGTCGATGCACCAGCTGATTCCCTCCTCTCCCTCTGTCCCCTGCTAGGTCCAGATGACTTTAACTTCAGCACTTTCTGCCTTCTCTTCCAAGGCTAGATCCCATCCCAGCCCAGGTGTCCCTCACCTGGTCTGCGGCAGAGGGAAGGGCAGATGGGGACAGTCTCACACTCCCTCTGCTCTCATTGCAGTCAATTTTCATGGCATAAACAGTCCTCCCAGCTTTCCTCAAAGTCTTCTCTTCAGATGTTCAAGAACTTATTTTGGAAGTTTCAAAATGTGTTTGAAGTCTTAATGTTGAAAGTTACTTTCTTCTTGCAGCCCTGCTGCCACGATCCTAATTCGCGCATAGACAATTGTGAAGGTCTCTGTCCAACTAGAGGAAAGGTCAAGTATAAGGATGTTCAGAAAACTTAAAAAGGCATGAAATTTCGTATTTCAAGACAGCAACTCTCTGCAACCTCATTCACTGGTCCCCTCCTTCTCCACCAGCTATTCACTCATCCCTTGGATAGACCTGGAGGACATGATGCTGAATGAAATAAGCCAAATACAAAAAGATAAATACTGTATAATCTCACTTTTAGGAGGTATATAAAACAGTCAAACTCATGGAGCAGAGTAGAATGGTGGTTGCCAGGGGCTAGGGGCAGGGGAAAATGGGGAAGTGATGGTCAAAAGATATCAAATTTCAGTTATGCAAGGTAAATGAGTTCTAGAGATCTACTGTATAGCACAGTGCCTGTAGCTATCGATGCTATAATGTACACTTAACATTTTCTAACAGGAAAGATCTTATGTTAAGTGTTCTTACCATAATAATAATAATAATTAGGGTGGGAGGAAACTTTGGGAGATGCTGGATATGTTTATGGTCTGGATGGTGGTAATGGTTTCACAGATGTATACTTATCCCCAAACTCATGTACAGCTCTTTACATGTCAATCATACCTCAATAAAGTAGTTCGAAAATTTTAAAAATATAAAAAAGAGCACATTAGCCATCCTTCATGGAAAGTCTTTAAAATTAAACATAACACAGATTTTAAAATTTCAAAGTATAGTATCTTTAATGAGTTTTTTAATCATTGTCATTTAAACTAAAGTTTCATTGAAATGTATCAGAAAAATACAGAGATATTATTTGTATATAAAAGCATATTTTAAATTCCATTGAAGCCCACTCATTTCATCAACTACAGCTTTTATTTTGTTTTGATGAAAGATGAATAGGGAATAAACAGAAGGCTAATGCCTCAAATGGATCTACCTGTAGAGCCCCCTCAAAAATCTAAGTATGTATCCACATTAGAGAACACTTCTCCCAAATACGCAATCACCCAATAGCTCAGGCATGAATGATGCTTCCTACAAAAGGAAAGGGGAGGAGGGGGACAAATTACAGGTCTTGTGTTTGGAAAACACAAGAAAAGCTCCAGAGAGAAGCCTCAATTGTAAATACTTGTTCTCAGACAAGAAGGTAGAAGGTGCCCCTGTGACCATAACATGATGGATTCCACTCTGATAGCAGTGATTCAACCTCCTGACAAGATTAGGGATCTCTAGGTGTGGTGCTTGGCATGGAATAATTGTATCTGCCTTTTTCCATTCAAGGTCCCCTTTGTATTCAGTTTCACTGAGCCGAAGCCAGCCTCTCTAATCTTTCTGTTTTCATAATCAATTTGTAGAGTGTGTTCTGGTCGGTTCTTTTAATCATACTAAAAAGAATCATAGAGCATTCAGATTTCTCTAGTCCAACCCTCTAATTTTCAGATTAAAAAAAGTCAAGGTCCAGAGAAGTCAAAAATTTTTCCAAGAACATACAGCTCCTTCAAAGGTTCATCAATATCCTTCAGCCTGACTGACACTTAAAAAGAGAATAAAAAGAGGATCTGGATTCAGGTTTGGGAGAACAAAGGGTTGTGTAATTATGCAGGGCCTGGGGATTGGGAGAAGTGGACCTGGAGTGGAAGGAGAAAGAATGGGCCTGCGTGCTGAGAAGCTGTCTACAGGGCCGGGCGTGCAGAGGTTTTAACTCGGCCACGCGGCTGCAGGATCGCGAACAGGCCCACCGGCGCAGGGAGCTACGGGGCTTCGGCGGCGCAGGGCCGGATGCTGGTGACGGAGATGCTCTGACCTCGGCACCTCAGGACGCCGGCCTCACACTCTGTCATCGTCCGCTCCCTGCCATTCGCCTCCACGCAGACGCTGAACCCTGTTTCCTCGCACTCCGAGGCGGCTCTGCAGACACATTTGCTGCTCTGGGCTGGAAAAAGAAGCGAGAGAGGCTTGGTGGCCCATGGTGGAGGTGGAGAAGACAAGGCACATCACGTCCAAAGTCGTGATGTTTGGTAATTGGAGAGCTGTAGACGCTCCTGCCTCGCGTGATGCAATCAATTACCCTCCCCTCTCCCGGACCCCCAGGAAAAGCTGCAGGATTGGGCAAGGGAGGCATTTCACTCCACTCCGACAGAATAAGCAGGTTTTGAGGCTGCTGCCAGGCTTCCTATCGATGGGACCCCCGCGGAGCGGTTCTCTCCTCCACGCGCTGCACAGGGGGGACCCAAACCCCCGGTGTGACCCCTCAACGCCCAGACCAAATGCAGAGACCTCAGCAAAACGCCGGGCTGCAAGGCTCAAACAGAGGGAGACAAAAGAAGAATTAACTTGCTTTGAGAGAGAGAGGGTATGAGATGCAAAAGGCCTCATGCCCCATAAAGACCCATCAGAAACAAGTCGGGGAGGAAAGCCGTGTGTGCGCTGAAGGTGCGAGGCTGGAACACACCAGCCAGGCGTCCCCAGAAGGAGGGTAACCAGGTCTGCCAGACCACTGTGGTGACTGCCAAACCGAAAGTGACCCAGACGTGGCTATATGTGTCATCATCTCTGCTGCAAATGGGATGGGAGTGAGGGGAAAGGTGCCCAGCGGGTACCGGCCAGGAAAAGGAGGGCCTGAGGATCTAGCAGAGACCTTACAGATCAAGATCGCACAGTCCGGCTCCCAACTTGACAGATGGGGAAACTGAGGACGGTGACTTGGCTCTGGCGACCCAACTCTTCCCCCCCCCCCCCCCGCGGAGGAGGGCTGGCCAGTGCTGGTTGTCAAGATCACTGTTAAGTGCTACCTGGACACAGCACCAGCAAGTACAGAATCACAGCTTGAGAATGTAGTACCTCCTTTTCTATTCTCTTCACATCCTTCTGATTGCTTCTAGGAGAAAGTGTCAGCTTGGCACGGGTGTGCTTTCAACACGCCCCTGACACTTGCTAAACACCCTTTATCACAAGGAAGCTTCATCCTCCAAGCTTTGAGCAGCATCTGGCTAGAATCTCCTACCTTGTTTTGTTTCATTGTATGTATTTTCATGGTTACCTAATATTTATGGCAAGGGATGTTTCCTATTAAAGATGTGATATAACGTTTCTTCTTTTAAAAATTGTTATTTTTATGGGAGTCTGTTTCTTTTTGAATGAGTACATAATATGGCTAATACAAGGACACAGCAAAAATCATGAAGGTGGAACGTGATGTTTGGGAGGACATTCAGACCATCAGGGAGAGTTCTTGATCGACCCCCTCCCCAGGGAAGGCAGTCAGGGAGGATAGTTCATGCTCAGACCAGTCGGAGTCTTTGATATCCTCAGGGATGTGCTTTGATCTGCCGCTAAACTAGAAAACTTCACTCCTATTACTTGAGCATTTTTGTAGCTACAAATATGAAATGCCCCTTACCGTCACATTTTCCCCATAGTGGACACACACCGCAAGCTTTCTCAGCTGAGGCAGGTAGAGTACAGCTCTCCCTACCAGCAACAGTGTAATTTCTACCCTGACATTGGAGAACATGCATCTTGCAAACTGTCAGAGGCAGTATCCTTTTGCTTCTCTCATCTCGAGCACACACATCCAAGGAGGATCTGAAACAAATTTTTTAAATTACTTTATTTACAAGATTTTCTTTCTTCAAAGCTGAGAATGAGAAGTGAAAGGTGAGGCTCTGGGTTCGATGCCTCAGATGTTGTCACCTACAGCAAAAAGATGGAACAGAAATGCAAATGCCCCTCATTACTAGGGCCCAACCCCCTCCAATCTTCAAAATGAACATATTTTGCTCTTTATTTACTCACAAGTTTTACAAGCTTAGATATCTAGTGTCAATGTAGTTTCATCTAGAACAGATCAGACACAGCAAATTAGAAGAGAAGGCAATGTCTGCTAGCCACAGATGGTAGATTGACGACAAAGAAGGAGACAGAAAATTAGCAAAGATCAAAACACTCAGAGGAATGGGAGTCAAATGGGACCACTGGCTGCAGAAGAAAGTATCTCCTCCCAAGCCAGCAGCCCTGAGAGTTCAGGTCCATATTATAGCATTATCCACAGCTGATGACTGAATCCTCAAGGGAAAATGAACTCTATTTTTCAATGCTATTTTTAGAGTATCTACGTTTACAGAATAGTTTAGAAATATCTCCATAAAATGGGTTACTTTTTTTCGTATGCATTGGTGTTAAAATAGTGCCAACTATTTGAAATGTCACTAATAAAAACAACCACATTTCTGAATGCTGATGGGTAAGAAAACAATTACTGTAGTGAAACCCTAGACAGCAAGGCTTTTTTGAATAGTAAACAGAATCTATATTTACTTATATATATTTAGCTCTAATGTTTACTTCTCTGACCAAGAGTTAAATTTATTTGGACATTTACATAACAGAAACAAATCCTAGTATTTCTTTTTTATCTGTTTATTTAAACTTTAAATAGAAGTACGCAGAACAGCTTAAAGGGCAGAGAACTTACAAGGCCATCTATCTTGTTATCAGTATCTGACGTTAAAACTCTTACCATATTTATAAACAGGCTGCAGATAAACTCAATGAATCAGAGAAGTTGGAAAGAGGATGAAAGTGAGTCAAAGCAAACAATGATTAATAGAGAATAACAGCGCAGTCAGAAGATTCTGGGCTGACCATTTCCACTTATGCTATTCAGTTTTATGTTCTCCTTCACATGAGAAGTTACTTCTCATAAGATACCACCATAGTCATCATTACCCAATGTAGGTGTTCAAGGAGATGTGTTTTGGTGACCATACTAATTGAAAGCCAAGTAATTGGCTAATAATTTGTGTTTTGATTCTTAACCTTAAAGATGGTCAGTAAGTCCTGGGGACTGGATATCTTCCATTTGCCTCTCCAGATTCACCCTCCACTCTTCTCCACCCTGCCTGGGAGGCTGACACGTATGGACCACATCAACAGACTTCCTTGTCCTCTAGCTTCAGGGGTGTTTGATCAATGGGGGAGTCTAGCAAGAGATTGGAGGGAGAGAAGAGGGTACAATGGGGGGTTTTATTTCCCTGGCTCACTGCTGGAGATCTCTGAGGTCCCCAAATGAGGGACTCAGCTCTTCCTCAACTAGCGCTCTGTCAACAGGTTTTCATAAGTGCTCCTCTCTCACACCTTCTGGCTTGGGCACTGAGATACTATAAACCCGAGCTGCTACCAGTCCAGGGGTACTGCCCCGTGGCTTGCAGTTTTCTTTACTCTGTCCACATTTCTGTAAATAGTCCCACCAGTAAACCTCCTCTTGTCTCAATTTAATCATGCCCTCTGTATCCAACAACCAGTAATTACTCCAGATATCTTTCTACAGTGGAGTGATTTCAAGTGCGGTGGTGTTCTTAGAATGCAAATCTAGAAATAAACATATTTCAAGAATCAGAAAAGCGGCTGCTTTTGTTTCTCTTGGTATCTTTAAGAGTTTATGTCTCATGGGAATTTCAGCCCCAATCTCCTCAAGCTCTAAATCCTCAGGTGACGGTTTTGTCATTTTGCCCGATTTTATGCAGGGAGCAAGCGGTCTCAAGCAGTCCTTCAGCCTTTCTCACCACCCAGATTAGAACACTGCCTAACACCACCAATGGTCAGCCCTGGTGACCCAGGCAAATAACAAGCAGCAAATGGACTGGACTGAAATGCAAAGACCCTTAACCCATGGTAAGTAACACCTTTGAGCTAACAGAGACTAGCATCTAAGAAATCATCCCATCTATTTTTTTAATTTAATTATTATTTGTTAACTTTTTCTTTTATATTGGAGTATAGTTTATTAACAATGTTGCGTTAGTTTCAGTTGTACAGCAAAGTGATTCAGTTATACATATACATGTATCTATTCTTTTTCAAATTCTTTTCCCATTTAGGTTGTTACATAATACTGAGCGGAGTTCCCTGTGCTATGCAGTAGGTCCTTGTTGGTTACCTATTTTAAATATAGCAGTGTGTACATGTCAATCCCAAACTCCCTAACTGTCCATCCTCTGCACCCTTTCCCCCCGGTAACCATAAGTTCGTTCTCTAAGTCCGTGAGTCTGTTTCTATTTTGTAGATAAGTTCATTTGTATCAATTTTTTTTTTAAGATTCCGCATATAAGTGATATCATACGATATTTGTCTTTCTCTGTCTGACTGACTTCAGTTAGTATGACAATCTCTAGGTCCATCCACGTTGCTTCAAATGGCATTAAGAAATCATCCCATCTATTTTAAATAAAACAGAGAAGAAGACAGAGCTTACCCACATTCATAAGGCATTTTACAAACACATCTTGAATTCTGCAGTTTCTCCCAGCGCTGACATTCAGGCACTTCCGGTGCCAAAGGGGCATCTAAAAGAAAACGATAATGGAGAGGCAATTATTAGGTGAAAAGCTTCTTCATAGCAAACAAGGTATTATTTTAATTGTTGAACCAGGCTCTGTAATATTCTCAACTGCAACAAGTTTGTACAGTAAAAAATAAAGCTATAAAGCATTTTACAAGAGCTAGAGCATTCCTAGGACCACCCAATTTCATTGGTCATAATAGCTACCATTTCTTGAGCATTTACTCTTGGCCCTGCCCTTTTTATACATTGTGATATTTAATCCCCTTAATAAGTGCCCGTTTAAGAGATGAGGAAACTAAGAGACAGAAAAGTTAGGAAATTCATGCTAGTTAACAAATTGGCCAAGCCAGGACTGAAGTCCATGTTTGTCTGAATTGAAGGCCCATAGAGTAGGCTCCCTTTCATCAAGTACATGGGGGTTTAAAAGCTGTTTGTTATGTGGACGTATTTTGCCCAGTGCGCCTATAATGAGACAGAAAGCATACGCTCACTTGACCTATACAAGAAGAACTCTCAGTACCTCAAGGACAACTATAATAACCTCTTACATGTAAATGTCCAAGTGGTCTCCCCTCAACAGTGACTGAATGTCTGGAGGTACTTACATTAATGAAATCCTTTCCTTTATTTTATGTTTCCTACAAACCGATAGAAAGCCAATCATCATTCCAGCTTTGACAGGAAAACACTTCGGTCCAACTTACAAGAGCATAATCTGCCGCGGCCTAGGCTATGCCTGCTTACAATGTGAGCAGTCTACACCACCCTGCAATTTCCACCTCCTGCCAGCCTCATTACAATGGAATTCAGTGGCATACACTTTTGCATCATAAAACTAGCTACCTGCTGGATATATCTATAAAGGTCATTTGTCTGAAGGATGTGTTTTCATGGGTGCACAAACTATGGAATACTTCCTTACTTCGGAAAACGTAAGAGCTTTAGACATGACAGGAAAATCTCATGAACAAGGAAGGCATAAACTTGTGAAAATGGTAGCAAGGTGAAGTATGCCTGCCGTGTCCAGCAAGGTCTCTAGCAAGTACTTATTCTTTAAACATTTTTCTTTGAAATGGTATTATCTTTTATTTTTTTTTACACAGCAGGTGCTTGTTAGTCATCAATTTCATACATATCAGTGTATACATGTCAATCCCAATCGCCCAATTTGAAATGGTATTATCTTAAATGCAACGTAGTATCCTGAATTGGATCCTAGACCATGAAAGGGATATCGGTGGAAAAACTGTGATGTATGAATAGAGTCTGTAGGGTAGTCAATAGTATGGTACTATTTAATATTAATATCTTGGTTTTGACCAACTAAATTGTGTCAAGGTATGTAAGGTGTTAATATTATGGGAAGATGGGTAAAGGGTATATGGAAACTATACTTGCAAATTTTCTGAAATCCTAAGTAATTCCAAAATAAAATATTTTAATGGTATTATCTAGATCAATGCTTCTCAACCAGGGGCAAATGTTTGCCCCTGGGGACATTTGGCAATGTCAACAGACATTTTTGGTTGTCACCCCTGTGAGACGCTACTGGCATCTAGTGAGCAGAGACCAGGGATTCTGCCAAACATCTGATAAGGCACAGGACAGGCTCCCACAACAAAGAATTATCAGGGCTCAAATTCCAGTAGTGCTGGGGTTGGGAAAGTCTGATCTAAATGGATCAAAACTGAAGTTCAGTGATTAAGCCATGCACATTAGTTCTGTATTATTATTAGCAGTTTATTTGCTAACCGTTCATAAGGATAGAATTTCAGATTTTAAATATTTTCTAAAAGTTATTATAATTTCTTTGCGGAAAATCGCTTGTAGAATTACCTACACCAAAGACTTTTGCATTTAAAAAGAATATAGCTTTGTTATCTTCATGGCTTGACTAACCCAAGTAAACACACTCTTAGGACCCACCTACAGTATGTACGTTTACTATTTTAAAATCAAATATCTTCCCATCAAGACTGAGTACTGATGCGGGTGCGGATAAATAACGGGCTAGTGTTTAATGGATACAGAGTTTCAGTTTGGGAAGATGGAAAAGCTCTGGAGACGGGTGACAGTGATGGTTGAACAATAATGGGAATGTACTTAATGCTACTGAATTGCACATTTTTAAATGGTAAATTGTACGTTGTGTATATTTTACCACAATATAAAAAAGACTAAATACTTGTACATCAGGTATTTTAAAACTCTGGAGGCTGACAAACCTGGAACTTTTGGTTTGTTATAGGCTTATTTTAAGGGTAGTTAGTATTGTTATCTAAGTCTTCTGAAAAACACACAGATCTGAAAAACACCCTTAATTAAAACCTTAATAGGATTTGCTACTGAGTGGGAGAAAATTCATGCCAAATGTGTTATAAAGTGACTGAAAGAGACATTTCAGAAAAAAACAAGTATATAAAGTATATAATCTCATTTGGAAGAAAAGAGCAACCTCATCAACTGTACATTGTTCTCCTTAATTTTAGCATTATTGGTACAGGTCCATTACTTTATCCCAAATAAACTCATAGTTATACCTCAGTGCATGTAGAAAACAAAGCAGCTGTCTCTGCTCTGACAGCTACAGAACATGTGAGAACAGGCAGGACAGACATTCCACTGGACACGCAGCCCTCCCATTCTGTCCTCTGTGATCTATTTAACACAATCAGTCACAGAGTGCTCTCTTTTCAATTGTGAAGATCTAATTCACCTAATATTACTATTCATGGAATCAACTACTTCATCTTCACCATAGAAGACAAATTTCAGCATCGAATTAAAAATTATATACTCAAGAAATAAGAATATCATATAAAATAGAATGCAAGTGTGATTTTCCTCTTGTTTTTAATTGTTACAAACATAATATTTTCCATTTCTTAAAAGAAATGTAAAGAAAGAGGAGGTTATTCTGAAAACAAATCTATCCCATTTTAAGTATCTCTAAAAGAAATAGTTTGGCTTTCTAAATCTCTTCCTGCCTTAGCTTCTTAAAAGACCATTTTATACCAATGGACTTATTTACAAAACAGAAATAGAGTCACAGATGTAGAAAACAAACTTACGGTTATCAGGGGGAAAGGGGGCAGAGGGATAAATTGGGAGATTGGGATTGACATGTACACACTACTATGTATAAAATAGATAACAAATAAGGACCTACTGTACAGCACCGGGAACTCTACTCAATACTCTGTAATGGCTTATATGGGAAAAGAATCCAAAAAAGAGTGGGTATATGTATATGTATAACTGATTCACTTTGCTGTACACCCGAAGCTAACACAACATTGTAAATCAACTATACTCCAATAAAAAATTTTTTTAAAAACTATTTTAATTTGCCATGTGTTCAAAATACTGGATATTTGGATTTCTACCTATAAGAACAACTTCACAAACCACACTACTTTTCCTTCAATAACTCTGCTTTGCAGGGTTATATGTAAGTGCTTTTATATTTTCAATTTCAATACCACTAATAAACTCTAAGAGCCCAAAAATGAAACATACAGAATTTTATATAAATTATGATCTCAACTCTATACTTCATAAAAGTACATTTTTAAAAATCAGGAGAAAACCAGAAATCAGCTTTTAGAAATTCTTTATTTTCTTGGCACCTTAACAAATATAAAGCTAATCTTTGATATGAAGGATTTAAGTTAAAATTTCAGAATCATCAGGGCTATTCTTGCCTTTCCTTGAATTCTGTGAGTCTATCTGTGCCATGTGCAAAAAAGTCTGTTACCCACTCTGTGAACTGACCTCCTTCTTGTAGCAGGGCAAGGATGGAGGGAGTGACTCCGTTATGGAGGTTCAGTGCCTTGCAGAACTGCCGCAAGGACTCTCATTCCCTGAGTGTACGTGTCCTTGGACAGACCCAAGAGTCACTCACCTTTTTGCACACACTGGACGTTCTTCATCTCAGGGCTCCACTTAAGGCTGGATCCGCAGAGAAATGTCGAAGGACCTTCTAAGGACCTGCCACCTGAACAGGAAAAGGTCACCTTCTCACCAACGGTGTAGAAAGGTTTGTGGGGATGACTCTGTATGCCATCCATCAGTGCAGGTAGAACGCAAGCAATTTCTAGAGAGAAAAGAGAGAAGAATACAAGGGTCACTGCTTTCCTAAACCATCTTTTAAAAGAAAAGTGACAGCCTTGAATGGTGCTGATACACTTGCTCTGCTTTTTCTAATTAGAGGACAAGGAGGAAGAGGTGAGTTCACTCTTAGGATGCCCTGAAAGACATATCCCAACATGCCTGGCATGTTAATGACATGAATGACTGAAGGCCAAAACAGTTCCCATTCTCTCACCCCTGCCCTCAAAGCCATGTGACAACTTAAAATGAATAAGCCTTTTGGAGTCCTGAAGTCCAGCCTGCTGTTAAAACCAGACTTTTTATAGCTGCTACTTCTTGTCTGGTGAAGTCCCACCAGAAATTTCCCAAGAGCTGTGTTCATTTGCATATCATTAGCATGTACCCAATTAGATATTTTGCTATCTGAAATCTTTAAAGAACCACCTTTAACCTTGCAACCATAAAAGTGTTAAATCATTTTCGGTTTCCCAGTTCTATCTTTTCTTATTCCATCACATTCATTAGCTCAAATCTTCTACTTGAAAAAACAACAAGGAGAAGAATGAGAAACATGCATAGTCATGGAAGGTGAGTCAGAATTCATGATTAAAAAAAAAAAATCTTGCCAATCTCTCTAGTGGACTTTGGACAATATTCTACAAAGTACTGCTTTATTTCTGCACCATTTTAATCAGACAATCCATTCATTCATTCAAAATCAGCATTTATTGAGTGTCTATATTTTGCCAAATATGCTGTGTGCTACTAGGGACACAAAACACTAGTCACATAATCTGCCTTCAAAAAGCTAATAATTTAGCTTCAGATTTGTTTATTTCTGGCCATGACACATTTGCTGGTTTCACATGAATGCTCCCACTAAGACATATAGAAAGGCTGTACAAAGTTAGAAAAAGTATTTCTGAGAGCAACAGACAACAATCAGAGCAATGGAAATTTGAAGGCCCAAGACTCTAGAAAAAGGGAAATCTAAAGTAGTGATTACAACGTTTGGTAATGCTTCTGTCCTTGAGGTTATTTGTAAATTTGAAAAAAAAAACATTTTTTTTTTAATGTGCTGAAGGGCTGCTAAACTAAGGAGAAAGCTGCAACTCAGAGGCTGAATAGCTGCATAGAGTTTTTAGCAGTCTCACAGGGCTAGGAGACCAAAAATTAGAGTCCAGTCCTGTTACAAAGGAGGAGCCTCAGTAGAAATCCCATACTTTCCCTTATGATCCCTTAATGGATACAACCTAAGATAAAGGTAAAGCAGACATAAACAAGCCTTGTTCTTGCCAGAAACAAACCTAAATCTTTTCTAGAGGAAGATAATACCATCCATATGTATTTTTTTTTACATATAAATCTGGCATTCAACCAAAACTAATCTAACATTCAAAAATACAATAGAGGGGCTTCCCTGGTGGCACAGTGGTTGAGAGTCCGCCTGCCAATACAGAGGACACGGGTTCGTGCCCTGGTCCGGGAAGACCCCACATGCCGCGGAGCGGCTGGGCCCGTGAGCCATGGCCGCTCAGCCTGCGGTCCGGAGCCTGTGCTCCGTAACGGGAGAGGCCACAACAGTGAGAGGCCCACGTACCGCAAAAAAAAAAAACCACAATAGAAACATCTACAGCAGATCCAGATGATGGGGTTAACAGACATGGACCATGAAATAACTATGATTAATATGTTGGAAAAATGAAATTAGAAGATGGAGATTATCAACAAAGAATTAGAAAGTATAGAAAAGTAGACAAATGGAATATCTAGAATTGGAAAATGAAATTAAGAACTCAGTAGACGGGCTTCCCTGGTGGCGCAGTGGTTAAGAATCCGCCTGCCAATGCAGGGGACATGGGCTCGAACCCTGGTCCAGGAAGATCCCACATGCCGTGGAGCAACTAAGCCCATGCACCACAACTGCTGAGCCTGCGCTCTAGAGCCTGCGAGTCACAGCTACTGAGCGCATGTGCCACAACTACTGAAGCCCACATGCCTAGAGCCCATGCTCCGCAACAAGAGAAGCCACCACAATGAGAAGCCCACTCAAGGAAGAGTAGCCCCTGCTTGCTGCAGCTAGAGAAAGCCTGCACACAACAATGAAGACCCAACGCAGTCAAAGAGAAACAAATAAAATAAATTAATTAAAAAAAAAAAAAGAACTCAGTAGAGTTCTTGAAAGCAGGTTGTCACAACTGTAAAGAGAATTAATAAACTGGAATATAGATCAATAGAAAATATTTAAAATGAAACAGAGAGAGAAAAATTGATGTAAAACAAAGAAATGTAGGGAATTCCCTGGCAATCCAGTGGTTAGGACTCGGTACTTTCACTGTCTTGGGCCTGGGTTCGATCCCTGGTTGGGGAACTAAGATCCTGCAAGACACAGGGCATGGCAAAAAAAACCAAAACAAAACAAAGAAATATATATATATATATATATACACACACACACACACACACACACACACACACACATATGTATATGTATATACATTCTAAAAAATGTATAATTTGTGTCTCATGAGGAGACTTGAGCAAGAATGAGACAGAGCAGTATTTGAGGACAAAGGTGAAGAATTTTCTAAAACTGACAAAAGACATTAAAGCACAGGTTCAAGAGTGCTTTGAAGATCAACCAGGACAAAGACAAAGAAAATCACACCTAGGCACATCGGAGCAGAGTTGCTTCTGGAAAAGAAAAAAAAAAAATCTTAAAAGCAGCCAGACCAAAAAAATACAATTTTCAAAGGAGAAACAATAAACTTGAAAGTTGACTTCTCACTAAAAAACAATGAAGTCAGAAGGCAATGTAATAAAATCTTTAAAGGTTTTAAAGAAAATAACTTCTAACTTAGAATTCCTTATCCGGTAAAACTATCCTTCAAAAGTAAAGATAAAATAAAAACGTTTTAGATGAACAAATACTGGGACAACCTTTCACCAGTAGATACACAATAAAGAAAAAGAAGCTCTTCAAGCAGAAATGTCTTATTAATCTTTTAAAAGAACTAAAGTTTGGCTTTAATACTCTTAGCTAGGGAATATTTATATTCTATTTCGGCAATATTGATAGTTTATTTATTCCCAAGGACTCTAGGGCAGAGAGACAGACAGAAAGAGAGAGAACAAGAGGAGACCTTTACAAATCAGTAAGAAAAAGACTAACAAACCAACAGAAAAAATGCCCAAAAGATTAGACAGCCACTTCACCAAAAAAAGTATCCAAATACCCAATAAATATATGAAAACAGGCTTAACATCATTAGTCATCAGAAGAAATACAAATTTAAAAATACAAATTGAAAAATAAGATATTGCTACACACTCACCAGTATAGCTAAAAAAAAAAAATTAAGATAGACAATATCAAGTGTAGGTGAGGATACAGAGCAATCTTGACTTCTCAGATTCTGTCCAGGATGTATATTGGTACAATCACTTGGAAGACTGGTAGCATCTACTAACTCTAAATGTATGTATACCTGACAACTCAGAACTTTTACTAATATGTATGTACTCAAGAGAATAAAATGTACCTGTGTGCACTAGGACTTTCCTCACATAGCCTAGACCAACTGATATAGGATAAATACATCCCTGTAGTGCTGTCTATCCATCTGCTGAAGAATCTTATATTGTAGCACAGCTGAGACAGAAACCAGAAAATAGCGTTAGGGTGATACAACATGCAGAAGCACTTACTCAGATGCCTACATCTAAACAAAATAGGATCAAAAGCATTAAAGAAGTAGATTGGGTAAATCCCTGCTAATTAAACTCTAAAGAATATCCTGATGGTCTTAACCAGAACTGAGCTCCCTGACCTATTCTAATTTGCACCAGAAAATTTACAATTGCAATAAAATGTGCCTCACCTAACAGGAGCACTAAAAACTAGAGAAAGCTGAGGGGTTTTTCAAGATATTCCTGAAATTTGGACAGGATCATATAAGCCTTTCAGGAAAAGGAGATCAAGACATGGGCATATGGTAAGCAGTTATATATCCTGATTTATTCCTTTCCACACTATTCTTTCATCTTAAATTATATACTATAATCAAGGCCACTCACTCTGACAATGCATTTTCCCAACAAGCCACTGTAAATTTTCTCCACATCTGGCAACAGGGTCTCCAGCAAGAGAGTATCCTTCATTGCAAGTATACACTATGTTTTTCCCAACAGGAAACATGGCACCTTCATCCTAAACAGAAATAAAAGATGGAGAGAGGAAGACTATCTCTTTTGCATTAACAAAATGTTTCTTTAGATATATTCAGCCTATAAATCATGACTTCTTTAATCATCAGGCAACCTACATTCAAATAACTCATTTTGAAAATTGTCTGTAAAATTATTTTTTCCTGTAGAGTCTAGCCAAAACACTGGTACCACTATTAATTGAAATAAAGCTATTAATGCCACTGTACTATAATTTATTGGCAGCTCCCCAAAACCAAGCATTATACTAAATATTTTACTGAAATTACTTTAGTGGTCACTGCTCAAGTAACTTCTATTATACTTTCAGGAAAGCATCGGATTTTGGAAATGTCCTCGTCAGTCAGCTCTTCCTAGTGAGGTGTTATGGGCTGTCCATTGGCAATACTGCCCAATGTCATTATGAACAGGCAGAAATGTTCAAATGTCCTATCAACATGTTCACGAAAGTTTGAGGTTCCCATTGATGACTTTCAGGGGAAGCATGATGTAGATCTTCACCCACTACCCTCCCCAGCCCCATCCTGTAAGGGAAGTGATGCTGAGGCTGAGTCAGATTCAAGGACATGCCATTAGCCTATGATGCCAGGAGGTGAGATTTCATTGTGAAGCAAGGAAGAATCTGAAGTCTGAGCCTTGAGGGAGTCATCATTCTTGTTTGGTGTCTCTCTTGGTTCCTTTCCTTATCCATCTAGCTCTCGGCTACTCAAGAAGATGGGGAAGAAAACTGGTCTGGGAGAGGGCGTGGAGCTGGACCAGCTCTGCTGTAGGCAATAGAATAAAATTCTGTGGCGCCTTCTTCTCACAGACAGTCTTGCTCTTCCTGGTCCAGTCTGGCTCCATCATGAGAGTTGGTAGGAAAAAGAGCACCCAGATTGGCATTGTGATTTGAAGAAAATGGGGAAAGATATTTGATTTGCCTTGGTTCTAGCCCCTAGGCCTTCCACTGCCTTACAGAAGGGACTTCTATATGAGAAAGTCTAACTCAACAGTGTCTAAACCTGGCCGTCTCTGTCAAAACCATTAGTAACAATTAAAAAAAACAAAACAAAACTCTCAGGCTCTACACTAAACTTACAAAATGAGAAAAAAAAAAGAACAATGGGCAAGCAGCAATCTATTGTTAAGTTTCCTGGGTGCCTATGATGTAGCCAGTCCACGGGACAGTGTTTGGAACCCCCAGCTCCTTACAGGACACCACATGCACTACAGTTGAAGACAGCAGCTTCGTGGTTTGCTGAAGTCTATGAGTCTGCCTGGCCTCATTCTATAAGCATATTTCCTTCAGGAACTTCATGGATTGTGGTGGGACAATATGAGTGTTAGAGAGTCTAGGTTCGCTTTCTCTCTCTCTCCATACACACACACATACACATCTCCCAACAGTACCTACATTAGGGGAAATTTCAGCAAACACTCAGTGAGCATATGTTCAAGGGTCTGGCATTTGAGAGGCAAATTCTTCACGGAGAAACCAAGGCTGGTGGCATTGAGAAAATCCTGATGAACAATAGCTCCTATGTACCATGAAGAGATACTTCCTGATGTTTGGAGCCAAAGCCTCATCGTAAGAAGTAGTGAGGAGAGCACACGAATTAATATGGCCCCAAAGCCATATTAATTTCCCAGAATGACAAATGGCAGATGACTTGTGTTCCTTCCTGAACAAGAAAATTGCTCAAGTATAATACAATGACCCATATCTCACCAGACACTGGCTAAATGTCTTACTGGCCCCTGGAATAAACCTAATGCTTTACCCCAACCCTTGTATTTATGAAAAATTTAAAAAGACTCCTTGCAGTGAAAAGAACCAGGTAAGTTCTCTATGCTGAAAAACTTGCTTATAGATCCCTACTTTTGTGTTCAGAATGGAAATGTTTAGCTACCCTCTGGCATGATTACATTTCTAATTCATTGGGTGGCGATATTTCCTTTACCACAGGAGATATATTACCTCCTGAAGAATTCTAACCCCCTTGGGCCAAAGAAGAAAACTCACAAACTAAAACCCTCACTGCTAAACTAAAACGTACACATAAAATGTTTTTAGCACTGTTTCATCATGGAAGGAGGAAATAGATTATGACATCAGTAGAGAGCTAGAACTTGGAATGAACAGTGTATGTAAAGGAAAAAAGTATCTTTTATAACCAACTTGAACATATCCGTCTTTCAAGGCAGGAGGTGATGGACAGAATTCTGTTGGAACCAAAGACAAAGGAAAACAATGTGGTTCAAGCAATCTGAAAGGAAAAGGAAAGAAAACATAATTAACATGATGGACTTTCCACAGTCTAACAAATATTTTACAGCACAGTGAATTTTTCATTTGCATCTGAAGGGACTCCATCAAGTAAGTAGTGGACACTGCTCTGTGATGTGATCTTTTTGTCATTCTCAGAATAAAATATCTGATCACATCCCATGATAGAAAACACAAATATCAACTCACGCTTCCAAAAGATAACTACCAGATCAGTAGTATGGAAAACAAACAAAGAAAAGAAAAAGAAATAAAGCCATTGGACAACACATATGATTTATGGGATACCTAGAGGTCACCTGTCTCACACCCACTTTTTCTCCTGCTATTTGGTTCTTAAATACCTTTAATACAAAATTAATTCTGTATTGAAAATAAGGTAATTCAAGTTTGTGATCCTGCGAGAGGTAACACAAAATAATAACTATTTTTGACTGAGTGCTTACTATGTGCTAGGCATCTTTTTTTTTTTTTTTTTCCGGTATGCGGGCCTCTCACTGTCGTGGCCTCTACCTGTTGCGGAGCACAGGATCCGGACGTGCAGGCTCAGCGGCCATGGCTCACGGGCCCAGCCGCTCTGCAGCATGTGGGATCCTCCCGGACCGGGGCACGAACCCGCGTCCCCCGCATTGGCAGGCGGACTCTCAACCACTGCGCCACCAGGGAAGCCCATGTGCTAGGCATCTTGACAGATGTTCAACAAATGTGCCTCAGCTCAATTCACACTCACAGTAACCCCATGAGATAGGTGGAGAAAGGCTCAGGAAGTTTGAATAACTTGTCCAAGGTTATAGAGTAAAAAATACCAGGGCTGGATTCATGTCTAGTTAAGCTCCTAAAATCATGCTATTTCTACCTCTCACAAGGCAATCTCTAGGGGAGCTCACAGTAATTGAAACCGAGCAGGGCCCTGTGGGACTCCAAGGCACAGAGGCCTTTTTCGTTCCCCATTTCTTGTAGGCAAGACTCCAGCCTCCATGACCTTCCCTGAGTTCCAAAGGGCAGGTTTGAACAGTTGCTAATCAAGGGAGAAGCATCCAAGTAACCACCTGAGGCAAGATTAAAGGGACCAGAGAGACCTCCCTGGTGGTAGAGTGGTTAAGAATTCACCCTCCAACGCAGGGGACTTGGGTTTCATCCCTGGTCAGGGAACTAGATCCTACATGCTGCAACTAAGGAGCACACACACTGCAACTAAGACCTGGTGCAACAAGGATAAATTAAATAAATAAAACTTAAAAATAAATGTTTTTTAAAAAATTTTTTTAATGTTTCATTGCTGAATCATACCCCTGGGTTAGAGTTCTTTATGCCACACCCCACTCTTTAATACTCTGCTTATTAACCTTTTCTGATCAGGTATTGGCAAAAATTCTAGAAAGATAATTTGAATGTCGAGTTGAGGAAATGTGTAACATGATTGGGTATCTGGTATTAGCATAGGGAGGTGAGATGCCTTATTCCTTGGGTGCTTTGTAATCCAACAATAACCAATATCTCTTGGCTGAGGAAGCTGGCAAACATATGAGACTCTGGTAGGAGGAGAATGTTGCCTTCAAGAGCACAGATCTCTGGGAATATGAGGGTCTCTGAGGAGACCTCTCCCTCCGTGGGCGTATTTCCTCTGCCTGTAGACATAAAGCTGGATGGACAGCAGCATCCTAAGGGAAGCACTGAGAGAATTCTCACTCTTCTTGGCGCTCAGAGGAGAGGAAATATCCTCTTCTTCCTTAGTACAAAAAGGAAAATTATGCTTATACTTCACATCTGAGTTTCCTCAGTGTGTGGCAAGAATATAAGGAACTCAGCTCGGAAGGCGGCAACATTCACAGGCTATTTGTAAGGCTTCCCCTCAGATTTCCTGTTTCTGGAGTGGAGATAATACTGGTGTAGAGTGACCTCAGAGGCACTGCTGAAAATCACTGTTTAATGATAGATGTCATTGTTATCATGATTATGATGCCAGAATCTCGGCATCTCTGTACACCAACGCCGAATCAAATCTCAGAGACAGAGTTCTGGGTGAAGTAGAAAAGGATAGCTTTTGTACTTTGCCAGGCAAAGGGGGACACAGCGGGCTCCTGCCTTGAAAAACTATGTGTGTCCCCCCACTCCCTGCCAGAGGATTTGATGAGGGGGTTTATAACAACAGTCCAAGGGTGGGGTTTCTGACAAGATCAGAGTGTGTGCAGGGCTTGTCCTCTCTCGTCTCCAGTAGTCGGGCTCCTAATCTTTTCTTTTTATTTTTTGCGGTACGCGGGCCTCTCACTGTTGTGGCCTCTCCCGTTGCGGAGCACAGGCTCCGGACGCGCAGGCTCAGCGGCCATGGCTCATGGGCCCAGCCGCTCCGTGGCATGTGGGATCTTCCCGGACCGGGGCACGAACCCGTGTCCCCTGCATCGGCAGGCGGACTCTCAACCACTGCGCCACCAGGCAAGCCCGGGCTCCTAATCTTGATGAGCTTCTCTGGTCCCTCCTACCAGAATCCCATACGTTTGCCAGCTTCCTCAGCCAAGAGATATTGGTTATTGTTGGATTACAAAGCACCCAAGGAATAAGGCATCTCACCTCCCTATGCTAATACCAGATACCCAATCATCTTACATATTTCCTCAACTCACTTGACCTTCAAATTATCTTTCTAGAATTTTTGCCAATACCTGACCAGAAGAGGTTAATAAGGACAGTATTAAAGAGTGGGGTGTGGCATAAACAACTCTAACCCAGGGGTATGATTCAGCAACGAAGCTTTTTTTTTTTAATATTGATTAATTGATTGATTTTTGGCTGCGTCGGGTCTTAGTTGCCCTGTGGCATGTGGGATCTTAGTTGCCGACCAGGGATTGAACCCGCAATCCCCTGCATTGGAAGGCGGATTCTCAACCACTGGACAACCAGGGAAGTCCAGCAATGAAGCATTTTTGAAGATAGCTTTTGCAAGGTCCTGGCAAACAGGAAGTTAGTATCAGACACCTGGGCTAATCAGTGAAGATGTTTGCTGTCTCAAATGTATGCTTCATGCTTAGTCCAAAGTAAATAAATAAGAGGGAGTGGGGGCTTCCCTGGTGGCGCAGTGGTTGAGAGTCCGCCTGCCGATGCAGGGGACACGGGTTCGTGCCCCTGACCTGGAAGATCCCACATGCCGTGGAGCGGCTGGGCCCGTGAGTCATGGCCGCTGAGCCTGCGCGTCCAGAGCCTGTGCTCCGCAATGGGAGAGGCCACAGCAGTGAGAGGCCCGCATACCGCAAAAAAAAAAAAAAAAAAAGGGAGTGGTATATCTGAAAAATAATGCAACTATTAGTGAATGCCTACTATATGCCAGGCACAGTACAAATCACTTTATATTCTTAATCTCAGGCAATATCCTATTATCATTGTATCTACTATTTTTATCCTAACTTGCCCAAGTTCACAGAGCAAGTAGGTGGCAGGTCTGCCTGATGCCAAAGCTGCTGCTCGCATCCACTGAGCCAGACTGCTTTCCAGTTCCCCAGCCTTCTGTAACACCTGCGTCAGGAAAGCTTGAAGCACACAAGTGCAAATTGGCCACAATATGCCTCTCCTTCAACTGACCCCAATGCTAAGAGCACAGCACTCCCTGATAAAAATCACCATTTAAGGTTTAAATCTTTCAATAGCAGCAATCATGTATTCCGTGCTTACTGCAGAGGGCACTGAGTTTTACATAATTGCCAGGAGGTCTGGTCTCTATTACCGCAAATGCTCCAACTCCTGGTCTTCGCATTGTCTGGTTTCTGACATTTCTCCAATGCAGGATTTCCCACCCTCACTGGGAGGTGGGTTATTGCATTCTCGGCTCCTTGTTTTCTTCCCTTGAACACAGGGGCCCCAAGAGGACCAGCAGCTCCACCCTCCATCAACCCCTCCTGTAAATAAGAGAGACATGGTTCAGAGATACTTGGAGAGGAAGATTTCAGAGTTCAGTGAGCTAAGCTTCCTACTATGTGGTTATTGGGGGAGGGGACGATCTGGGGTTTATTACCTTCACTCTGTTCACTGAGGTCTCCACAGTGGCCAGACTGTCTCTGCACACTGACTAGGATTGCCCGTATTAAGGCCGCATTAACGAACTTCTTGCAATACTACCTTAAATTTATTATTTTACAACGGTTTCAAAGCACTTTCACATGCATTTTATCATTCATTTACTTCTTACAAGAACAAATGGAGGTGACCAAGAGGTCTGTTAACATTCTCATTTGATAGGTGTGGAATCCAAGACAAAGTGGTTAAATGATATGCACAATGCTGTACTGGTGGGCAAGAACCATATCCAGACTGTAACCTGGTCTTATGGATGAGTCCAGGCTCTTTTTATCACCCCACAGTCTCTTAGTAAGGCAAATAAGTTCCTAATGTTAAAGCAGTGATTGGGCATGAGAAGAGCATAGTCTATTGCAGTGGTCCCCAACCTTTTTGGCACCAGGGACCGGTTTCATGGAAGACAATGTTTCCATGGACTGGGGAGGAGGGGACGGTTTTGGGATGATTCAAGAGCATCACATTTATTGTGCACTTTATTTCTATTATTATTACATTGTAATATATAATGAAATAATTATACAACTCACCATAATGCAGAGTCAGTGGGAGCCCTGAGCTTGTTCTCACTTGCCACTCACTGATAGCGTTTTGATCTGAGTCTACAAGCAATTGATTTATTATGGTCTCTGTGTAGTCGAACCTCTCTGCTAATGATAATCTGTATTTGCAGCTGCTCCCCAGCACTAGCATCTCCCCCTCAGCTCCCCCTCAGATCATCAGGCGTTAGATTATCATAAGGAGCGCACAACCTAGATCCCTCACATGCACAGTTCATGCTGTGAGGGTTTGTGCTCCCATGAGAATCTAATGCCGCTGCTGATCTGACCGGAGGCAGAGCTCAGGTGGTAATGAGAGCTATGGGGAGCAGCTGTAAATACAGATGAAGCTTCGCTCCCTCGCCTGCCACTCACCTCCTGCTGTGCAGTCCGGTTCCTAACAGGCCATGGACCGGTACTGGTCCATGGCCCAGGGGTTGGGGACCCCTGGTCTACTGGGTACTCCAGGCTGCCAACCCCAGGGCTGGTGCTGTACAAGATGAGGAAATATGTAAGTAGGAAAAATGCTTCTACCTCCTGTCAGCACCCTTCTTCAATCTACAGGCACCTCCTCAACTTGCTCTGGCCATCTTCTACCTCAGGGCTGGTTCACAGCTCACAGGTTTTAGTATTTTTCCCATCATATTCCTTGGAGGACATTAGAGAGAATTTGAAGCATATTCTAAGAGCTTTGCTTTCCTAGTTAGAAACTGATCTCAGGAACTATTCCCCCAAAGCATTACTTCTGATAATAGATGGGTGTGTTTACTGCTCCTAAGCTATTTCTACTGTGTGACCTACATCCCTCTTCCCTCCACTCCCTCCACAGCCACTCCTCAGTATCACACACAAAAAAACTAAAATAATTTGTATAATTTTTCCCATGATCTTCCTTACCCTTTCTTCCACAATTAGAAATCGAGTTAATAATATAGTCCCCTGAGTATGTTAATAGTAGGTAATAAGAGCTTGAGGTATTATGACTGCTACTCCACTCCTCACCAGCAGGGGGAGCGTCCATTTTATCAAATAGCTGTAAATCTAAGCCTCAAAGGAATGAATCGCAGTGGTGGCATTTTAGTTTACCAGGACAGGCCACTTGGGGAGACATTTGGAGGCAAGGATGCTTTCTTGATGCTTGTCTATAAGTAGCCGTGGTTTAGCCATGTACTTATTCATTTATCAAACATATATTAAGTGACTTTATGAATCAAGCACTATGTCAGGCTGTGGGAATAAACAAAGGAATCAAACAGTTCCGAATTTAAGAAGTAAGCTTTCTAGAGGACAGAGACACACAAATGAATATAAAAATAAATATACACAAATCATCTCATACTTTGCCTACTCATAAATTGAACTTCACATACTAAATACCTAAAACACCAAATGCACTGTTGAGCACACAGCCAATGTTCAACAAATATTTGTGAATGATTGATTGGTGGGACATAACACAAAATAGAAGTAGAGGTGTTTCCAATAGCTTGCCACCAGAAAGGTTAGTCAGTGCAGACACAAGCTCTGTAGACCTAAGTTATGAAAAAACCTTACTGAGATGACTATGGAAGGATGGAAGGTGTTTCAGGCATAAATCTGTTCTAATGGAGAGTGGAGAGTAGAAGGCAGTTCTGTTAGTTCAGATGGGAAAATAGAGAGATAGCAAAGGGCCCGACCTCAGTAGCTACAACCCGGAGGTGGAATAGGGAGGGAGAGACAAATTCAAAGCCTTATGAGACTTCCCCTTCTCCATACCCGAGGAAGCACACTCTCAGAGGCCAGAGGGAAAGGGTAATTCCCTTTTCATTGTGTCCAGCATAACTTGAGAGAATGCAGCACACTGACCTGCTTGATCCCCTACGAGGGCTCCTTGTTCACACGCCACACCAAACGTGTATGGTTTGCAATGGCACTCACACTGGGTCCCCTTCACAGTGGCCATGCCACCATTTTGACAAGGCCGGCAATGACAGGGGTCAAATTCATCGAGATATTCCTCAATGGCCCGTTTCAGGTATAGCCTTTTCACAGAGGCACAGGGTACTTCCTTTACCAGCTCATACAAAGGTGTCAGCTACACAGATAAAGACATCATGGTCAGTAATCAGGGTTTGGAGCGAGAATATTTTCCTTTCAGCATTTTGGCTCAATCTCCACTAAAACAAAATCAAAAGCCACTCTTATCTTAATTCCAACTATTTCTTGTTCAAATAAAAAGAGAAAGCAATTCACTACCTTTACAAGACAAACCTAGGGAAAATTAGAAACAGATAGGGAGGGAATATTTTTTTGTATTTTGTGTGCATACATAAAATTTTAAAAAACCAACAGGATGTTCATTTTCTAGCTACTGAAAGATTATTTTGAAGACAACACATTTCCACTCCTGCAGAGGATAGAAGAAAAGGAAATGCACTTAAATTACAGTAAAGAAGCAAATGCAATTAAATTTGAGATTAAATATCCTGACTCTGAGATACTTAACATATCTCTCTAATGGAGACTATGATTCTCTATCCCTGAAGAAATTTAAAACAGGTAGGCATTATCGCTCTGGGTTGGACAGTTCTGATGAAGAGCAACTTCAAGACCGGAGATGGATTGGCTAAGCTCTAACAATCTGCTCTCCCAGGAACAAAAAGGCTCTCGTTTGTAGCCTTTGCCAATTTCTGCCGTGTAACTACTCTTACCATGGCCAGTTTCAGGCTACCACCATGATGTCCCTGAGCACGGAGCTGGGAAGAGATCTGCACCATTGGCTCTTGAGAGAGTCAGAGTGAGTTGGCTAGAGCACCACTGCGAGTACGGAGATTAGCTCAGAGGGTCACATTGCCCTCCATCTCTGCCCAAGCTCTTCTGAACTGAACAGTATTGCATGGTTATCTACCTGTAACATGTCTCTTCTTTCTCTGTCCCTTTCCTGTCCAACTAATAAGTTAACATAGCTATGACAGTTACAGTCCTATGTGGGAAAGCACATAGTTGAGAATGGAAAAGAATGTCTGTTTTTTACCCTAAACAACAATTTAGGATTTTTAAAGATTTGTATGAGATACTGACAATGAAAATAGATCATTTTGAATATTAATGAATGACACTTTCAGGTAAGACTTCCCAGGAAAAACTGCCCCTCCCACTGTCGCTGTTATTGGGAGGCAACTGGGCTCAGTATGGTGTCAGGAGGGTACCTGAGGAGCCCTCGTAACTTTTGAGTTTCTAAATGTGTCCAAGTTTCTTAATCTCAAAAGTCAGGTTGGGGCTTCCCTGGTGGCGCAGTGGTTGAGAGTTCGCCTGCCGATGCAGGGGACGCGGGTTCGTGTCCCGGTCTGGGAAGATCCCACATGCCGCGGAGCGGCTGGGCCCGTGAGCTGTGGCCGCTGAGCCTGTGGGTCCGGAGCTTGTGCTCCACAACGGGAGAGGCCACAACAGTGAGAGGTCCGTGTACCGCAAAAAAAAAAACACGTCAGGTTGGACCTGGGACACTGCCTGACTCCTGTGGCAGGGAATAGATTATAGAATCACTTCTGCTATAACATGTATTTTGAAAATGTGAATTTGTTCCATTGAGATTGAGATATTAAAAAATAAAATGAGTATATCACAAATTTTGTGTTTTCTTCTGTACAATTTTGTCCATAAGAAACATGGGGTGAACACAGAAAACTGCACACAACTGAACCAAGCTGCATAAGAATACACAAAACACTCACACATAAGCACACATCTCAAACACCCATCTAGTTCACCACCTGTATAATAAACCACACCAACCACAAATGGTGTTACGACTGTCTGTCATTTCTGATAGCGCTCCTTCTACCACTTCACAATAATTCACAATCTGTAACCCTCCCATCACCCAGCAAGCTTCAGATCCTCTTCTAGGTAATGTGCCACCTTTATTGTAGTCCGTGCATTCCTTAAAAATTTAACATGTATAAAACTGCTACTGTTTTTATTGGAGCCTCTTTTTTTTTTTTAATGAGTGTCACAAAAGTTTTTGAGTGTTGTGTTCCTAACACATTTTTTCCCATAAGCCCTGTGGTCTTTATTGTGCAATTTTGCCTAGCTCTCTGATTTTTAGGAACACATATGTTGTGTTATAAAAGAACTGACTGTGCCGATAAAACATCCTAAAATTCTGCCAGCCAAATTGATTCTATCTTTTTAGAACTAATTTGCATGACCAGGAGCCTACAAGCCATGGCCACAGGAAGAAAGGTGATCTGACAAATGTAACACTAGACAAGCCCTTAAATGCCTTCCTCTTGCAAGAATCTATAACTCCTCTGAATCAGGGACCAAGGAAAACATAATCAAATTTAGGTCAAAAGCTTGAAATGCAAATTTTAGCATTAATTTCTCTTGGGATTTACAAGACATTTAACCTTTACAACTGAAATATGGACATACAAGATAATGAAACTTGTTTCCTATTATGTATGCATTCATTTTACTATACAAAACATAACTGGGATACAGAAAACGCTAATTACAGCCTTCTCTGTTTAACCACCTTAATTTAATCTCATTTTCCCAGTGCAAATAAATATGACTGCTTTTTGGTGCTTTCAACAGAGTGTCACATACCTTTTGTTTTATGATTTGCGGAAGTTCAGTCACAGATCCTGCCCAGCGAGAATATCTCCATTTGTTTCCAGCAGGGTTGTCCAGTTCCAGGTAACTAAGGCCAGACACAAGGCCAGGACGTCCCCCTCTGACAAATGGGACCCCTCGTAACACATTGCCCTGAGTTCCTACTCAAGGAGAAATCAAACGAAATAAGTCTGGATGCACAAATGAAATGAGAATGAGCATATGAAATTGAAAGTCAATGAAGTAACACAACCCATTCAACTGTATGACATTCTGGAAAAGGCAAAACTATGGAGAGAGTAAAAATACCTGTGATTGCCAGGAAGTGGGGTAGGAGGGATTTTTAATATTTTTAGTGGATTTTTAGGATCTTTAGAGGACTTTTAGGGCAGTGAAATTGCTCTGTATACTATAATGGATACATGTTGTTATGCATTTCTCCGAACCCACAGAATGTACAAGAGTGAACCTTCATGTAAACTATGGACTTTGGGTGATTATTATGTGTCAATGTAGGTTCATCAGTCGTAACAAATGGACCACTAAGGCCTGGATGCTGATAACGGAGGAGGCTGTGCCCGCGGGGACAGCAGGGATATAGGGATTCTCTGTACTTTTTGCTCAATTGTTTTGTGAATCTAAAACTACTCAAAAAAATAATATCTATTAAGAGAGAAAAGAAAAGAGACACAACCATTACCTAACAGTAGATGATTATTAAGAAATTATTATTCATATTCTTAATGTTCTTAGTGTAAGAAGAAAATTTGTTATACAGGTGACTATCTTGTTTCTTAGAAGATACATGCGTGTATTTAAGGATGAAACATCATGACATCTGAAACTTCCAAATGGTTCAGCAAATATCACAAATATTTTAAATATATATTTATGCATTGCTAAACAGTCAACATTATAAATACTATATGTAGATATATATATATATATCAAAACATCAAAATAATAATTATTGCATGTAAGAGGTGGGTATGTTGGCATTTTTTACTATGTTTTTTCAACTTTTCTGTATGTTTGAAAATTTTCATAAGAAAATGTTGGGAGGAAAAAGTTCATTGCATCTGGAATACTAACAGTAACCAAAATACTATTAACAGGCATATATTAACACATAAAAAGTGTTCTAAAAAGTTTGAATACTAATCAAATCCTTTTTCTCATTTCTGTGCCTTATAATTTCAGAAATATTTTCATCTCCGTGTCTAATTGATTTCCACACTGGTCATGACCGGAAGTTCCTAACTTGCTGATCAGACTTACGTTGATTTTCATTTCCTTTTTTAATTAAATTTTGCAATTTCATAACACTTTCATAAAATTTTGCAAATTCAAAAATTACACTTTTATCATCAGAAGTTATTAAAGTCTCATATTTTTAAAGAACTGCCTGAGTGCTTCCTCATCTTCCTTGTTAGTTACATTTTAAAATGCAAATAGTCACACTTTTAATGCAGTGTATTGCCAAGTTCAGTCCCTGAACTACTGGAATCAGAATCACCTAGAATGACTGCAGATTTCTGAGCTCCAGCCAAGACATAGAAGGACGTAGCTGAGAGAAAAGTCAAGTACTCAGCATTTGAACAGGCTGCCCCAGGTAATCCTCTTGCATAGCAAAATTTGAGAATCACCACCTAAACTGACATGCTTGTTTACAAACTACAGAGTCTAAGAAATCAGCTTTTATATTTATTTTTAAGCCTGTAGCCTCTCTCTCTACACCTCAGTGAGCTCTGTGCTCCAGCTGGCCCTCTTTCCCTAGACAATCAGCCTGGGGCAACAGTGAAGGGCCCAGATTGTGAAGCCAGACATTGGAATCTTGTGCCTGACCCCAACTGTGGTCTTGGGCAACCTTTCTGTGCCTCAGTGTCCCTGTCGGTAAAATGGAAATATGAATAATACCCAGTTCTTAGGTAGGAGTACATTGGTTAATTTTTGTAAATCACTTAAAATTGTGCTGGGCACATCATAAGTGCTACATGTTTGTTAAACATAAAATAAAATAAGATAAAACAAAGCAAAATTAAAATAAAATAAAATCAGAAAGCAGCTTCCAATCACCAGCCCAACTGATAACTGATGTCAACAACTTCTCAAAGCTCCCACTTTCATTTCTATTTCCAGATCAGTGTATTTCCATGTTGTTCAAAAACTTGTCCTCCTCCTTTGTCATATCAGGTCCAAGAAGACAGGCACTTTTCCTGGCATATTCACTGCTGTATCACCAGTGCCTAGAACAATTTCTGCGTGCACTATAGGTTCCGTAAATAGTTGATGAATAAAGTAAGTGAATGAGGAATTAAGCCTGGCTTAACACTCTGTCTCCCTCCTTCTTGCAGTCATCTACTAAAGGATCCTCACTTCCTCGATGAGGACTTTAGCACCTGGGTCAGTCTTCTCCTTCATCCCATTTTCTGCCATCACCCCAAGAGAACTTGAGCTCTAATGCTGCTCCATGGCTTCACACAATGCACCACAGTCTCATTTCCATCCCTACTACACTAAGAATCTCTTCATTTTAAGGCAGTTAAGTCTTAATCACCAAATCCAATGACGTCTTCAGACCTCCTCTTATGTCACTTCACTGTAGCATTTCTCGCTGTCGATTTCTTCTCCTCTACCTTCCATGTTACTCATCTTTTCTGGTTCTTATCCTATCAGATTATTCCTTTTCAGTCCCTCTTCTTTCGCTACAACTTTATATTTGTCATCTTTCATTTAATCACTCCCTGTATTAACGGCATCCCTTGCCATCAGGATGAAACCCAAACTCCCTAACATGGCATCTAGACACAGTCTAAATCAGCTTACCCTTCCAGTTCCTTCTTCAATCACTCAAGACTAACACACCACCTCCCGCACTCTGCCACCACCGTCACCACCACCACCATGCACCAAAAACTTTTAACTGCACTGAGCATCCATGTCACAGAGTGAAACTGAAGCTTCTCCTCTTGCTGTCATTTTTCTAGGCTTGTTTGTCAACCTTCCTCATAGGAAACAAAGATGGTGTTCACTGAGGACATAGTTACAGTACACAGAGATACCCAGTGAAATTTCCACTCTGCATGATGGATCACTGCCATGACATATGACAGATATATCAGAGGTAAAAATAACCAAGTATTTCAAAAACACAAAATAGAACACCCGCTAGAATTTCAAAGGCCCTTGGAGACCAGGAATTAACCACAAGAAAGAGGGATGGAGGTAAGTTTGTAATGAAAATTACCCCCTTCTCATTTACCTGTAGCCAATTTTAAGGTCTCTTCCATCTCCTTGCATGTGTGCTCTGATGATTTAAACAAAAACTTGATATGTGAGGAAGCACATTTCTTCTTCTTCTCTGAACTAAAACCTGGGGGGAAGAATTTTAAAGGTGCTTAGTTTCCACATTTGTTGAAAATCTCCTTTGAGATGCTGGCCAGGTGTGAGAGTGGCATAAGAGGTTGTTTCCTATCACTGGGGCCATATAATCAAAAATATACTATACGTACATTTTCAAGTGCTCTAGAAGGGTCAAGGGGCAGAAAAAGTGATATTTGATGTTTGTTATAAACAAAATAAGATACATGCATTATATTTAGGGGTAAAGCATCACATGTCTGAAAATTACATTCAAATGGATCAGCTGCTCTTGGCTTCTATTAACTTTGACCAGAGGGTGGGGGTGGGTGAAACAGTGGAGGGAGCAAAAACTGAGCACCTCACAGAGTGATACCTTTTACCCAACTGCAGTCAGCTTCTCAGGCATAAGGCAAATAGGTAAAAGTAGATGTGCAATGGCCTCCAGCCCACCCACTGGAGACCCCAAAAGCTGGGTTCTGGTTCTACAGCAATTAATTCCTAAAATCTTAGTTCTAGTGCCTCAGTCTCTCCATCTTTAACATCTCTGGTTTCTACATTTTCTTCCTATGACATATAATCTTAGATGGTTACAATTTCTACTCATTATCAAATGGAGTTTTGCCAATGCATTTTTTTAAAAGAGGATAGAAAATAATAAAGGGTAGAAATATATTTTTATATAATTTTACTAACTATATTATAACAAACTCAGTATTTCTTAAAGAACAATTGGGGGCATATAACATATCCCAGAATCCTTGATTAATTTCACTTAAAACTTTTAAGAATAAAAACTGCTCAAGAGTAAAATTTTTACTCAAAATTTTTTTACCAACTCAGAAAGCTTAAAAAAAAAATCCTCTTCGTTTCTTTTTAAGCGTTAAAGAAAAAAAAAATGGTCATGAGGGCTTCCCTGGTGGCGCAGTGGTTGAGAGTCCGCCTGCCGATGCAGGGGACATGGGTTCGTGCCCCACTCTGGGAAGATCCCACATGCCGTGGAGCGGCTGGGCCCGTGAGCCATGACCTCTGAGCCTGCGCGTCCGGAGCCTGTGCTCCGCAGCGGGAGAGGCCACAGCAGTGAGAGGCCCGCGTACCGCAAAAAAAAAAAAAAAAATGGTCATGAAACTGAGTTTAGATCAAGCCCCTTTCTGGATTAATTCCTCAAAGAAATATTACCTCTGTTGTTGCTACAAAAACCTGTGCTTGTGCATTCATTTCCAACCTGCTGAGGTTGGAAAAGCTCACATTCTAATTAAATCTTAATTGGTAAAAATTAAGCCCAATAGAAAAAAAAAATAGTCAATGGAAACACAGAAAAATATTGTAGCTCACTCACAAAAGAAGGCTACAAGACCTCCTCTGAATCTCAGGTAAGCAGTCTTACTCTCCTTCAAGGTGGTAAGAAAGTCTTGACTGAAGAGTAAGATGCTAACAAGATGATTTGGGATAGAGAAGCAAGTGTGGCCACGAGCTTCAGGACAAAGTTGGAAAGGAGCAGGTTGGACTTGGAACGTAAATAAGCCAAAAGGTCTCTGGAAAGGAGGAATGGATACTAGGACACACACTCTTCTCCAACATGGCAGCAGCTGGTGAGGAACATCCCCTCACTGTGAAGTCAACCAAGTATGAACTCAGTAGCATGCCCTGAGTCTAACAAAAAGCAGGCAATTCCTGCAGCAACATAGCGTAAGGAAAAAGCTAAGCTGATGCTGGAGCCAGTTAGACCGGCTTACAATCAGTATGCCCTTGGATTTCACTCGGTAGCAGTGAGGATTATTGCTAACATAGGCAACCTGCCTGTCTAGAAGAAGGCATCCAATAAATTTAAGCTATTGTTACAACTTTTAGGTAGTAAGCAAACTCACGATATCCAGAGCAGATTTTTTTTAAAGGAATGTGAGTGGTAAAGAACAGAGGTGAATAAGAAAAGACTTCATTGAAACGTTTTGATTTCTGCAATATCAGTAAACTCCTCATTAGTTTTCCTCGAGGAATATTACTTAATCTGAGAAACGGGGAAGATTAAAAAGTATTCTAAAAATCCAATCAACACCCTCTAGAGAGAGCAATAATGATAATGGCTTAACTCTCACTTCAGGGTACTATCCAAAAGAGTAGGCAGGCTTTTTCTTAAACCCTGGAAGATTCTGAGTAGAGTATAACAGATTCTTGCAAGTTTTGATTCTTTTGCAATTTAATCTCTATTTGTCATATGTCAAAGCTCTAAAGTTTAACTACTAATTAAAATCCCTGCGATGCTTGTATATAACAATATTTTTAATACTCTACCGCTTTGTTTGATTTTTTCTGAGTCCAAATAAAAGATAACTTTGTATTCTCCTCCTAAGGACCCAGACTGAAGATAATGTGTCCCATACTGGTCGATCAGTCTTCGATAGGCGCTGTAGTCATACAGAGAGGGAAGGTAGGAGAGTTCCTTCCAGAATGACTCAGCAAGTTGTAAAAAGTCCGGATTGTTATTGATAAACTGAGCCACTTCAACAGTGTTCTGAAGAACCAACAACTGATAACTCTATAGGAAGAAGAAAGAGTAAAAGGAGTTTTAGGATGAAGACTAAAAGGCAATGGAAGTAGTTCCTTGTCCAATGTCTCCATCAATAGCCACCTCCATCAATGCAGACTAAATGAATTTTTATTTTTGATGCATAATGAGGTCTCTTCTGGGCCCACCCACTTGAAGCAATCTAAGGAATTTTCAGAATCCCAAACAGAAATAACATCTGAGTGATGACATGGTAACTGGTTTTATACACACCTTTTAAAACCCCCAAGACCAAGTTGTTATGCCCTCCTCAACTAGGAAAAAAGATTCAACATTGTTAACTGCTAAACAATCTCACAACAGGGATATAATATCCCTAGAGTCCACATCGTAACAATGACTTATAGGTAAGGTGACCATATAATTTATCTCCCATACTGGAGTATTTACAGGGTAAGCTACTTTATAACGAGGTCTTTTAAACCCTTCCTAAGCATCTTTTCATGACGTCCAAGACAGAGCTACCTTACACCAAATCCTCACTTATGTGAACAATATAATATGGGTATAATAAATGTTTTTACAGCTCATATTTCCACAATTAACTTCTTAGTCATAAAACAAAATTATATTCCTTTATACCTCGCTTATGTGATCTATTAATCAAGTTACTGACTTTAAGAATGAGATGAATTATGTATATTATAAATGATGATCAGCCTGAAAAATTCTTCAGCAGTAAGTGTGAATCAATTAGAACAATTCATTTCAACTGTTCAGGTTGCCCATGATGAAAGTTTTAGTATCTCAATACAACAGAGTATCTAAAATTAAGTCTTTTAACCTCCTCAGATGAAAATGTTGGTATCTCCAAAGTAATAAAGTATTTTAACATCTTTTATTTTCACGCACCTTCTTTAAAAAACTCTAGTATTAGTGTTTCGGAAGCACATTTCATTGGATTTTTGAAATTGTATATAATACTTAAAATAGTAGCATCAGTAATCATGAATTAGAAATTTAGGTTAGTTTTAACTAGAAGATTTGAAAGTAATAAGTTTTTTTTAGATTTTTAAATAAGAACAAATACTTCAATGAGAAAATAAAAAGTGTAACTAAATGTATTATCAAAGAGAATTAACAAGACAAAAACCATACCTTTTAAAGAAATATATTGGATTATCTCTTTGAAGAAGATACTGTGCCCTAATTAAAAAATGAAAGCTGATTCTTTTAGTAAATGCACTTCTGTTAATGTTAGAAATACCTAAACCAGTAAAATATGGAAAAGTTAACTAATATATTTCATACTAACCTTTTCCTTAAGGATATTTTCAGTATCTGAAGAGTAGCTGTACGAAGAAGATGAAGAACTAAAAAAGAGGAAGCGTCCTTGACTAGATGATGAATGTTCTGTTGATGTATGTTTTACATAAGACCAGGTACTATTGTAAAATTCATAATTAAAATCATTATTTATTTTCACCTATAAAGAAAATGAAAAAGTTAGATCTCTGGGGCTTTGTTTTTGAAATGTTCTATGTGATCCAGTAGTGGATTTAAATTTCTAATTTTGTTCGACTTGAACAAATGTTAAGATTGGAATTGTGTTTCCTATGCTAGACAGTAGAAGAAAAAGTCATCCCAAACAAATTTAAAAACAGACAACAGGATAGTCACATGTGGTTGACAAGGGACAGCTCCAGCATTCATGAAGACTACTATTTCTTTATCCTTTATTTTGTCCTAGATCAAGTGTCAAAATGAAATGCCCACAGAGGACTGGCAAGTAATATAAATGTTGGAAGCATCCAGTGGAAGGCGGGGTAATGAAGAAGTGAGCACACACCCTGTCTAAAAGGGTCTAAAAGGTACCCAACACTCAAATCCATCCAACAGTCCTATACATTTCTACAGGTTCTAGCACTGACAGATATCTGATTTTTCAAGAAAAGAGATATATCTGAATCTTCATGAAAAAATCTTTAGTGTTTTTAAATCATAGGCAACTATCTTGCTAAAAATGTCAGTCACCATGAGAATAAAACAACATGAAATATGACTCTCAGTCTGTTCTATATAAATATTCAGATCAGTAACTCTCCTTTCACAAGTATTTGTGTTTTTATTATATGTCCATACACATCTGTATTTGAGATCAAAGTATAAATAAACAGAGAAAATTTAAATGATGAATATGATACATTTTAAAAATAAAGCTAAAATCTGAAAAAGAGTGGATATATGTATGACAGATTCACTTTGCTGTACACCTGAAATTAACACAACATTGTAAATCAACTATACCCCAATAAAAATTTTTTTTAAAATGCTAAAAAGCAAATAGAATATTATGCAGCCATCGTAAAGGATGAGTGTGAGGACAAATTGTTCATGTTAAATGAAAAAGCAAGTATAAATGTGATATTTATAAATCCTATTAACCACAAATATGCAAGTATATGCCCAGTCAAAAAAAGACTAGAAGGAAATTCAACAAAATGCCAGAAAATATTAAAAATACTTTCATCACTACCCATGTTAAAAATTAGGCATTTATGCTAGAAGCAAGACAGAAGAGAAGAAAAAATAGATTTAACCATACCTTTTATTCCAACATTATTTTCATTATATTATGAAATTGGTTTGTTTAAAAGTCAAACGCAAAAATTCAGCTCAAGTCAAAATGAAGAATATATTATTATTCTTAACTACAGAGGACATTATTATTATTGAATACAAAAAGGACACTATTTAAAAATGTATTAGAGGGCTTCCCTGGTGGCGCAGTGGTTGAGAGTCCGCCTGCCGATGCAAAGGACACGGGTTCGTGCCCTGGTCCGGGAGAATCCCACATGCCGCGGAGCGGCTGGGCCCGTGAGCCATGGCCGTTGAGCCTGCGCGTCCGGAGCCTGTGCTCCGCAACGGGAGAGGCCACCTCAGTGAGAGGCCCGCATACCGCAAAAATAATAATAATAAATAAATAAATAAAAATGTACTAGAGATTTCTAGAGTCACTAGATAGTGTCTCAGTCCTATTTGGTTTTGGACAGACACAGAATTTAGTTTTTTCTCTCAAGAAAGAAAAGTTACCTACCTTTCTTTCAATGCAAAAAAAAAAAAAAAAAAATGAGCCTATTTTTTTCTCTTTTTCAGGTGTACAATTCAAATACTTGATTCATGATTTATGCAGATAAGCCTCTTAAGAACTTTAGTTCAGCGTCTCCTCACTCCCATGTACTCTACACATAGCCACAAGAATCCTTTCTCAAGGTAGTGTGATCTTAAGTTTTCTTTAATACCCTCTTCCTTCCAGCTAAGATCCTGAAATTTCCCCAGACCGAGTCTTCCTCTGAAGTCACAAATTCAAACATCCTACACTCTGACATCTCTTACTCTGTTGACACTCATTCTATTATTGCCATATCTATTATTCAACCTCATAGAGACAGCCCTTCAACTTACTTTCCCTTCTCTTTCCCTATCAGCACCTTCATTTTGTCACTTCCTTCATGTTGTAGTTACGCTTCATGGCTCATGACTTATTATTCTCTTGCCAATGAACCTAACTCCTGCCAATGAACCTTGCCTAGGTATATTCTGCCACCATATTTGCCAGGCAAAAACACAACCTTTGTTCAGTGCTCGCAGCCAGGCACCTTAGCACTGCTATAGAAAAATCACACAACTATCGATTGGTGTTACTGTAAGTCCATTCATAATTTCCAACCTCAGTGGAATCCTCAATACATTCCAGCAACCCTAAATGTCTAGCCAATTCTTTCTCCCATTCCCTACAGTATCTATTTCAAAAGTTCTGCACCCATCTCAATCCCCCAATCTTACAATCATTTCCTTCACTCTCAGAAGATAAACTTAACTTCTTTCTTTACAAACATTCCCACTATCAGACACAGACTTCTTACACTTCTGGCTAACAAATTTACAGACTTACGAATGTCTTTCGCTTCCTTTCCTGTGCAGGTGTTCCTCCCCCTGTCTAAGGCTAATTTCTCTGTCTTTTTTCTGTATTGCATTCCCTCTCACCTCTTTTTTTTTTTTTTAACATCTTTATTGGAGTATAATTGCTTTACAATGATGTGTTAGTTTCTGCTTTACAACAAAATGAATCAGTTATATATATACATATGTTCCCCTATCTCTTCCCTCTTGTGTCTCCCTCCCTCCCACCCTCCCTATCCCACCCCTCCAGGCGATCACAAAGCACAGAGCTGATCTCCCTGTGCTATGCAGCTGCTTCCCACTAGCTATCTACCTTATTACCTTTGGTAGTGTATATATGTCCATGCCTTTCTCTCGCTTTGTCACAGCTTACCCTTCCCCCTCCCCATATCCTCAAGTCCATTCTCTAGTAGGTCTGTGTCTTTATTCCTGTCTTACCCCTAGGTTCTTCATGACATTTTTTTTTTCTTAACCCTCTCACCTCTTCAAAGGACTAATTAAATTGACTGATTACTCCCTGTCTTACAGCTTCAACTTTTCTTTCTCTACTGGCTCATTCCTATCAACGCTTATACATATTCTAACCCCACCTAAGTACAGTGTGCTGCAAGGGCTCTGAGCCACACTTCTAGGGTTCAGACCCCATAGCTGTCATCTACTACCTCTGTGATTGTAGGTAAATTACTCAGCATTCTTTTTTTTTTTTTTTTTTTTTTTTGCGGTATGAGGGCCTCTCACTGTTGTGGCCTCTCCTGTTGCGGAGCACAGGCTCCGGACGCGCAGGCTCAGCGGCCATGGCTCACGGGCCCAGCTGCTCCGCGGCACGCGGGATCCTCTCGGACCG
The DNA here is from genome assembly GCF_005190385.1 of Monodon monoceros. Lineage (NCBI taxonomy): Eukaryota > Metazoa > Chordata > Mammalia > Artiodactyla > Monodontidae > Monodon > Monodon monoceros. Next base: position 34,286,437 of record NW_021703768.1, on the reverse strand, counting down.
GGGCACGAACCCACGTCCCCTGCATCAGCAGGCGGACTCTCAACCACTGTGCCACCAGGGAAGCCCCTACTCAGCATTCTTTGTCTCAGTTTCCTTATCTGTAAAAATAGTAGATGACAGTACCTACATACTTAGGTTATTATAAAAAAAAGTTCTATTTAAAGCACTTGAAACATGCTTAGTATATAAAAGGTTCTTAATATATGTGAGCTACTTTTATTATCATTCAAGTTATTTTCTGTTAACAAAGTAGATTTAGAAGTCTCAGATATCTAGACACATACCAACAGAGGAAGCAGAGGATCAGATAACTAAGCATTAGTTAAAATTGCCTTTAGAATATGTTTTTGTTATTCATTTGATATACATATAGGATCTTGCTTTAAAAAATATAATGAAGTATACTAAGTGAACTAAATCAGAGAAAAACAAACATCACATATCACTTATATGCGGAATCTAAAAAAAGGACACAAATGAACCCGTTTACAAAACAGAAACAGACTCACAGACATAGAAAACAAACTTATGGTTACCAAAGGGGAAGGAGAGGGAGGGATAAATTAGGAGTTTGGGATTAGCAGATACACACTACTATGTATAAAATAGATAAACAACAAGGTCCTACTGTATAGCACAGGGAACTATATTCAATATCTTGTAATAAACTGTAATGGAAAAGACTATGAAAAAGAATATATATATATATATATATATATATGAATCACTCTGCTGTACATCAGAAACTAACACAACATTGTAAATCAACTATACTCCAATAAAAATTTTTTAATATAATGAATTACATTCAAGATCAAAACAGGAGGATCCAGGAAGTTATTTTCTCCACCTTAATCTTTACTCACTCCCATCTGCAACTCATTACATGCTGAGAATAAACAAGACAGTCTTTCAGCATCTCCCAGGCTAAACTAAGCAGGGTGGCACCTTCCCAAAGTGACCGTGGAGCTGGAATGTGCTTATGTTTCAAAGGCTTCCTTGTGGTATGAAAAGTATGAGCAAACAGAGAGTGTGCACGGCATCAAAGTAAGTGGCTTACTCAATAAGTAATCTTAATTGTTTGGTTTTGGGTTTGTCCTGGGTAAACCACCATGCTGATTTCCAAAACAGAGATTAGAAGAGAGATGGACTGATTTTTCTGTTTTATGTTTATTTACTAACATTTATGTTCCAACAAGCCAAAAGTCATGTTCCACCTGTAGAGGCCTGAATCCCCAGCGGCTCCCCTTCTATTTGAACTGAGGAGGACATTGACCGCCTCCATATTCGCACCTGGGTTTCCCGCTGCAGTGATTGACTCACTGCCTATTGCTTCCACCTCACTTCCCTTCGGCTGGATCCTAAATAACAGGCTATAATTTCCCTCTACCTCTGACAAACACCTTCACATTCAGTGACTGGCAAAGCATTTCAGATGTCAATCCAAAAACCAAGCCATGCTGTAGAAAACGAACGTCAGAATTATGCTGTTATTAAATTATTTTTCTTCTTCGGAAGCTGCAGGTTTCCAGCATGTCTCCTTTCCAACCATGTCAGAAATTCTCTCCCTTATTACTTCCTCTGTTCTGTAACTTTCTAAATTTGACTACATACACACACACACACACACACACACATATACACATATATGTGCATATATATATATACATATATGCAATTCTCCCCCTTATAATTATGAAAGAATTATCAACACATCCTCTTAGTAATATGAGGAGAAAAAATTCTCTTTATATGCCTATCTCACATTCTCCTTTCTGGCCAAAGGGTAAATTACAATATAGGTTTTTCACCAAGCAGAATTTAGAGTCAAAAAAGCAGTTAATACAACACATTGGGAGAGTAAAATATACTAGAAAAATGAAGGGCTGTGAAATCTGACAGACTGGATCCAAGCTCTACTGCTTATTAATTTGGTGACTTGAAGCAAGTCTGCTGAAGTCCTCTGAGCCTCGATTTCTATATATATAAAACAGTAAAATATTACTTACTTTCCACAGATGTCGTGAGGATTCAAATTACACAAATTGCCTAAAATAGTGCAGATGCCACAGGAAATATTCAAAAATTGGTAGCTATGATTATTTTTCAAGTCAGTTCCATTTTCTACTTTCATGATTCAGTAACTCTTAAATGTAATTTAATTCCATTATAAGTCGAAGGTTGGTGGGTTTGCTCCTCATAATCAGAACAGCTTTCTGAAGATGACTAATGTTGGTAAACTAAAGCCCCTTCCTTCTGAATATCCTAATAGTTTTGGTTTACAAATTTGGGAGTAATCAGTAAGGAGGGCTGAACTGGAAATTTTTGAGTTCTGGGAAGATGGGAGGAAAGGCATGAGAGAGGAGATCTTGGAAGAGATGAGCAAGAAAGAGGCTAAAACAGGATGAGACCAGAAACTTCTTTTGGCTTAGGTTGTGGAAGGACAGACAATTTAAGATAGAGGATCTCAACTGTTTTCGTCGGATGCATTGGCACTATGAGGTAGACAATCTCTCCTCTATGTTCCCTCTAAATCTTCAGGAATTTCCCCTAAAGCCATTACTGTTTTGTGTGAGTAGATTTTGTGTTGAAATCAATCAACAGGATGAGTTTACGTGTGTATGACAGAAACAGCCTGCAAGAAGCAGAAGCCTGCAGAGGAAACCTTGAGACCATAAACAAAATTTTAAAGTTTGGCAGTATGGATGCGGGCAAGGATGTGGAACACAGGGCACTCTTCCACACTGCTGGTGGGGTACAGATTGGTCATATATAGGTTTTGGAAACTTTAGTGAAGTGTAACCTAAACATAGCCTACAAAGCAGCAATTCGAGTTCCAGGTGTCTGCACTAGAGAAGCTCATTTGTGTGATTAATACAAAATATAAGATAGTGGTTGTATGGGCAGTACAGGTAGAGAAGATGTGACAGAGAGAGGTAGAGAGGAGCCTTTAAGTCACTGGTAATATTCTATTTCTTGAGGTGGGTGGTGGGCATATATAGTCCTGTTTGTATTATTAGTTTTCTCCAAACTGCAAGTATATGTTATTCACAGCCTTTTGTACATAGAAATATTTCATAATTTAAAAAAAAAACGTTTTTAAGTAAGGTGACACTGTGGCAGTGGTTAGGAGACTATCACAACCAGTCACGAGCAGGGCCTTGGGTTTTAACACCCACACAGGGACAGACCATCAGGTTCTGGACCCACATGGAGTATGGAGTTCAAAATGAGACAATGGATATTTCAGCTTGAATGACATAAATTAAAAGTATCATTGTGCTATAACACAGATTTAAAGAATATATATTCCTAAATAGTGAATGCAACATAAAAGAAGAAGACTCACAGATATAGAGAACAAACTGGTGGAAAGGAGGGGGGCAATATAGGGGTGAGGGAGTGGGAGGTACACACTACTGTGTGTAAGATGGGCTCAAGGATGTATTGTACAACACGGGGAATAGAGCCAATATTTTGCAGTAACTGTAAATGGAAAGTAAACTTTAAAAATTGTATTAAAAAATTTTAAGAATAAATAAAACATTTCTTAAAAAAAGAAAATGTATTCTTTTTAAGCCTATATAAGACATTTCTAAGAACTGACCACATATGAGGCCACAAGTAAATTCTCAACAAAATACCAAAAAAAATCAATATCATATAAATAATGATCTCTGGCAACAATTCACAGATTAGAAAGAAATCAAATCAATGTAATTAAGTACCTGGAATGTATAGGAGAGGATATTTCCGCTCAGTCTGTAGAAATCTCTCCCATCCCCGCTAAACACCTTTCTGCATTGACCACCAAAACTTTTAGTGTTGAGGACTTTGTTCCTAAACTGGCTTGTGAGTGCATTGTAACTGTTTTTAAAAAAATGAAAGAAGAAAAGGCTGTTAAAAACCAGAAACACCACTTGCTGAAACAGGCATCATTAGAGAACTCTAGATATTCTTGAAATACATTACAGTTAAACATCTCTGGGAGAGCTCAAATAAAAAGCCTCCTAAAGCACACTATACATTACCCAACTCCCCCTGCTTGCTATAATGGTTAAAACTAATAGCTGGGGAAACCCAACATCTTTTTAGCCTAAGAACTTATTTAGGAAACACACGGCCCTTTTGTATCTATGGCAACAGCTGGTTTTGAATTGAATCTATAGAAAAAACCAAACAATTAAGATTACTCTTGAAGAGAGAGAACTCTCTACAATGATTTACAACTAGTCGGCCTCTTAGCATGCTAACTGGTATACTCTATAAAGTAACTTTACCATTTTTCCATTAATGAATTTCATAGTAGTATAGAAAAATCACATCTAAGCAAAGAGATTATCTTAAAACCTTGAAACTTTAACTTGGGTCTGACCGTTAAAAGTTTTTCAGAATTCTTTTTAAAAAGGCTAACAGGATTGCCTCAACTTCACTTGAAAGTTCCCAGCTAGTTTAGGTGATTACTTTTCATTCTGAGTGTTCCAACACACTTTCTCTTCTTCCGCTGCTCTCATTCTGCTGTCTCTTTGTTCCCTTAAGTAGCCCCACATCATTGAATTAGTTCTCCCCCCTTCCCTCCCATAGGGGGACTGACTGGCCAGGTTTTCCCAGGTCTGAAGGGTTTCCTTAGATGCAGGACTTTCAGTGCTAAACCCAACAGTCCAGGGACAACTTGCCCCTCTATGCTTTACCACATATATTTACAGGTATATAGATAGGAATTTTTAAATTGTTTCAGGATGTGGCAAAGAGCTCTAAGCAAAGTCTTGACTGTTAGGTGATTTGTTATTAGACTTACCAAACCACAAAATAAAACACAACAAAATAAAAACTACAACCCAGCGATGTGTACAGGAAGACACCCAACACCTTACCCCTGTCCAGTAAGCTCTATGTTGGGAGGAGGTTTATCAAGGTCACAGGAAGGCCTGCTTTCTGAGTCCTCACACCTGTCTTCATCAGCACTGTCCTCTTCACAGTCAGAATCCCCATTGCAAACCAAAGATCTGCTGATGCACTGACCTGAACACAAGAAAAGCCACCACACAAAAATAAAAGAGGTGAAAAGGAAAACGCTACCTGGGATCAAGAGATTTCACCCTGGACCCTCAACACAACACTGATACTCTAATGTGAGTTTGAGATAAACCCTCAGTGCCCAGGGAAGGACTGCTGATTATTTTGGTCCTCATTTTTCAACATGCAAATTGATTCTGACCTTGGCTGGACACAAAATTGAAAATAGAACCTGAATTCAAATTCCAGGCTCTCACCCATAGCCATCAAGCACTTTGTCTGAATTCTCCAAAATCACTCAATGCCAATCACTGGGAAGACAGATTGACTTCCTGCCCTTCAACTTTCCATTTCTCTTCTGTAATCACTGACCAAGATGCCAAAGCGCTGTCTTTCTTGGTGATCTAGATATATATGCTTTGAGAGCATGGGAACTGGATTAAAAGATTAAAATTCAACATTTCTTTAGCACCTTCTCTGTTCAGGACACTCTTGGGTGTTGGGATACAAATATGAATAAAAAGGGTATTCACCAGGGTTTTCATATACTTTACAATCTAATAGGAAAAAGTATGAAGTTAGATCATTACAATTCAGCAATGTAATTGTTGTGATAGATATAAGCCCAGGGTACCAGAAGCACGAGGAAGCACTAGAGGGTACCAGATGATCTAGCCCCGGCCTCCCTCCGCATTATATCCAACCATTCTCTTACTAGCTTCCTACGCCCTAGTCATACTGGATCATTTACATAGATCAAAGACCAACCTTTTTTGCCATCTCCACTGACTTTGCACCTACAGTTCTTCAAAAATCAAATCACACATTACTTCCTCTCAGAAACCACCCTTGCCCCACAAGCTACAATGTATGCCCTTCATTTGTGCCCTTATAGTATGCATGGCACAAAACTGTCCTGATAGCACATACCACTATGCTGTCACTTGATCCAATGCAGCAAACATTTGTTGAGAGTCTACTATGTACCACACACTCCAGATGCAAAAATAAAAGAAATATAATACACACCTTCAAGGAGTTCAGTCTACCAAAAGATATCCAGGGCAACAAATACTTCAGATTACAGATGATACAATGCACACAGAGAACACAGAAAAGTAATCTGTTAAATAGCTCTATCAGTTGGGCTTTTAGGGTAGGTCTCCCTAAGGCGGCGTCATCTGATTTGGGTTTTGAAAGTACAATAGGAGTTTCACAGGTATTGTTGAGAAACATGTCTAACACAGGAAATATTTATGTACTATTTTGCCCATAAAACTTTAAGAATTTTGAGGGAAGAGGCTATGTGTTTCATTCTACATCCACAACCCTCATTTCTGTATCTGGAACATAACAAGAATAAAAAATGTTTGCTAAAAGTTGTTGAATTAACCTTTCTGCACAAATGCAACATAGACAATAGGTCAAATATTATTCAATACAAAACTGTTTCATTTCCCCATGCATAGAGATGACCCGTATTGCTCCTTGATTAACTAATTAGAGTTGCTTTTCTTGTAAACATAAAAATAATTTGGGCAGTAATATTGTTTTTGCCCAATTTCAGTCTTCATTCCAGACTCATTCCATATCTTCACCAAAAATGCAATGTCAAGAACAATGGGTCTGTCAATAGCCATATTTCTTTTTCAAAGAAGCAAAGAGTATCCCCACCTTTATTACCAGATAACACCCATGCATTTAAAAGAATGACAGTTGAGTGTGTAACTAATATGCCAATAAAAATCCAACTGATTTGGGGGAAAATTAATTTATAGGCTAATATAAATGTAGTACAATTCAACAAATACATACTGAGCAAATTAAACAAAGAGCATTTGAACTTACACTCTGCGTGCCGAACCTATGGGAAGCAAATACCTGAAAAACACCTGAAACGTTCTCCACATCCCTCTTCTGTTGGACATCCTCGTGTAGGTTCACACGATTGTGGTTCAAAAGCACTTCCAACACAGGGATGGCCGCCATACTGCCCATAAACAGCAACTGACCGCCTGCGAGTCTAAATACAAACCAAATAGCTTTTCAATATCTCCAGTTTCCTTTATCTGAGAAATAAAATCTGGGATAAATTAATACAATTGGAGAAATAATGTTTGTAAAATTGTTCTGGTGTACTACAGAAGTAAAGCCTACAAAATCAATGCACCCAGAAACCCACTTGTCTTTGAGTACAGTGACACTTGGGTTATTATTTATAGAGCACTCCCAGTTATATATTTACTCTTAGGGTTGAATGAAAAAAGAAAATTAGTGAATCTTTAAGAACGTATGCTGGATAGATCAGATCACAACACAAAATGACTAATTTTTTGCCAAAGCAATGTACCAAGAGCTAATTAGAAAAGGTGAAGTGAATTTTGCTGCAGAAAGAGTAAGCATATTGGGAAGGGAAGTTAAGATGAACAGGAGTAAGGGAAACCTTTAGAAAAGTGGTGGTAATTAATTTGAGCTGAACCTTAAGCCTTCTTCAGGAAGGCAAGGTGAGGCAAAACAATCCAGAGAGACATATATGCTAACATGGAAGTCAAATTTACAAAACAGAAGCCTAAGTGGTCCACAGGTGAAGGTACATCTACAATGATACTTTACTGGACAACCAAAATTACTGACCTCTGAAATGGGAAAGATGTCAAAGGCCTATCTTAGGGTGGGGTGAGGTAGGAGGGGGTAGAAAAAAATTTGAGGAAATCTCTAAGGCAAATGAGAAAACTAATTCATTCTAAAATTCATTTACTCAATATGAAGACATGTATCTAATGTTTAAACAAAAAGAAAGATCTGCAAAATCATTTTCCTCCCCAAAGGCAATCAAAGGTGCATCTTTTAAGCCTCTTCCTATACTCAACTCTTACCAGTTAATAAAAATGGACAAAATCTGAGATTCCAGAGAATTTAAACCTTTAGCAACAGGGAAGGCTAGATATACAAACCAAAGCTGAATCTATTCATTCATCCTAAATTGGAACAAAGGGTCACAGATATGTAATTTGAACTCTGAGCAGGTTTGCAACAGCCTGGGGCTTTCATTGCGTCTAAGCAGAGGAGTCATAGAGGGGTATGAGTGAGGAATGGAACTCAGTACAGTTTCTTAGTAAGTTTTTAGTTTCTGTATTTAATTGATGAAGACACCTCTTATACGTGGCTTAGTAACATTGTGCTTTTCTGAAGTTCCAAAGCATAGATTGCGTTGTCGTATAAGTAATGTTTTCCTTCTCCATAGACACCAGGATGACCTTGATGGCTGCCTGCTCTCAGGGTCTCATTCACCTACCAAATTCTGATCTTATGACCCCTTTTTCATTTTCACTTGTCTTCTTCTGGGTGAAAATTCTGTTTTTATAATCTAAGCATGATGACCTTCACACAAAAAAATTACTCATGAAAAATACCTTCGATCTACCTCTATTTAACGTTCTTTCTTAACTTGTTTTTAAATTATAAAAATGTTTTCTGAAGTTGGTGTTTGTTTGACTTTTGTTTTGTTATTCATGTACCTGTTTGCCTGTAATCAGAGTTGTCATCTAATATTATATTTGCCAGAAACCAAATCCTAGTTACTTGTGTAACTTGTTTTGTAAATACCCCTCATGTAGATACTAAATAAATGCTGAAAAATGAGGATAATGATGATGCTTCAAAACACAAGTTATCTTCTATAATATGGTTCTGTTATTTTAATAATTTTAAAATGATTTTAAATGCACATTTTTATCTAAACTGAACCACCTTTAAAATATTTTACAAATATCAAATCATGTTGTACACCTGAAACTAATATAATGTTATATGTCAATTGTATCTCAATACAAAAAAAAAAAAATTTAGCCATTCAAATGTTCAGAACCTTTGAAACCAACATTGTATTTTTGGAATTTATCCTAAGATGATTATCAGAAAAAAGACATATCTATGTGCAAAAATGTTCACTAAAGTTTTATTCATAATAACAAAATATATAAATAACCTAAATCTCAAACAATAGGAAGTGTATAAATAAGATTGGTATATACATATAACGGAACATAATTCAGCAGTCAAAATTCATGCTGATAGTATAATGTTAAGTTAAAATAGAATACAGAATCATGATCAAATAATCCTATTTTAAAAATCATAAGCACATAGAAAGAAAATAAATTGAGGAAACACCCAAATGCCAGTCAGTAGAACTCTAATTAAATTATTTTAATGTACATTCATACAATAAAATGCCATGTAGCTATTCAAAAAGAATAAAGCAGATCTGTGCTTACATGGAATAAAAAAGAAGAGAAATTGAAAGAGTAAATACTAAAATGCTGACATATTGGTTTCTTCTAAATGGTAGAATTATAAGTAGTGTTTTCTTTATTTATATAGAAATAAACCATTTTATTTCATTTATAAAACTATAAATCATTTTCTCCAATGATTAATTTATAATAAGGAAAAAATGGACATTTTTAGAAGTACTCTATAATCTCTCAGTCAAGTCTGGTATTTATATTACTTTTGCATTAAACTTTAAAAATGTTTGACTTTCCATGCTCATTCACTATTAGTTAGGTAAAGCGAAGCAGCTATTTTGCTACTCTTTAGTGTTTGTTTCAAATGAAAAGTTGAATCCAGTAAATATGAAATTTTGAATTATCTACTAACTTCATTTCATGCTATTCTTATTTCTCTGATAGTGAAAGAGTTTGTGAGTTGCTTTAAGTGTCTCTCTTATGTATATTTCTAGGCTCAAATGTAAGATTTAGAGAAGTCCTGCAAGAAAAATGAGAATGCAGAAATTTTTTATTACAATATTAAGTATGAAATAAATCATACTTTTTCCCTTCAAAATTACTAATTACATTTTCAAACAATAAAACAACATTCAAAAGTTAATGCCATTGTGTCCACACCTAAGCTATTTCTATATATAAATAGTAAATACAAAGTTTTCACATGGTCCTACCTGAGTCTTGGTACAACCATTGCATTCTGACCAAGGGGCATAGGAAGCCCACTGGCAATTGACTGGCGAGGAGGCACTGTCATAGTGTCAAATTGTCCATCATAAAGCCGACAGAAAGGTAGGAGAGAAGACAAAAAATTGGCAAGAATAGTCAAAAATTGCTTCACAATTTTTTTCCTAAGAGGCACCAAGAGGATCCCAAAATATATAAAAATATATGTGGGAAGGACTCACTTTTTCAGAGATTTATTAAATTTCATTTATGAAATATCTAGAATGTACCAGGCACTATTTAGACACTAGAGCTATATACATAAAAGAGATAGGATACTGACAATTGGTACAGGGGAGGATGAAGACACAGATGTGTAAACAAAGAATCATAACACAATAATCATGATCCTTTGTACAGTATAGCTAATGAGATAGATTTCCTAACAGAAATGTGTACAGTATAATGCGTTGTGGAAATACACATAAGAGAGTGTCTAAAGTTGGGAGGCTAAGTGAGAACATATAAAACGAAGGTATTATGGCCTTTGACAGGATTTTGGACGATGAATTGAAGAGCTATACAGAAATTTAACTGAGAGACAAGCTCTAAAACGACCATATGAGAAGTAGGAAACCAAAATCTGGCAAAGGCTAAATGGACGAGAATTGAGTTTTACGTGCTCCCCCTGTTTATCTAGGTCACTTCTCAAGCACACACCCAAGTACAGTAGCGTCAAGTTGAGCTCAAAGAATTCCACCCAAATAAAATACATGTGGAAGATGGCAAGCTGACTCTCTTACAATGCTTAAGTCTGGCTGTGTCCAAGAGGTCATGTTGCTTAGTCCAAAGAGATTAAGGAAGCCTTACCTAAAACCACACTTTACAAGGGGTAGAGGAACCGGGACTCCTGCTTTCTGGACTTTGAGTACATTCCTAACCTGGGAGACATCTCAGGTCAAGGTGATTCCTGCTTAGTTAAGCATAGCACTGCCAGGTGCTGCAGATAAGGAGTGCCATTTGTGGCTCAGGTGCCCTTATGGGGCTAATCTTGCTAACCTGTCGTCTTGATATGGCATCAGTGATCCAAATGCCTTAGTGTTTTTGACCTTTAAACAATCTGAACTTAATGCTATGTGTCTATTTTGTCTCCCAGAGACAGGCAGAGGCCTTCCCCAAACACCGAGGCTTGGGAAGGGAAGCTCGCTTGGCCTCACCTCCTCTGTGCACCCTGTCCAGTCCCCTCACAGAGCCCTTATCACACCTGCATTGAAATCAACTCTTTCAAGATCTCAATCACCCCCTCTACTCTCAGTACCATCTGGCTCCTCTGTGTCCCAGTCACTGGCACATCTCCAGACACATGTTCTGACAGTTCGATGAGGTAAACCGACCTGGTCCTCTCCCATCAGACAGTGAAAGCAAAGCAAGGCCGTGAGTAAATGATGCTGGCTTTTTTCCAGGTCTCAAGAGCCGATAAACCTATTTTCTTAAAAAAACTCTCAACTTTTAAAATCCCAAAGACTATTTTGCAAAGATTACATTTAAAAATCAAATTCTGCTCTAAGATGTGTAAGTCAGCTGCCATTCCCTGAATTGCAGGTAAAACCATGGTACTGGGAGAAGCAGGAAACCTTGAGGTGTTTTTAGTCTTCAGGTTTCTTCCTTATAGGGAATAAAATAAAGTAAAATAAGAATAAGAATAAAACACACCTTCTCTATAATTGCCTTTTCTAAAAAAGGGAAAGAAAAAAAGTGTTGAAGGGTTAAACATGCTCAGGCTGCAATGTAAAAATCAGACCATAGTTAAGAATTTCCTTAAAATAAAAGAAATGATTGTTAATGATTTCCACACACAATCCAAAAAATTCTCACCTTGAAAAAACTTGGAACTCTCCTATAAATCCCACCAAGAAGAATAAACTTATTGCCTAGGAGGGGGAAAAAAAACAATAAAGCAATATTTTAGTTAGCATTGCTTTAATGAGTCAAAAGTGAATACATCTGTACAAGTCAAGATTTGTGAGTTGGGAATAGAAAGAGTGAAAGAACCATGGAGAAGCCTTGATGATTCTGCTTGACGTTTAAGTTTTCATTTTACATAAAAATTTAATACAATTCTCTTTTTTATTTATTTATTTTTTTGGCCGCATTGGGTCTTTTATTGCTGCACATGGGCTTTCTCTAGTTGTGGAGAGCAGGGGCTACTCTTCGTTGCGGTGTGTGGACTTCTGATTGCGGTGGCTGCTCTTGCTGCAAAGCACGGGCTCTAGGCACGTGGGCTTCAGTAGTTGTGGCGCACGGGCTTAGTTGCTCCGCGGCATGTGGGATCTTCCCGGGCCAGGCCTCGAACCCGTGTCCCCTGCATTGGCAGGCAGATTTTCAACTACTGCGCCACCAGGGAAGTCTCTAATACATTTCTCTTGAGTTCACCTCCCATTATTCATTTCTGGAAAGACAACTAGGGGCTAGGTGATGTCATTGACAAATAAATTGAAAAGACTCCCCAGAGTTAAAAGTTCACAAACATTTCTTTAGGGTCCCATCATCTTTTAATTCCTTACTCCACTCTCTTCTCTAACTTTGGTACCCATGAGGACACCAGAGAAGAGAATGCCTGGAAAGAAGAACAGTTTCAAGGGCTGAGAAGCTAAAAGAGAAATAGCTTCCTAAATGGAAAAATCAAAAGTGGAGGTACATTCCTAGCCAGAGATGCCATGATACTCATCACAATCCTTAGCTCCGCGGGTGGTTCCTTCAGTCTTTAAAACACCACAGAGGCCTTTTATAATCACATTCATGTGATAGCAGCAGCCTAAATATTGAGCATCTGACAGGTTATGAAACTGTATGTAAAATGTGATTACATTTTGTTTGAAAATCAAACGTGTATTGAAAACAAATCTACAAAGAAACATAACAAAGGAGAATAGTTCATTTCTGGTTGTGAAATCATAGATGACTTTTATTATTTTATTTTCATTTCTATGTACTTTCCTACTTTGACAACTGAAGGTGAAAGGAAATACAATTCAAATCTGTACTGGAGACTCCTTAAAAATACCAAACACATTCAATTCATAACCCAGTAAAAAAAGTCCTTAAATCATCTTACCTCACATTTTACCAGGCCAATGTTCTTTCTCTTCTCTTGATCTCCCCAAACCTCTTTTCTCTCAGGGTAGCTGTGGAATGGCTTCCCAACACTTTTTCCAGATGCTTCTACTCACCTTCCTAGATCACCCATCCTCTTATTAGGTATCTTTTTTTCAGTTGTAAAATCCTAGTTGCCTACTTCTGCCTTTTACAGCCTTACAGAGTTTTTAGCCTATAATCTGATTAACATATAACCAAAAGGACAGAGAGGTTCCAACAGCTGTGGGCACCCTGGAAATGTGAACAATGGTGGGAGAGGCTATGGATACTTTTCTGATTTTTCAACAAACACATGAAGCACATAATGGAAAGCAACACCTTTTAAACGTTGGGTTTTTTATTTTTTAATTATAAACTGCAGTGGGTTGTTTCTTTTCAACAATATGTCTTTTTTTGTACTATGTCAACTCATTTTTCCTGCCCTTGGGCCAGCCTATCTCATAGCTCTTTGTCACTCCCAGGCGTTCTGGAACAATCTAACAGTCAAATTTCAATGTATCATCCAATTTTAAATGTCTATCCTGCTCCCAGGTCCTGCGGGAGGGGTGGGGTCTACTTCAAAATTCCTCTGCTTTATTCTCCTTCTTCTCTTCCCCACCTCCCCAGGATGCCTGTCTTCTCCAGAGTCAGCGCAGCACGAGTGAGAGGGGCAAAAGCCAAAAGGATCTTGCTTGCCCGACGCAGCTGGAGTCCAGTGCTGGTAAATCAGGGTGTGTTGGATGTTTGAATGCCAATTCTTTATCTCTCATGGTGTTTTTGTCATTCTTTGGATATCCCTCCTTTGGGAATCTACAACCACTGTTCTCTGGCACAAATGATTCGTCTCTTTGTTCAGCTCTCTTGAGTCTCACCAGTGCCTGCTTCCTGATGCTGTCTGCTGGGGTTGCTTCATCCTGCAGGCGTCTCCCAGGCAGAGTCCCTGACAACCCAAGTCTGGCCCCTTTCTAAAGGTCCACATCTGGTCCATGGGATACCTGCACACATCCTTGCCCTGTCAAACTCTGGATGTCAGGATGTAACCAATACTGCTGTGTTGACTTACTTGCTAACCACAGGGCAGTGAACCAGCCTATGCCTTTAGATTTTCTCAAACGTGAGTAGGGTATCATTCCCTATACACCCTCGTGCTCCAAGGGACACAATATTGCATACTTTTGAGGATGGAGACGGCCAAAGGGTCACCAAACAAATTTAGGGCTACTCTTTTGGTATTGCAATAATACCACATTGAATGTACAATATCTCACTTTAAAATGTGAGGGTACTGAGCACCTATTATTATTGGCCTTTGACTCTCAGGCAAAACAGGCATCGTGAAAAAATCCTTTTTAACATTCTATTACATATTTTTTTAAATGTCAACGAAGTTTTAAGGGATATACTTTTTCATCAGAAAAGATAACCTTGCCACCATCTTCCCTGTATATATATTATAACCCATGAAGATCTGCTTATCACAAGTTCATGAGTTATACAAGCTGAATCTCTTAACCAAAAGAATGTCTTGAAAATTTGCCAGCTGAGTACCTGAAAAATGAAGCAGTTATCATTCCTTGCCTTTGGAAAGAGTATCTCATCAAATGGACAAGATAGAACAATTATAAATTAATAAACAAATTAATGACAGATATAGACATACATCTGAGTTAACTCTATAAAAGAATTGCTTAGTTGAAAAGATATCGTATCTTTGCAGTGTGTAATGTAGCTAAGCTGGGACTACATTTCCCAGAATTCTCTTCTCTTCTTTCTTATGACTGAATGAGCATTAGCTCTACCTCCTTCCTCTAAAGTGTTTCAGCTACAACCATTGTCTCTATGCTTCTAATTTCTCCACATCTGGTCTTTTACATTTGTCTGTTGAATCATGAGCCCATTTGAGGTAAAAAAAATAAAACATTAATTTCTGTAGCATACACTGGCTTCCAAATTCCAAGAGAAAAAAGTATGGAAAAATCAAATCTAATTTCTTAGCATGCCCTGATTAATATCTTGATCAATAAATTTAGAACATAGGGCACCAAACAGATGAAGAAGAAGGTAGATTTTAAAATCAATTTACTTACATCTTTATCAGAAATAGACATCAATTTGCAACACTTCTAGCGATAAAGAAATGCAAAAGGGCACAATAATATGATTTGAGTACTTTGTAGCCATTAGAAGCACGTTATAGATTGAACAATGACAGGAGAACATGCTTATGACATAGTGAGCAAAAAGATTCACATCTAGATTGATAGCAATTTCATAAAATATATTTTGTACATGCTCATATAAAAGTCTGAAAAGAAATAGATTAAAATGTTAATAGTGGTTATCTCTGAGTGGAGAAATAATCGATATTATCTTCTCTTTGAACTTATTTTTGCCAAGATGGTAGTATTAGAATCTGGAAAAAGACATTTTTTTAAAGGCACAAACACCATCACAGTATAATTGACAGAAGACAGCTGATAACGTCAGATCAGCTCTGGGTATGGCGAGGAAGCAGAAAAGCCCTCATCTGAGACATCTCTGTGCCTGACCACATCCCAGCACCATGTGAATCATGCTTTAGGTTTACAAACCCCAGGTTCATCTCAGTCCATGGAAGAGAAAGTGAAGGTCTGGACCACAGCCAGCTCAGAGGGAAACACTTTTTGCTCTAAAGCCCTGAAACACTTCAGACCCAGTTATCTCCTATCCAAGGGATACAAAGAGAATGAAAAGAATTCTGGGACCACCTCTCTGAATTTAGTTCACATGAATGGTGGGGGGGCGGGCCGCGGGGGAGAAAAAAGAATACTTCCTCTTAAAAGGCCAGACCTGAAAACCATTTCTAGTGGTGTCTTCATAGCCTAAGTTTACCTTCTCTGAAATGTATCACAAAAGCATAGCCTTCAGATTTACTGTAAAAATATGAATCTCTACTTTCAAATATAGGTGAGAACTCTGCATGCAACTCACAAAGAAATCATGTCTTTATTTGTCGATATTTTATCAACCAACTGAAAGATAAAAGTAAATATGTTACCCCAGCAGAAAAATGTCATAATAATCAATGATCCATCTTTAAGCACAAAACAATTATTAAGATGTCTCATCATAAAATAAGTAAGGAAATTGATTGATGGTTAATACAAATATTAGGTGAAAGTATACTAGCTAGATGACTCTAGGAAATGCATCCTATTCTTTTTGAGCTAACAAGCATTTTAAATTTTTAAATAAAAATACAAGATAGAGTGATAGAGATTAGATTATATCATAATTCTAACTTTGTATGGTTACTTGACGTTCTAGCATCATAACATTAAACAAATTATCTTTACGATTTGTGTGTAATTTTCAATAACTTAATTAAATGTAATTTCACCCATGAGTTACTCAAGACCCGCCTCTCACTCCGCCTCCAAAGCCCCTGGAAAGTGAGCGTAGATTCAGTATTGCAAATCGGTGGCATAGTGATGACAAAAGCAATCTAGCAGCTGACAGGGCTGAGAAATTATTGTTCCAGCATTATAATATAAAATTTTTAAAGTTTAAATACAAACCTCTGCAATAAAAAAATTGTAATAGCAGGTTCAACTTATTTTTGCATCCCAGAATTCTAGTCTATGATAGTGATTTCTGTCTTCAGCCCTGCATTTCTTTATCCTTAACGTTTGGCCATTTTCCATTAGACCAATATGTGTTTTTGGTAAACCTTTAGTTTCATTCCATTTATCTGTATCTTCTACTCTCACAAGGCTTATCTTCTCATCCAGATTCCAAACTCTAAAGTTGCAAGTCTCCAAATTCACTTTTCTATAAAGCTGTTAGATAAGTCAGATCATGGGGGTTCATTGCGTGACTCCAAATCAAACAAACAAAATCCGTGGGAGGGAATTTTTCCCTAAGGAATAACAATTGTATTATTATATTTTATTTCTTAATGGCTTTCTTGGGACTTTCATAAACATTGTCTCCAATCTCTGATTCCCAGACCTCTAAACCAATAAATTAACTGCAAGAAAAGAAAAACAAATTCACTTTGGCTGAATTGTTAACTATACTTAATTAAGGATTTTTTTAAAGTCACCCTCAGAGATTTCTCTTTCCTATTTTCCCATGTATTCTCTTTTTTTTTTTTTTTTTTTTTTGAGTTATTTAAGTTGAGCCTTACTCCCTTTTGAGTTAGCTTCGTTCACAAAAATAATGAAGTTATCTTACCTTCATGTTTGGGAAAACATTCAGGGCAGAAGACAGAAGGAAAATTTCCTCCTCCAGTGCCCAGTGAATTTTCAACAGGAGGAAGAGCCCAGCAGTCTACTCCTCGCCTGTCTCTCCCTGCTGGGGATTCACTTGGCACTCATATATAGAGCAAGTGGTTCCAGGACTTAGCTGTGACCCCAGTCAGGTTCTCTGGGGACACGGAGAGCCTGCCCTGTACTTAGTCTGTGTCTTGAAACAAGATGCATCTCATCAATTTACCCAGGCCTTAGCTACAGTCAGCTGGGACTGTTTGGAAGTGTAGTTCTGAGAAAACATCTGTAAATCAAGAAAAGCAGCAAATGTTCTCACTTCAGTGTTTAAGTGATTTTCAACCAAAGGAGACTCTGTGTAAGGCAAGGGATAAGCCTCCTTCCCGTTTCAATCTACCACGCCAAGCAGATGTTTTCATGATTCTCTAAAAGGGTGTTATACAACAGACTTTGAGATTAAACACTTTGTGGAAGAAAAAATTTAAATGCAATTCTGTCACTCAAAATGTAAATGGAACATTCTGGAGTGGAATCCCCCCAAAATATATATATCCTAACACAATATAATGCACATCCCTTCATGCTTGACTTTCAATGATCAAATGATCATTGAATGATCAAAAAGAGCATCTTTTTTTGCAAACATATTTAAAGGCATCACTAATTTCCCCAAGAACAGCCCTTAATCCTATGATATTCAGATCACTCTGTTGGAAAATTCTTGTCACAGTCATCAACCATGTCTATGTTCTCTTCTTCAGTTGCCTTGTCTTATTCTGCCAGATCTTCACTTTCCATGGCTTTGCATTGATTCTAGCACCTCTCCAACATCATTTTCATAGATTTCACAAAAGGCTGCATTTTTGCAAGATTTCAGATTTTCTATTAAAGTTGAGCTACAGTTTTTGTTTTTTTTTTTTTGGTTTGGTTTGGGTTTTTTGTGAGCTACAGTTTTATTTGCATGGCTTGGCCAAATATTCTGAAACTTGCTGTTAGGGCATTATGGGTAGGAGTGACATAAGTGTGAAGGAGGAAAGGAAATTTGAACTGAGAGTAATTTTATAACTAAACATTCCATTCGTGAATATTTTCCAGTTTTAATATTTTTTCTTTTTATATCCAAAAAATTTGAATAATAAAGAACGACCCCCACCCTCCATTTATAAATTAATGGTGGTCTTCCAGAGGAAAAACTTCCACATCTTTTGTTCAAACTGTTAGTGCTTTGTGTGGGAAAAAAATTTGCCACAGAGAAGATGATGTCTGATTCCTGAAAGAGTTCTTTTTTTTAATTCAACTCCAGTTGCATGAATTCCAGATGTCATGGGCTCTCCTTAAGCACTCAATGTACAATTCCACATTCAGTGGCTGTCTTAGCTTGGGTTCCCCCAGAAGCAGATCTGAGACAAGAATTCAATTGCAAGTAGTCTTTTTTTTTTTTTAGTTTTTTTGGTTTGGGGGTTTCTTGTGTTTTGGGGGTTGTTTTGTGAAGTGAAGTGATCCTAGAAAGCACTGTTGAGGGATAAGAAAGTGAGACTGGGAAGGAAAGGAAGTCAATACAAGGTACTTTAACATGCAAGATACTGAGGCAATTATAGCTCAGTCCCAATGAGGAAATCTGGGAGACATTGAAGAGCACATCTCAGAGTTATTCCAACGAGGGGGTAAGGCTATATTTACCACCCTGTTTATCATTGGTTAAGGGTGGCTTCTGGACTCATCACCTCTTTGACACTTCCAGCTTGAACTGGGGGTAGGTTGAGAACACAACTGTAGCCAGGAAAGAAAGAAAAAAAAGACTTCCAGTAGAAAGGTGCAGGTATTTTCAGTATTTGCAAGATATAGGCAGGACACCACCAGCACCTGCCACAGTACTTTTTTCATTCATTCATGCATGCGCTCATTAATTTGTTCATTCTAAATTCAACAAATATTTACAAAGGTTGCATAATATGATAGGCTAGGGGCTTTGACAGATGGGAGGCTTGAGCAACATCCTTCTTTATTTTCATCGTTTACATGCTGTAAAGGTCATAGTAGCCCATTTATAGAGTTTCCTTAGTCTAGAGGATGAGTCACACACATACAGATGTATCTGCGATAATTTAGAACTTGCATTGTTTGGCTTCCAGAGATTGTATGCCAGAAATTAAATCTAAAAAGTTTACAAAAACTTCCTTTCACCAAGTGCTTTGCACTTGCCCCTCTCCACAGCTTTGCTCTCATATGAACAGTGTTTTTTCTTTCTGGAATTTCAATGGAGGAGCCATTGGAACAAAGGTTTCAAATATAGGTGGGAGCCACACTGTGGGAAATTTGACTGCCGGAAAAAGTTGTGTAGACTTTATTCAAAGGACAATGGGAACTCGCTCCCTGGAAGTTTTAAGGAAAGAATCAAAGTGATGTTTTAGAATGATTTACACACTGGTAGTGTGCAGGCTACATGGAAAGGACAAGGAGAGGAAACAGGAAGTGTGATTTGGATTTTATTTCAGTAATCACACAAGGGGCAATCAAGGCCTCATTTGAGAAAAGAAAGACGAAGGACCAGAGGGTTCACCAGACTTAGTGATTAAACATAATCACATATCAGATTGACTGAGAAAATTGGAAGAATTTAAGAACAAATCAATGAAGGAGGGAAATAGGAAGTTGATGAGAAAGAGGTAGTTTTAGAAACGGGACATTTTTATTTTGAAGAAAATATCCAACACATAACTGGAAATGTAGATCTCTTTGGGACAAAATAGCTTGGCATGAGGGAGAGAGGTTACAGAAGAAGGAAAATCAAAACAATTCATTGTCAAGCCAATTGAGGGGAATTTCAAGGAACGGCCAGTCAACATAGACAAGTGCCACATGGAGGTCAAAGAGAAGTATTAAGGGAAGCCCACACCACACAGCAATTAAAACATTGTGGATAAACTGAAGGCAAAGTTTCCCCACAGATTTTCCACTCTAGTCCTACAAGACAATTCAAGAAGAGATAATTAATTTCGTGGTTGAATGAGTATAACAAGCTGTGTATGTTATAGAGCAGGGTTTCTCAATCTCTGAATTGCTGACCTTTTGGGCTTGATCATTCTTTGTTGGTGGAGTGGCGGGGGTGGGGGTGGGGTGGGGGGAGCTGTTCTGTGCGTAGACGGTCAGCAGCATCACTGGTGTCTACCCATTCGATGGCTATAACACCCTTCCCCAGTCATGACAATCAAAAATGTCTCCAGGGCTTCCCCGGTGGCGCAGTGGTTGAGAGTCCGCCTGCCAATGCAAGGGACACGGGTCCGTGTCCCGGTCTGGGAAGATCCCACATGCCGCGGAGCGGCTGGGCCCGTGAGTCATGGCCGCTGAGCCTGCGCGTCCGGAGCCTGTGCTCCGTAACGGGAGAGGCGACAGCAGTGAGAGGCCCGCGTACCGCAAAAAAAAAAAAAAAAAAAAAAATGTCTCCAGACAATGTCAAATGTCCCCTGGAGGCAAAATCACCACCCTCAACTGAGAACCACTGTTAGAGTATCTACCCCCAGCAAATGCCCAGCCTTAGATTCACAAAGCGCAATGCACAGGGTAATGTCAATTAAATGTTCTGAAAGTTCTACAGCAAGTAAAACTTTTTAAAACTTTTTCAAACCAGAATTTCCCAAATTCATGTGACCACAGAACTTTTTTTTTCTTTTTCTTTCTTTTTTTTTTTTTAAATTAATTTTTTATTTTTGGCTGCGTTGGGTCTTTGTTGCTGCGCGCAGGCTTTCTCTAGTTGCGGCAAGCGGGGGCTACTCTTAGCTGCAATATGCGGGCTTCTCATTGCAGTGGCTTCTCGTTGTGGAGCATGGGCTCTAGGTGCACGGGTTTCACTAGTTGTGACACGTGGGCTCAGTAGTTGTGGCACGTAGGTTCAGTAGTTGTGGCTCACAGTCTCTAGAGCACAGGCTCAGTAGGAGTGGCGCACGGGGTCAGTTGCTCCATGTCACGTAGGCTCTTCCAGACCAGGGCTCAAACCTGTATCCCCTGCATTGGCAGGCAGATTCTTAACCACTGTGCCACCAGGGAAGTCCCAGAACTTTTATTTTTAACAACCCCCAAAACTGGTACATGTGACAGGCTTTGGCAAATTGTGTCTGAGCCAACACTGAATCAGTAGAAGGGGAAGCAGATTTCTGCCAGACTGTGGAAGAGTCTGCAAGGACCCAGTCCTCTCCCCTTCTGCTGCAGAGACACACTCCCTGTTCCCCACTAGTCCCCACTTCCTGAAGTAGCAATTCAAAAACTGTTACTGTCCCCAGACCCTAATGAAACTGTTAGACCACTGATGATATCAAGAAGCTGTTCTGGTCCATCTCGGAGAGATACTAGAAAACATTTTAACAAGCCTATTTCATTTACTAGTTATTTTGTTTTGTTCTGAATTGTTCCAACATATTCCACTTACTCTGGGACATACAAGGAACACACTCGGGAAGGATAAAACCTCCTTTTTTCTGTTAAGTCTGATAAAGTCAGAATTGAAACCGCCAGAGGCTGGAGTAAAGAAGCAACAGCACCCCCTAGTGGCAAGAATGCTCCAGTCCCTAGAGTTAGACAAGAGCGTTAGGCTCTGGAGTTAAACCACTCAGAGGGAATGAGAAACATGGAATCTTCTTAGACTTCCAGTCAAGGGCTTGTTAAGCTAATAAGTACTCCAGATGGTATCTCTTTTTCCATTAAATTGTCACTGTGTGAATAGTTTGAGAAAGAAAAATGGCTGCTAGGCAATGACTTAGCTCAAGGAAGATTTCAGCAAAATAATTATTGTTAATGCTTTATCATTACACCTTTATCATTACACCTAAATACTGTGATTTGTGCATTAATTTTTTTCTAATAAGACATTTTATTCCAATATTATTTGTATAATTTTTACTTTTCTATTTTTTTAACATCTTTATTGGAGTATAATTGCTTTACAATGGTGTGTCAGTTTCTGCTTTATAACAAAGTGAATCAGTTATACATATACATATGTTCCCATATCTCTTCCCTCTTGCGTCTCCCTCCCTCCCACCCTCCCTATCCCACCCCTCTAGGTGGTCACAAAGCACCGAGCTGATCTCCCTGTGCTATGTGGCTGCTTCCCACTAGCTATCTATTTTACGTTTGGTAGTGTATATATGTCCATGCCACTCTCTCACTTTGTCACAGCTTACCCTTGTGCATTAAAGTGAGGTCACTAGATGAGTATTCTCTGCTGGCATCAAGTCCTTCATAAGAATGTTGTTTTAGGTTTAAATATTAAGTAGTATGAACAGGGCTTCACACTTCCCTTTTAGGTAAGATATCCTTGCCCTTTACAACACTGGACACATTTTGCCCTGGTGGTCCTGATGGCTGCAGATGGCAAGGATCAAATGACAATCAGAAGGCGATAAGACATTTTGTCATGATGGTTTTCAATAGTGGCAGGCACTTGCTAAATTTAGGAGGGGACCCGGATTTGTTTGGGTTTCTAGCTATCATCTGGGTTTTTCAGTTCTTTGCAGTACGTGGCAGGAGCCTGCAAGTCTAAGAAACATTTCAGTTGGTTTATATTTGAATGAAGTCAAACAGCTCTGAGAAAGCAGATACGAAATGCAAAGATTTCCATGGCTCTACAACTGTATTGGGTAAAATCCTGCAGAGGAAGTGTGAATATCAAAGGGCAAGGTCATTTATTTGCTCTTCACTTTAAACTTGTGGTGCCCAAGTAAAAAAAGGTGGTTTGTTTTTTTTTTTCAGACTAAGACTTCAGCATATTATACCCTAAAATGAAAATCAGTCACTTTCAGAAAATGTCAGTCTATCCCATAATTTTAAACACTACCTCCTTAAACCGTCTTTAAACAGATATATTTTGATATCAGGTTCATCATTACATACTCCACAGGTCAAGAAAGAGTAAAGAATGAGTGGTGGAAAGGAGTAAAATCCTGAATTGTACAAAATTTTCAAATGTTTGTGATAAAATCTTAGAAACCAATGGAAAACAGTTGTAAACACAACAACTAGAGACTTTTCCTTAAAAGTAGGACTTTCGCCGAAAGCAATAAAGGGTACTAGTTTGTGTTTCACTAGTACAAATATGTGCTCTAAAGGTTGACAGTCTTTGTTCAAAATCTTGAGAAAGTTGCTTAGCCTCTTTGATCCTCTTGTTCCCTTATGGGAAAAGTGGAAATAATATTATCTAACTCAAAGGGTTGTTACATTAATGAACCTGAGTAAAGCAATTAGACAGCACCTGGAATATAGTAAGCTTAGTCCAATAAATGTGAGCTAGCATACAAAAGATTAGAGACAACCCAAATATTCATGAGCAGTGGCTTGGTTAAGTAACTTGTACAGTATACACATTAAAAGAAATATTTTGCAGCTATTAAAAAAAAACTGAAGAAGTTTTCTATGCACTGATATGGAAAGATCTACAAAATACACTGTTAAGAAGAAAAAGAAAGATACAGACCAATAAGTTACTTTGGAGTTAAAAGGATGAAGGAGAATAAGAATACATTTGGGGCAGGGGGGTCTCTGCACCATCCCCAGGTGCAATGGTGCTTCTCTGGGTTTGTGGGGCTCACTGAGTGCGCAGGGAAAGTCAGGAGCACAGCTCTGCACCAGCTGTGGAAGCGGACTGTGCTTCAGTTTGGTCTATGTACCCAGATGATTTTCATCCACCTTGGGTAGTTATCCCCTTTGATAATCAGCACTGCTATATGTTTTATATGAAAGTTGTTAAGAAAGTCCATTCTAAGAGTTCTCATCACAAGGAAAAAAAATTTTTTTTTCTGTTTCTTTAATTTTGTATCTATATGAGATGAGGGATGTTCACTAAACTTATTGTGATAATTATTTCATGATGTATGTAAGTCAAATCATTATGCTGTACACCTCAAACCTATACAGTGCTGTGTATCAATTATATCTTAATAAAACAGAAGAAAAAAGTTTAAGCAATTAATTCAAAAAGAATACTTTCATACTTCTTTGTATTTGCATGAAAAAACTCTGAAAGGATACATGAGAAACTAATAAAAATTATTATCTGACAGGCGATACATGGAGAAGGGGACTAGGTTGTCGACTGAAAAAAAAAAAAAAAAAAGCACAACCAGAAGTGGAGAATTACGTTTTATTCAGAGGATCTTCTAAGGGCTTAAGCCTGGAAGACAGCCTCCCAGAGCACTCTCAGGCACTGCTCCAAGGAGGCAGAGGGGAGCCAGGATATACAGGAGTTTTGCAACAGACACCAGACAGCTGGAACATCAAAAGATTACTGTTAATGAAGAAAACCAGACATCTCAAGTTATTGAATTTAGCGCTGTTCTGTGTATGGGAAGATGCAAGAGTCTGGGCTCACTGAAATCATTCCTTTGCCATGCACCTTAGCTACCTAGGGCCAGTATCCTGCTTTTCTCCATCCTGAATCCCCTCAGGGTACACAGTTGGGAGGTGGCTGCAGTGGCTGCTGGCTTGGTGGCTGCAACATCCTTTGTTTACTGATAACAACATTTTTCACCCACAAGGTGAAAAGATGGAAACAGGTTAGATTGAAAAAGAGATGGAACTAAGACTTTACACCTTATACTTGCTTATATTTTTAATATGTTAACGAATGCATTACTTATTCGCAAAAGAAATTTTAAATTATTTAATTTTATTTTGTTAGCTATTACTTTTTTATTCACAGTGCAATAAGATAAGCATCCTAAAGATGCTCTGTCTTTTGTATGTCTGCTTGTTTGTTGGTTCTTTTGTTTGAAGGAACCGGAGTATATTGTGATGATACACAGAGCCATGATAGAAACAGGAATCTTATTGAAATGCTTCATGGGCACCAGGGGCAAAAGGATGGTCTGGATGCAAGGTAGGTCCGGTGATTCATAGATCTTCACTTTAATGCACTGCTGGTATAGGTCCTTGATATTTACGTGACCGTGTTTCCAATGTATGCTCTTTAACAGTGAGTATATGGGACTTCCCTGGTGGTGCAGTGGTTGAGAATCCGCCTGCTAATGCAGGGGATATGGGTTCGAGCCCTGGTCCGGGAAGATCCCACATGCCCCGGAGCAACAAAGCCCGTGCGCCACGACTACTGAGCCTGCGCTCTAGAGCCTGCGAGCCACAACTACTGAGCCTGCATGCCACAACTACTGAAACCCGCGCGCCTAGAGCCTGTGCTCCACAACAAGAGAAGCCACCGTGATAAGAAGCCCGCGCACGGCAACGAAGAGTAGACCCCACTCACCTCAACTAAAGAAAGCCCGCGGGCAGCAGCGACGACCCAATGCAGCCAAATATAAATAAATAAATAAGCAAATTTATTAAAAAAACAGTGATGGGGATATATGTATAGCTGAATCACTTCGTTATAAAGCAGAAACTAACACACCATTGTAAAGCAATTATACTCCAATAAAGATGTTAAAAAAAAAAGTGAGCATATGAGTGAAGTGCACTGATGGTATGTATTTAAATATACATATAGATGTAATAAGTTACTTGTACTCGTAAAGAAATTAGTTTCACTCTCTTTTTTCTCCTTCTTCAGCTTCTACTAGTATGAACCTGCTTCTTGGGAGAAAATGTGGCTTGCCAGAAAGACCATCAGACAAATCTTGTCTCAAAGGTAGGCTTTACTGTTTGCTATCTGAGTTATACTCTTAAGCGTCAATTTTCTTACTTAAAGGATAATGAAACCTTCTTTATAGGGTCGATGAAATCAAGATATATAAAATACACACTGCAGCATCTTGAACACATATAGGCTTCCACACCCTCCCCACCCATGGGCAATAAGTCCAGAAGGAACCTAATTAATAATTACCAGGGAGATTACCGACTATCTGACATTAGACTCTTATGAGTCTGTGAAGATAGTTGCCGGGGAACCTAGGGCTGTTTTACTGGTCTAAGTTTATATGATCTAAAATGAGAATGTACAGGCTTATCAAAGTATCAAGACCCTTTTCTTTAGACTGAAATTATATCAGCTAGCATTGCGATAGTGATGGTACAGTTCACGCAATGGGAAAGGCCAGTTGACAGTTGCATTACTGTAACTTTGATTAGGCAAACAGTGAAACCAGTTATGTTAATAAATGCTTTTATTGTCAAAAATTCTTTCAAAACCTGTGGTCCAATGCAGGGTGAAATGAAGAGGGCACCTCATTTGTGAAAACATCAGGAAGAACTTGGCAGAACATTTAGCACTTAGAGTCAGTAGAGGTTAGTGGCTTCTCCCATCAAAACTAAAGTGGGGAAACCTCAAAATGGGAAGTAGCCTTTCAACACTGTCCAAACACAGGAAGTAACCTCTCAGTTCACAGGGGAAATTGAGCAACTCTCTTGAATTGTATAAAACAGACCCACAAAAATGGACGTACTTAATGTTTGCTCTGAAGTGTGTCTAAAACTGGCACTTACTTTTCCCCCAGAATAGACCCTATGTTTTTAGGTAGAAGGTTGAGAAACACATATTTTAACAGGATGGGCACATACATAAATGAATCCGTGCAATACAAGGTGATGAGGCACCTCAGAATCATTCTCGACTTTATCTTCCTTCTCACTACCTCCCACACCCAATTAGTCAACAAGTTCTGTAGAACATACTTCGAGTTATACACCCCTTCACTCTGTTCTACTGTCAGTGTAGAGCCAAGCCCTCCATATCTTTTACTCCTTATCTTCTGTCTGGTATATTTGCTTATTGGGATATAATTCACACAGCATAAAACTCACCCTTTTAAAATGTATAATTCTGTGATTTTAAAAATATTCACATGAGTGTGAAGCCATCACCACTATCTACAGAAATCCTGTAACCCTTAGCAGTCACTCCCTATTTTCCACAGCCTTCTAGGTCCTGGAAACAACTAATCTACTTTCTGTCTCCATGAATTTACCTCTTCTAGACACTTTATATAAATAGAATCATACAACAAGTGGCTTTTTGTTTCTGACTTCTTCACTTAGCACAATGTTTTCAACGTTCACCCATGTTGTGGCATGTATCAGTACTTTATTCCTTTTCATGGATGAATAATATTCTATGGCTGTACTGCATTTTGTTTATGCATTCATCAGTTCATGGACATTTGAGTTGTTTCACTTTGGGGCTATTATAAATAATGCTGCTATGAACATTCGTATAGAAGTTTTTATATGGACACGTGTCTCCATGTCTTTTGAGACTATACCTAAGAGCAGAATTACTGAGTCATATGGTAACTCTTTGCTTAACATTTTGGGGAACTACCAAACTGTTTTCAAAAACAGCTGCACCATTTTACATTCCCACCAACAATGTAGGAAAGTTTTAATTTCTCCACAACTTCAGCAACACTTCTTACTGTCCAACTTTTTACTTACAGCCATCTGAAAGGGTACAAAATGGTATCTCATTGTGGCTTTGATTTTTATTTCTCTAATAACTAATAATATTGAGCATCTTTTCATGTGCCTTTTGGCCATATGTATTTCTTCTTTGGAGTAATGTCCTTTACACATTTTCTTAATTTGGTTTCTTGTTTTTTTGTTATTGAGTTGTAAGAGTTCTTTACATATTTTAGTTACTAGACCCTTATCAGATATATAATTTACAAATATTTTCTCCCATTCTATAGGTCATCTTTTCACTTTCTTGATAGTGTCCTTACATGGACAAAAGCTTTTAGTTTAGATGAGGTCCAATATATCTAATTTTTTTGTTCTTCCCTTGCTTTTGGTGTCATAGCTAAGAATCCACTGTCAAATCCAAGGTCATGAAAATTTAGCCCTATATTTTATCAAAGAGTTTCATAGCTCTTTTTAGGTCTTCATTCATTTTGAGTTAATTTTGTATATGGTCTGAGGTAGGAGTCCAACTTCATTCTTTTGCCTATGGATATACAGTTGTCCTAGTACCACTTGTTAAAGAAACTTTTTTTTTTTTCGGTACGCGGGCCTCTCACTGTTGTGGCCTCTCCTGTTGCGGAGCACAGGCTCCGGACGCGCAGGCTCAGCGGCCATGGCTCACGGGCGCAGCTGCTCCGCGGCACGTGGGATCTTCCCGGACCGGGGCACGAACCCATGTCCCCTGCATCGGCAGGCGGACTCTCAACCACTGCGCCACCAGGGAAGCCCTAAGGAGACTTTTATTTACCCACTGAATTGTCTCAACATCCTTGTTGAAAATCCTCATCTTAGGAGGAAAACTTTTTTTATTCCTTTACCATTAAATGTGACATTTGTTGTGGGTTTTTCATAAATTCTCTTTATCATGTTGGAGAAGTTCCCTTCTACTCCTATTTTGTTAAGTATTTATATCATGAAATGGTGCATCTCACCTGCATCTACAGAGATGGTTGCGGGCTTTCTGTCCTTTATTGCTTTAATATGATATATTACTTTAACTGATGTTCATATGTTGAACTAACCTTGCATTCCTGGAATAAACCCTCATTTGGCCATGGTATGTACTCCTTTTTATATGTTGTCAGATTCAGTTTACCAGTATTTTCTTGAGGAACTTTGTGTCTATACTAATAAGGGATATTGTTCTGTAGCTTTCTTTTCTTGTTATATCTTTCTCTGGTTTTCATGTCAGAGTAATACTGGCCTCCTAGAGTGAGTTGGAACATGTTCCCTCCTCTTCTATTTTTGGGAAAATTTTGTGAAGGATTGGAAGGACTCCATCTCTGTCACCTTACCCTCCTATTAGTAAACATTTGTATAAGTAACCATTTGTGTTTGTTTGGGGTGTCTTTCCAGTGTTTCTTTCATGCAAATATAAGAAATACAAATATATGTTCTTATGATTGGATGGATGAAAAGAGAGAAGAAAGATGAAACAGTTATCCACAAGTCTTTCAGTGTAAGAAATCTTGGATTCTTACAGTCAAAACTACCCTTGCCAATTCTCCCCATTCCACCCTGTCAATTATCCCTAATATATATGTCAAAACCGTAACGCTTATTAAATTCAGTCTGCCTGTGCTCTTCCTGTACCCTGTGATTGGTCTTACTTTAAAGTGACAATTATGAACCTCAAGTGGGCCTTTAAATGGTAATCACACTACTTTGCCTAGTCCATTCAACTGTTCATCCTGACTATTTCACACTTCTTTTTCTAAACCTTTTTCCACAAATTCACTCTCTGGTCATAACCTTCTTCTCTACCTCCCTGAGAAAACTGAACCAAAAGAGAGAGCTTCCACATACCCTCACTGAACCAATGTATTTTCTCTCTGGTTAGTGTGTTGCTTCTTTATAGTCCTAACTCAGTAGCTAGAAGTTCTACCTCACGTTTCTCTACTAGAGTCCTGAAGAGAAGAAAGATAACTTTGGACCCATACTGAGTCTTTTCTGATCTCTAGAATCCCTGAGATGCTTATCAGAGAACATTGGTTCAGAATACTCTCAGGCATGCATTCTAAACAAGAAAGGAGCCTCTGCCCCAACCTCAGCTCTGGAACTAAACTGGTGTCTTTTGGGGCAATGGGATGGATGTGAAGATGGGTGAGTTGATGCTAACAAGATTTTTTTTTTTTTTTGTGCTTTAAATATTTGTTTGGGGAAGGGGGTCACACACTTCTACTCAATTAAGAGAAACATTTATACAGTCCAGGTCTTTTATTTTCTTTACACCCATTATGCCATGAATTCATAGGGAATGGGCTCCAACAGTTCAGGCTCCTTTCCATTGGTTCTAACGAAGTGTGCTTCTCTGGGTGGAGCAGGCTGGCGCTTCAGTTGAACCCAAGTCCCTTTCTCTTTGGCTTCCTTCTTTTTCTGATCGTTTTCCTTCACCCGTTTCGGGAAGCTGTCTCGGCTCTTAGAGTGCTTAATATGCTCGATACGCACATTAATTCTCTTGGCAAGAATCTTGCCCTTAACTTGTTCGTTTACAATGATGCCAACAGCATGCTGGGTAACATTGTAGACTCTCCCAGTTTTGCCATGGTAACATTTGTGGGGCATTCCTTTTGGAACAGCGCCCATTCCCTTGATATCTACAATATCACCTTTCTTGTAGATTTGCATGTATGTGGCCAAAGGAACAACTCCATGTTTTCTAAAAGGCCTAGAGAACATGTAGCGAGTGCCCCTCCTCTTTCCCTCTGTGTTGGTCATTTTGGCGTATTACGGGAAGATGGTGGTTCCAGCTGAAAAGCCTAACAAGATTTTAAGTGGCAGGAACAGAGCTCTCTCTTAGCCCCACAAGGCTTAGTAGAATCAATACTGGGCTTAACCAGTGTTTGTCTTGCATGTCTATGCCCTATGACATTCCTCTCTTATTTGTCTTGTCATGAATCTTTCTTTACTGGTTTTTACTTAATATTGATAAATTGGGATGCTAGGGATAGGTAGGGGGTGCAATGGGGAAAGCTGGTGCGTATAACTTAGACTGAAAAAATCCAGGAATTCTTACACTGACTTGTTGATAACTATTTCATACTTACTTTCCCCCTCATAGTTTCAAGATCTACTATCTCACATTTGTTCTTAATCAACTGCTTTCTTATTTCATTGAAAAAATGAATCAATTATAAAGGACTTCCACACACTCCCACTGTGCAACGATGCACCTACCAGCATCTAAGCCCAAATACTCTCTGTCTTACCCTTTGTTACCACAGGTGAACTCTGCGTGTTACTGAGGCCAACTCCTCCAACTGTTGACCAAATTCCATCTTGTTCACTCACATTTAGAACCTGCAGAGCCAGCGTTCATTACCCTTAAAAACTCTGCTTAGAAACAGTCCTGCACTCAGTGAGATCACATCCCGACTCTCTTTTACCATTAAACATTGCATGGTGGAGTGATTATGTGACCCTTTTTCCAGCAGAGATATTTAAGTGTTTCCCCAAACAAGTACATTTCCAAGACCCAATGATTCTCTGCATTTGGGCCCAAGGTAGGTACTCAGAGCATTTTGCAGAATGAATAACATTCACAGACACAACCCCAGATCCCAGGGTTCAACTCCAGCCAGAGAGTTTCTAACTCTCTCAGGAAAAGTTTTGCCTAGCGTTTGATTCATTATTGATGAATACCCCCAATAAAGTACAACAAAGTATGTTGATTAGGCCTATTTCAAGAAGAAAGCTTATTATCCTTTTAAATCCAATAGGTTCCCCACACCTTATACCAGAGGAAATTTTTTCCACTCTCATAACAACTAAGCACTCTGCTGAGTGATATGCCCCTTTGGTTAAAAAAAGAAAAGATAAAATTGACCCTCTACTTACCCTAAGTTTCTTCAGCAAGAGTATAAAAAATATGATGCTGCCCATAAATAAAATTGAATTTCTAAAACGTTTTATATTCTATGTGAAATCATCTTTCAAAAATATATGGGAAAAAGATGCCACTCATGATTTAAGCTCCCAGGTAATGAAAGGAGCTACTGAGCCTAATTCTTCTAGGATAAATTTAAGACATTAAAGCAGTATTTCTCATGAATTAGTGGCAACATTAGGTCATTGAAAAAACTTTTCCATGTGTCCCAGCCTCTGTCATCTGCCCTCTCTTTTTTTCACTTCTCTTTCAACCCAAAAAAATTCCCCCATGTCAATTTTCAGGCATATTTTCCAGATACCCTTAACCCCAATATTTATCTCTCATGACACCTGAAATTACAACTTTAACAATTTATTCTTTGCTTCAAACCATCCTCCCCCAGGCTGGACAACTTAAAAGTCCTACTTGAAAGAATACTGACTATGTAGAGGGAAAGAGAAAAGAAAGGTAAGGAAAAGATATAAGAAAGAAATTAAGCATATTAGCCTTTCAGTCTGTGTCAGGGCTGAGCCAGTGATACCAACATTCCTGGATCTCAAAGCTCCCACTCTGGCCTTACAACCTCCTCCAGCCCATTCTGCCGCCATGAGTAAAGAAGTCAGCTCCTGTCTTTGTATAGTGACAGATGGTAACTAGACTTATCATGGTGACGATTTTGAAATGTATAGAATATCGAATCACTATGTTGTACACCAGGAACTAACATAGTGTTATAGGTCAATTATACTTCAAGAACAAACAAACAAAAGAACTCATAGAAAAAGAGATCAGATTTATGGTTACCAGAGTCAGAGGATGGGGGAGGAGGAATTGAATGAAGGCAGTCAAAAGGTACAAACTTCATGTTATAAGATAAATAAGTATCAGACATGTGATGTACAATGTGATTAATATAATTAACACTGCTGTGTGTTATATATGAAAGTCATTAAAAGAGTAAATTCTAAGAGTTCTCATCACAAGAAAAAAAAGTTTTTTTCTTTTTCTTTTATTTTGTATCTTTAGGAGATGATGGATGTTTGCTAAACTTGTGATAATCTTTTCATAATGTATATAAGTCAAATAATTATGCTGTACACCTTAAACTTATACAGTGCCTTATGTCAATTATGTCTCAATAAAACTGGAATAAAAAAAGGTTAAAAGTTGGGACTTCCCTGGTGGTTCAGTGGCTAAGAGTCCACGCTTCCACTGCAGGGGACACGGGTTCGATCTCTGGACGTAGAACTAAGATCCCGCATGCCACACAGCACGGCCGGAAAAAAAAAAAAGGTTAAAACTTGAAAGGTCATCTACTTTACAAGGGGTTTCTTGACTGCAGCATCACCGCTGCCATCTCCAAGGCTGCAGTGGTCCGATCAAGTGGGCGAAGCTGCAGCATGGGAACAGAGAGGTTACTGCTAACTCCTTCTACAAAGGCAGAGTGGACTGTATATTCCACCTTCCCAAAGAGTAGGAGTACGTTCCTTCTGGAAGGGCACCATGACAAGTGTCAACAGATGTTTCCTTACTTGAGCCCTTCACTTTGCTTTAAGGATAACTACAAGCAAGGGTTCTTAGGAGGAATACAAACACACACAGCGCCAAGGCATTTTGGTCCTTCGTGCAACAGCTGTAGCCACTTCACTCTTCTTCTTCCCCTCATCAGATTTTCCCAGAACCCAATTTGTATCTGATGTTGGAAAATCTGCCAAGGCAGCAGAATTTAAAAGCCTAGGTGGTTTCCTAGCCCCGTGATACTGTGAGTCAATGGTTGATGTTGTAATGTGGGCACAAAGGAGTTGATGTTGTGTCTCCTGGGGTCCTTGAATACTGGAGGAAGATTTTCAGAAATGCAGGCGGGGACATCCCTGGTGGTGCAGTGGTTAAGAATCTGCCTGCCAATACAGGGGACACGGGTTCGAGCCCTGGTCCAGGAAGATCCCACATGCCACAAAGCAACTAAGCCCATGCGCCGCAACTACTGAGCCTGTGCTCTAGAGCTTGTGAGCCACAACTACTGAGCCTGTGCTCTAGAGCTTGTGAGCCACAACTACTGAGCCCGCGTGCCACAACTACTGACAGCCATGCGCCTACAGACTGTGCTCTGCAACAAGAGAAGCCACCGTAATGAGAAGCCCGCGCACGGCAACAAAGAGTAGCCCCTGCTTGCTGCAACTAGAGACAGCCCACGTGCAGCAACGAAGACCCAACGCAGCCAATAAATAAGTAAATAAATAAATAAAAAGTTCTTTAAAAAGAAAAATGCAGGCACATAAGCCTTTTTTTAGGCGCTTTATTCAAATTCTTAGGGGCTGCATGGAGCCCCTGTGTTTGTCCTGTACGATAAATTGAAGAAAGCCATCTAGATGCTGTCTAACTAGAAATGGAAACCAAGGGAATCATGTAGAGTACTCATCATACTTACCATATGAACCACTGGCCTTTGAGAAATTTCTGGTGCCTTTTTATCCAAGGCAGGTTATATTTGCAGGTTGCTAGGGAAAGCTCTAGAAACAAGAATCAATTATGATCACACCCAACCACTGGCTCTGATGCATCTACATACTGACTATTTCAGTTTAGGCAGGGAAAGAATAACTGTAATTTGGGGTCTAGATATAAGGCCGCTCAGCCAATTGGATTTAAAGATAATCTAATTGAAATACTATTCTGTAAGACCTCAAATTACGTTCAAGTATTTATCTCGACAAATTATGTTTTCCATTTGAACTTAAGTCCTACATACCATTTTGCACAATTGAATATTTTCAGTTATGCTCTACATTGGACATTCTGTTGTAGAAAAATAAATACACAGAACACACTTTAGAAAACATCTATTGAAAAGGAAAGCACAAGTTATAAAAGAAAAGCTACCTTACTTATCACCTCACACTGGTCAGAATGGCTATTCTAAAAAAGACAAGAAATAACAGGTGCTGGTGAGGATGTGGAAAAAATTGGTGCAGCCACTATGAAGAACAGAATGGAAAATTCCTTTAAAAACTAAAAGTAGAGCTACCTTATGATCCAGCAATCCCACTCCTAGGCATATATCCAGAAAAGATGAAAACCCTAATTCGAAAAGGTACATTCACCCCAATGTTTATAACAGCAGTATTTACAATAGTTAAGACATGCAACCTAAGTGTCCACCAACAGATGAATGGATAAAGAAGATGTGGTATATATATATATATATATATATATATATATAATGGAATATTACTCAACCATAGAAAAATGAAGTATTGCCATATGCAGCAACATGGATGGACTTAGAGAATATCATACTAAGTGAAGTAAGTCAGACAAAGACAAACATTACATGATATCACTTATATGTGGAATCTAAAAAATAGTACAAATGAATCTATATACGAAACAAAAACAGACTCACAGACATAGGAAACAAACTTATGGTTACCAAAGGGGAAAAGGAAAGAGGGATGAATTAGGAGTATGGTATTAACAGATACAAACTACTGTACATATACTAGATAAGCTACAAGGATTTACTGTATAACACAGAAAACTATATTCAATATCTTATAATAACCTATAATGGAAAATAATCAGAATATATATGTATATATATATATATATATATGAATCACTTTGCTGTACACCTGAAACTAACACAATATTGTAAATTAACTATACTTCAATAAATAAATAAAATATCATTAAATGCAAAAGGAGAAAAAGAATAAAGAAAAGAAACGCTACTTTACTTACCATTTTGCCTATAGTTGACCTTGGATGAGAGAACTCTTTCTTATTTCTCTCTTGGCTCTTCCAAATGAGAAAATATATGTGAGAGTATCCATTCAGGTGCCTGGCACATTGCCAGAAATAAATAAATACTCTTTTCCATTAAGCGTTATCTCCTCAGCTCACCGAACATTGCTATGGAACATAATAAAACCCAGAGTAAGTTACAAAAATAGCAACCTTTGGAACACTAACTAGAAATTATGAGTAGTAAACCATACGCAGATGACTTGAAATAATTGATGTTACTCCACCTAATGTCTATTTAGTAACTGGATCAGAGACTGCTTCTGGTCCCTTTATGTTCGTTCTCCCCTTGTTATATAGCAATGGAACTCTGATGTTGAACTGGACACACTATGACTTGAAATAAAGACTACATGTTATACTCTCCCTTGCATTTAGGTGAGGCCATATTGCTAACTTCTGGCCAAAGTGATATTAGCAAAGGTGGTGCGTGCAACTTCCTGGAAGAGACCTATTCCAGCCCCTCCCCCTAAACACAACAAAACCCCAAGCCTCTCTTTCCCCGCTCTCTCAAGCCATTTTTGGACCAGTTGGAAAGCCTGCCCAGGTCTTTTTTCCCGCAGAAAGCTTCATTACGTATTCCGATACTCTCTTGATATGTGTATTCATCATCAGTTTTGATGTCCAAACCAAATTTCTGGGTGGAGGTCCATTTATGAGGGTATGTAAATACATAATGGAGCTTTCTGAGGATCTACTTTTTGGGGGATATCTACATGTTTAGCAAGATCCCAGGAAGTTTCATAACCACTAAAACTTGGGAAGCACTACTCTGAAGTGTACAAATTATACAGAAGAGCAAAACAATAGTAAGCTAACATGGCACAGTCAAAAAGAAGAAAAAAGGAGCAAGAAAATCTTCTGGTCTCTCAATCTAGGTGTCAAATGTTTGCTGAGAAGTTAATATGAGCTGTCTTATAGGCCTCAGGAGATAACAGTGAACATAATAGAGAAGACTCCTGCCCTCACGGGGCTTACGCTTCATATGAGTGTGAAGACTTTACAACGCAATTGAGAATTTTCAATGGAGGTGTTGAGTGGGAAGGATGCGTGCCTCTGTCACTTGGTCAGAGAGCTGCCTTTATTGTCCTCTCAACATAATAAAAATAACAAGAGTTATAGTCAACGTTTTTTGAGTATTTATCAATATAATATGCCAGGCAGTGTACTTGGCGCTTCATATGTATTACCAAGCATTCTAATATAGGCATATACACCTGTATGTTTTTCCCTTTTGACGCATTTTGGTGTAATAAAAAAAAAGGCACTGCATCCAAATTCAGAATATTTGGACTTATTTCCTGATTTGACCATGTGCTTAACTTTCCTCACTTAACTTTCCTCACTCTCAATTTCATTAAATAGAAATATTGTCTATATACTGTCTTTCCAAAGTCATGGAGAAGACCAACCGACTTCTCACATGCTAAGCACTTAGGACAGCACTTAGCACATAGAAAAGACTTGACAAATACCAGTCATGATTACTGTGCCTAGTCAATCTTTTATTATTAAATAATAAAGGTAAGTAAAAAGACATTGCATTGTAAATTTGGCTTCATGGCATGGATTTCACGGAGTACTAAGTTTTTCTCCCCGTTAGTTTAAACTTTTCTTGAGTAGAAACCACAAAATATAACTTACACTCAAACAATCTTTATCTTATTTATTGTACCATTGATTATGAAGCTAAGATTGAGGACTTTATTGCCTCATGTTCCATTTTTTAAAAGCTGAGTTTATCACTCTTTTAGAGGCAGAAATCCAAATGTAGTTTTTTGCTACATAAGTATCTGTTAGTAAAAAATATGAAAGAGTATTTAATTTGCATAGCATCTTCCAGTTCTAGGCCAAAATATTTTAAACAAACCTCTTAGAATATCAGTCATTATTAGTTATTATTACCAGTGTATTTAGAACTACACCAGTATTTTTAAGCACCTTCAAAGAACCACATTGCATAGATGTAGTAACATCATTTACTTAAGCATGCTGGGTTTTTCTAGTCCTTTATAAACAAGGTGAGATTATACATCTTATTCAAAGATATATACATCTTTGCATACATTAACAAGAATATATGTAGGATGAGTTCCTAAAGTAAATTTACATGGTCAAAAGTTACAGATAGTTTATTTTTACTTTTTAAATAAGCAATCACATTGCCTTCCCAAAAGACTGCGATAATTTATACTCTCACCAGCAGTGGAAATGCTTTTCTAGCCAATACCTCTATTAACATTAATTTTTAAAACTGTCATTGGTTGAATGACAGTTGAATTATTTGTAAATTTTAACTATGTATGTTTGCCTCCATCCCCTAGAAACAAAAATAACTGACCTCTAAATACATTTACTTTTTAGCCTCTATATTTAATATGTATTAAGTTGTTTAAAGAAAATTTTTCCAATTAACTAAAGAAATAATTTTAATTATACAAAGTTTAATATGTCAGCCCTAGATTAGAGTTGGACGGATGTGGTTTTAAAGATCTATATTGTCATTGATGTGTTAGCACTCAAAAGATCCAGAAGATGGCAGTATAATGATATTTTCCCTAAATTTTAGAGAAAAATTTAAGCAGGAAAATCTGAAAATATAGATTCTTCCCATTTTTATTTTCTCTTTTCTTAAAATGATGCAAGATCACTAGATGTAAGGCACTAAGGAATGTGTAGAGGAGACCTCACACTTACAGGAAAGAGAAGTCATAATGGGTGGAATGCACAGCAGACAGGGAATTTGAGGACTCCCACTTCAAATTTCAGCCCTTTGGGCCAGGACACTCTAAATCTACACTTTCCTGTAGGTGAAATCATCTAGCAACACCCTCCCCTCAAGACTATTACGAAGACTAAATGAGATAAAATATATAAACCCGCGCAGCACTGAGAATGTAATGAGCATTTTGGTTTTAATTTTTAAAATCCTCCTCTGTTAGAGATATCTATTGAAATATGCATGGTTGAAATAATATGGCATCTTGGGGCTTCCCTGGTGGCGCAGTGGTTGAGAGTCCGCCTGCCGATGCAGGGGACTCGGGTTTGTGCCCCGGTCCGGGAAGATCCCACATGCCGCGGAGCGGCTGGGCCCGTGAGCCATGGCCGATGAGCCTGCGCGTGCGGAGCCTGTGCTCCGCAACGGGAGAGGCCACAATAGAGAGAGGACCGCATACCGCAAGAAATAAATAAATAAAATAAAATAAAATAAATAATATGGCACCTTAAATTTGCTTTTAAATGCTTTTTTAAAAAAGAAAAATGTTGAGATTAGAAAAGATTGACAAGTTATTGATAATTTTTGGAGTTGCTATGATAAGATTAAGGGGATTCGTGATACTACTCTGTTTATATGTTTTAAAATTGCCATGTGTATACACCATGTGTGTATACCTCAGTCTGGCTGAGATTCAGAGACTGGGTTGCAGGGCGGCAGCAGCAGACGCAGAGAGGGCAGGTAGAACGCTACTGCAGTGGTGCAGTGGTCCACGTAGGAGGTGATGGTGGCTTAGACTGGACTAGTGGAAGTGGAGATCTTAGAGAAGTGGATGGACTCAGAATGCTGTGGAGATAAAATTGACAAGACTTCTTGGTGATTTGGGATGGAGGGAGGTGGAGGGAAGACACTGCCAGAAGTCCTGGGTTTGGGCATCATTATAATTAAGGGAGTGGGCTATGGAGGAGGGTTGCAAGTTTGGGAAAGGTTGTCTTTTGCCCATGATAAGTTTGAGATTTCTATCAGGCATGCTATGGAAATGTTAAGTAAACAACTGGATGGAGTTCACAACACAGGTCAGGACTAGAAATGTAGATTGTGGGGAGCGGGTGGCGGGGGGGACTTTGCAGGCAAAGTCATGTAGATAACACTCACAGTCAGGGGACTGAGTGATGTCACCAAAGGAATGAAGAAATAGAGAGGGAACCTCAGGATAGATGTGCAGAGACTGAGCGAAGGAGAAGCCAGCAGAGGATTGATCTCCCCGTCTGTATAATAGGACTGTCTTAGGGCTATTGGAAGGAGTATATAGGCTTTTTGTATGTAACACCCCTTGTGGCACATAGTAGGGCTTCAATAGCCATTATTCCTCTTTGCCCCATTCGTTTTTCACAGAGGGCCTCTCCTCCTATTTCCCTGGGGAAAGCAGAAAACAAAGGCCATCAGGTGACAATACCATCAACTTCCAGTTTCCCCCACAATTCAAACCTACCTGCAAGTCTATCATTCACTCCCTCTTCCTTCCAGTGTCCCAAGAAGACAAATTCCCTTTTCTTTTCAAAGTTCATTTTTCCCAGCTGCCAATTCTATCCTCCTACCTCTTCTGGGACATTGTCCTACCAATTATGACATTCTGTCTTATACTTTCTATTCTTTCCCCTTTACAGATTCTTCCTCTCAGTAACTCTGTAAGCATGAGTTCATTCCATCTTAAAAAAAAAAAAGTCTTCCTTATTTCTTTTAGTGATCTTTCTCTAAAAAGTGCTGCTCAATTTTCATTGTGCGTATGAGATACAAATGAACTTATTTACAAAACAGAAATAGACCCACAGGCATAGAAAACAAACTTATGGTTACCAAAGGGGAAAGGGGGAGAGGGATAAATTAGGAGGTTGGGATTAACATATACATATACTACTATATATAAAACAGATAAATAACAAGGACCTAGTGCATAGCACAGGGAACTATACTCAATATTTTGTAATAACTTATAATGGAAAAGAATCTGAAAAGAATATATATATATATATCACTTTGCTGTACTTCAGAAACTAACACAACATTGTAAGTCAACTATATTTCAATTTAAAAAAATCAACTGACCATAAATGTAAAAACAAATTTGTTGTGCATATGAAACATCAAGGGATATTGTTAGCATGCAGATTGCGATTCATTAGGTAGAAGGGTTGCAGAGTTCAGGCTCTGCTGAATGCTGATGCTGATACCACTGGTCCACAGGCCACACTTCGAGTAGTGGTTCTCAACCTTGACTGTGTGTCGTTATCACCTAGAGAGCTTTAAAGAATGCCGATATCTGGGTGCCACTCCCAGAGATCTCTGTATCTTTGACACAGGCTGTGGGCTCAGCATCAGGATTTTAAAAAATCTCCCCTGATTCTAATATGCAGACA
Source organism: Monodon monoceros (assembly GCF_005190385.1). Lineage (NCBI taxonomy): Eukaryota > Metazoa > Chordata > Mammalia > Artiodactyla > Monodontidae > Monodon > Monodon monoceros. The sequence goes on along the minus strand of NW_021703768.1, from coordinate 34,245,881 downwards.
ATGTTGAGAACTCCTGCTATCCAGAGGGTAGAATTATGAGGGACTTTCTACACCATGTATTTCTATATTGTTTGAACTTTTTGTCAAATATTATGTTACCTTGGACTTAAAAAAAAAAAAAAAAGAATTAGAAGAAGAATGAGGATGGGACTTCCCTGGCGGTCCAGTGGTTAAGACTCCACATTTCCAGTGCTTCCACTGTAGAGGACATGGGTTGGGTCCCTGGTCAGGGAACTAAGATCCCACATGCCATGCAGCACAGTCAAAAAAAATAAAGAAGAAGAATGAGGAGGAGAAGGAAAAGGAAGGGAGGAGAAGAGAAGAAAAAAGGGGGGAGGGTGAGGAAGGAAAAATTTTCTTGATCCAGTAGGTACAGCACTTTCCTTTAAAATCAAATTTCTTGAAGTGTCCACTTCTTCACTTTCCATTCACATCTCAACCCTCCCCAGTCTGGCTTCTGTGCCCTTTTCTCCCTAAAGCTGTACTGACAAAAACCACACAACGCAACGGGTCACGTCTCAGTTCTTACCTTACTAATCTTTGGCCAATGTTGCAAGAGGTCCCAGGAACCTAAAGCAATATCCCAGCACACACCATATCATTAATGATTTTTTTCTTCTTTCTTGTGGGCTACAAATGAGAATAGTAAATTATGAATGATTCCTCATTGTCATTAAGCAAGGAACAGGGCTGACACTTGGCAACAGATGAAATATGCATGCATGCAAAGCTCTTGTTAAAAAAGTCTCTCCACATCCAAAATTAATGTCCATCCTAAAGGAACTAAGAGTCAAAACATTTCTCCCTTTTTGGAGCAGACTCTCAAGAATTATAGCAAAGCTTCCCTGGGTCTGCTTTCTCACAAAGGGGGAGGGGGAGAAGTAGGTGTGTCCAAGACTGCTCAGACACTGAAAGAAGAAGAAACGGTTTTCACAAATAACTTGTGCCGGTTCAGGTCCTCCAGGAAGCAGACGCTAAGATAGAATTCAAGTTCGTGAAGAGTCTGTGACACAGAAAGGGAGGAGGGCGCAGAAGTGGGGAGAGCTCATACTGCCGGCAGGTCAGACAAGGCAAGAAAGAAGGGACGGGGGACTGGTGAGGGAGAGCATCGGACTACAGTGCAGCTCAGAGAAAGTCTCAGCCAGGCCAACAAGGAGCCCCAGAGCCAAGACTGCCTGGCAGGGTCCTCCCACGTTGGGAAGGACTGGCCCGGCTCCGGGACCCTCACCATGCTGAGTTCCTGACTCGGAACAGCCTGCCCAGAGTGCCGTCTCTGGACCACCGCAGTGGGTCCCTACAGAGGGCTCTTGGCCGGCAACTCTGCTCACAGCAGCATCCCCAGCAGCACACTCCCAGGCTGCCCAGGACTGCACTCAGCTGGTTATTATTGGAATAATTTTAATATGGTTTCAGCAGAATAAAGAGGCAACAGAATAATCCTTTGACAGTTCTATCTCTTCGTTTCTGAAACTTTCATCTCATTCCTTATCTTAAAAACACCAAAAGTAGGTCTAGTCTAAAAGTAAGGAAATTGGCCCTAATTTGATAAGACAGTCTCTGCTGACTTCCTGAAACACCCCACCCAGAGCTTCCCCATCCAGTCCTCCTCTGTATATACATCACTGATCCTCTGCCTGTCCCTTAAATTCTGCCCTTCCTCAAGCTGCGCTTGTCACTCTGTCCACACTACCGGGGCTACTGCTGTGATGGAATGATATTTGAAGTATTAACTGATGCAGTTTTTTATTAATATTTCCTCCTCTCTTGCATGATCCCTTCACCCATCCAATTATGGGAAGTGTGAGAGATACTAAAGACATGCGGTATTCGAATCTCTCTTTGGGTTTTATTGCTCACCTGGGGCCTAGGGGTAGGGTTGGGGGTTTACCCAGAACTGGGGATAAGGGGCAGGGGCCCTCTGGACGATATGCACGTCTCAGTATCTTCATCTATTCTCCTTTCTCTCTGCTTCTGCGTCCCAGAGAAATTGATCTGGTCTGCGAGGCATAGAGATGCAGGGCTGTCAAATCAGGACCCGAACCAAAAAGTATAGTGCATTAATCACTAGTAAAGTTGTCTTCCATTAGTGACAGAATGATACTACATATACAGGTGACACAGGACAATAGGAAGAAAGAATTGGGGCTTGAGCAAAAAATCAAGTCTTAGCCATGGAACAAAGAGAAAGAAGCACATTTTGAAAAATAAAAGGATGTCTTTTAGATTTAATCAGATACAAAACTTGCAGGCAAAGTGAGAAGTGCTCGATACAGAAGCCTATAGGTAAAACAGCTCTAATCTTTTTTTTTTTTTTTTAATTTATTTTTGGCTGCATTGGGTCTTCATTGCTGTGCGCAGGCTTTCTCTAGCTGCGGCGAGCGGGGGCTACTCTTCGTTGCGGTGCACGGGCTTCTTATTGCGGTGGCTTCTTTTGTGGAACATGGGCTCTAGGGCGTGCGGGCTTCAGTAGCTGTGGAGCACAGGCTTAGCTGCTCTGCGGCATGTGGGATCTTCCCCAACCAGGGCTCAAACCTGTGTCCCCTGCACTGGATTTTTTTTTTTTTAACATCTTTATTGGAGTATAATTGCTTTACAATGTTGTGTTAGTTTCTGCTGTAAAACAAAGTGAATCAGCTATACCTATAGCAGACAAATTCTTAACCACTGCATCACCAGGGAAGCCCAAAACAGCCCTAATCTTAAACAGCTAAAAGTTTCTACCTCATTATCATATTACACCAGCTTTTCAGTGCCAGATTTTCCAGCAGAAGAGGAATAATGAGTTTAATAAGAATGATAATGAGGAGAAATTATCTCAGCCTCGATTTCTGGCCCAGATGAAAATATCTTTCTCTGAGTACGGGAAGAACAGGTTTGCAGCCCAGTCTGGATCTGGGTTTTTCAGAATGTGGCCCCAGGATCTTCTGCCTCAGTGAGTTCCTGTTAAGAGGCTATTGCAGAGACCTACTCCAGACCTACTGAGTCAGAATCTCTGCAGGGAGCCCCAACAATATACAACTCTAACAACCACCCCGAGTGATTTTTACACACACTCTAATTATGAAACCTCTGCTTTAAAATATAAGAAAATTTGCGAAAAGGGTGTGAAGAATGTTAACACCTTGGATTAAAGAGACAGTCTATTTTATAGTCCCATTATAGAGTAATAGAAAACTTTATGGCTCTTGTGCAGTTTAGGGTCAGGAGCAGGCAATACCCAGACCAGATTACAATGGCAACCTTATATTATTTAAAAGCGCAGATACTCTAAAATCCTCTCTTCATTGCAGCGCCATTCAAAATCTTCTCTTCAGACAGTTGAAGCTGGAAAACGGGAGAGGGCTTGAGTCGGTGGCTCTTTCCTCTCTGTGGGACATGGAAAGAGTAGCTGCGATAGATGACAGGGCCTCGGTCCCTGCCATCTCCTGAAAAGACTTGCAAGTGCGCTGCACCTCAAAGCGGGCAGTGATGGAAATGCTAGAACTGGGTGGCAGCTCTGCGCAAAACCTCGGGGACGTGCTGCCAGAGGAGATTCGGGAGCCCCTGCTGCAAGACGCACAGTGGACTTTTGAATCAGTTGTGCAAGAGAATGTCAACATTCGTGGGCAAGCATGGCAGGAAGCTTCAGACAATTGCTTATGGATTCTGATATCAAAGTCCTTGAAAACCGGTTTGATGAAATCACAGTCCATGTAGCCACAAAACAGTAAGCAGTATCCCAGAAAGATCCTTCAATGTGTCATCAAAATCATAAAAGCAAAACAAGAATTCTGAAGCAGTACTAACCTGTTGTACATCCATTGGACCTAAAATATGACCCTGATCCAGCCCCTCGTATGGAAAACTTGAAACGCAGAGAAGAAACAATAGCTAAGGAGATCAGTGAAGCTACGAAGTCCTTGCCTGCATTAATTGAACAAGGAGATGGATTTTTCCCAAGTTTTAAAGATGCAGCCTATTATCCAGCTCCAGAAAGTCCACCAAGAAGTCTTCTTCGGGTTGTTATAGGAAACCAGATGTTAAACCTGAGAGCTTTATAGCACAAGTAAAAACCACACCAGTGGAGACTTCTGCTAGGAAAACCACTGACTTGGTACTGAGAAGGAAGGGAACTAAAGACTGCCCCCAGAGAAAATGGTATCCGTTGAGGCCAAAGAGAATCAGTCTTGATACATAAGCTCTTTCTGTTTATCTTGGGAGTTGAAATTAGGCACTATCAACATTTACATTACAGCTTAATGCCTAGACAGGACTTCAATTAAAACAACAGATAACTAGTGATTCCTTTATACAAATATAGTAGCTCTATGCTGGGGTATGATGTAATATTGTGTTTCTTCCCTCACCTTTTCATCTATAGTCAATGAAAAGCATATATTTTTTAATATTTACACAAAGTCTGTCAATGGTCATTAAGAGTGCAAACTTTTACTGTCCTTAAATACCATCAACACTTGGCTGCCTTACAGGTTGTTGTTTTTTAAAATAAATGTATTTATTTATTTTTACATCTTTATTGGAGTATAATTGCTTTACAATGGTGTGTTAGTTTCTGCTTCATAACAAAGTGAATCAGTTATACATATACATATGTTCCCATATCTCTTCCCTCCTGCGTCTCCCTCCCTCCCACCCACCCTCCCTATCCCACCCCTCTAGGTGGTTACAAAGCACCGAGCTGATCTCCCTGTGCTATGCGGCTGCTTCCCACTAGCTATCTTTTTTACATTTGGTAGTGTATATATGTCCATGCCACTCTCTCACTTCGTCACAGCTTACCCTTCCCCCTCCCCATATCCTCAAGTCCATTCTCTAGTAGGTCTGTGTCTTTATTTATTTATTTTTGGCTGGGTTGGGCCTTTGTTGCTGCACGCGGGCTTTCTCTAGTTGCAGCGAGCAGGGGCTACTCTTCGTTGTGGGGTGCGGGCTTCTCACTGCGGTGGCTTCTCTTGTTGCGGAGCATGGGCTCTAGGCGCGCAGGCTTCAGTAGTTGTGGCTCACCGGCTCTAGAGCAGAGGCTCAGTAGTTGTGGCGCACAGGCTTAGTTGCTCCGTGGCATGTGGGATATTCAGAGACCAGGGCATGAACCCCTGTTCCCTGCATTGGCAGGAGGATTCTTAACCACTGCACCACCAGGGAAGCCCCAGACTTTCTTAAGACATCTGGAAAATCAATATTTCATCCCGTTTATACTGCCTGCCCCTAACACTATGTTTGACTTTGCCACATCAACCCTGGTACAGACGCAAAAATGTAATAGAGTACTGCCTGTAAATTCATAAACAGAAAAAATACATGAAAATGTTATTAGTGAGTTAGAGGACTATATTACTAGCTACTCTAAGTTATGAAATTACAGATTACTTTTTTTTTTTTTTTTTGGCCACACTGCACAGCATGTGGTACCTTAGTTCCCCAGATGGAACCCGCACCCCCTGCATTGGAAGTGCGAAGTCTTAACCACTGGACCACCAGGGTTAAGGGTTACTTTTATGTTCCTTTCTTCTTTGTCTATTCCTGCATTTTCAAAACCATGTATAATGAGCTTATAGTTTTACAATAGGGAGGAAACACACACATTTACAGGATCTCACAGCTATAGTAGGATTCTCATTCTGTTTCCATGTCTTCTCAGTTCTGAGTCCAATGACTCACACATAATAGATGCTCGATAAATAAATATGAGAGAAGGAAGAAAGTAAACAAGAGGAAAAATGGAAGAATGGAATGGAAAGAAGAATCTGTTGGTTACCCTCTGTTTGCCCCTCTGGATCCATTCTCCACCCTACTCTGAACCCTAAAAGGCTGACCTACATGAACAGCCTAGATGGCCTCCTTGTTCTCTGTTTTCTGGTTGGGTTTGGTCAAGGGGGTGTACTGGCAGATCAGAGGTAAGGAACAGATATTTAACAGTAAGTCTCCTACATAACAAACCTTCAAGTTGAGAACTTTCAAAGATGCGAACGTAGGACTTCCCTGGTGGCACAGTGGTTAAGAATCCGCTTGCCAATGCAGGGGACACGGGTTTGATCCCTGGTATGGGAAGATCCCACGTGCCAAGGAGCAACTAAGCCCGTGCACCACAACTACTGAGCCCGCGAACCACAACTGCTGAAGCCCACGCACTTGTGCTGCAACTACTGAAGCCTGTGCTCCTAGAGCCCATGCTCTGCCACAAGAGAAGCCACCGCAATTAGAAGCCCGCACACCGCACACCGCCTTGAAGAGTAGCCCCCATTCGCCGCAGCTAGAGAAAGCCAGAGAGCAGCAACAAAGACCCAACACAGCCAAAAAATAAATAAATAATTAAAAAAAAAAACAAAAATCAAAGATGCGAACATGCATCTGGTTCCAGCAAGACTGTGCCATCAACAACTGGCGTGAGTGAAATGGCAGCTTGCCCTCCGTCTCCTATCGCTGACGATCCTTCAGCTCTACCATCTCCCACCTCCTCTCCCTCCTCCAGTCAGTAACTCTTCTTGCCTGTTCACTCGATGCCAGTCCCTTATGCCAGCTGTTGTACTGTACCACTGAACTTTTCATGGTACAGTACTATAAGATTAAAAATGTTTTATTTTTTGTGTTTGTTTTTTACATATTATTTGTGTGAAAAGTATTATAAACCAATTACGGTACAGTACTATATAGCAGATTGTGTTTGTTGGGTACCTAGGCTAACTTTGTTGGACTTACGAACATGCTCTCGGAACAGAACTCATTCATATGTAGGGGACTTACTGTATTCCCTGGGATACCTCCCTGTGGGTCACTGCAACCACCCAGACCCAAGGCCCTTCCCACACAGCTCTTCTGATCAGGGAAAGCACTCCCCGCCACCTTCCCTTGAGACCTTGGAGTAGTAATGTGCCTTGCTTTTACTAGATCCAGGGTACTGCACTCTCCTTTGTACTGTTTTTACATATTGCCTAGCCCTTTATAAATAGTCTGTTTATTAAACTCTCCTCAAATTGTCTAATTTGAATGTACCATATATATATTATTAACCCCAGGCTGATACAGAATCTAGTGGTGACAGTAACCCAACAAGTTCTGTCCTCCAGGAACTAATCTTGAAGAAGGATATAGAGAAGAGTTTTTAAAAACAGCACTACTATTGCTCATTTCAAAAGTTTAAACAACAAAAAGGTTATTTTTGTGAAAAACTTCACTTTTACACCAAAGATTTTGTAGTTTTGAACTTATGCTTTTATTATTATGCTTTTTTGCCTGCCAGAAGACAAAAATTCATATGCATAGTCCTCTATTTCTTTCTTCACCCCTACAGTAAACTTGAGAGAGATTGAACACCTTCTAAATACTCAATATTGATTATTTAATACATGCACAAACGAAGGATACCTATTGTCATATGAAAATGTTTAATTAAACATTTTTAAGAGATTAATTATTCCTTTTCAAAGATCATTTCTCATCTTTTTGATAATAGGATTTTTTTGTGTCTTTGAAGACAATTTTTGATTTTTTTTTACCCAGAAAAGATGTGGGGATATTTTAGTACTCAAAACTAATGTTAATTTTATAAAAGTTACAGATTCAAAAAGCAGGGCTCTTTATTCAACTTACAAATCCCATTATTTTATTTCTAAATCTAGTGAATTTTAACATCTTCCTTTAAAGTAGCCCTTTAGATGTTGCAAGAATAAAATTAAGATAATATCCATGAAGTCTTTGGAGACCCTTGTAACAGAGATTTTAGATAAACGTTTCATTCTACTGAGAAGCTAAAGCAATCTGCTAAAACCCCACAAAATTTATTTTTTAATTGCAGAAATTTGGAAGCTATTTGGTTTCTGTTATAATTATAATACTTAGATTAAACACACAAAAGTCAAATTAAAGTTAAACTTATTTGCTAAGAATAAATAAGTAAATAAAGTGGTCTTTTATTAATATTTGGTGTCACTCACAAACTTAATTAAACCTCACTTAAATATTTTAAATTTAATATTCCTTCTACTTACTGCTTCTAGCTAGCAGAACTTAACCAAATGTTTAGAACAATAATGTATCTAATAAATTACAGTTGAGAATTATGTGAATCTTCAGTTCTCTTAAACATTTCAATGCTTTTTACAAACTTTGTAAACCTATCTTAATCTTTTCAACTTAAAAAAATCAGAACTCTAAAATTAAAAATTCGATTACAAATTTTAAGTTAGAGTCATGAGGCTAATATATCAGATCCTCTAATTAGCCAAATTATCTTAACCACTACAAACATTTAAAATATGAAACATACACAGATCATTCCCAAAGTTAAGGCAAAATAATTAATTTCCTTGGTTGTTAGCTCATTATTTCTATATGTAAGGGTCAATTGAGTTTTATCATCCGAGCAATTTGGGGCTATTATCACAAGCAAGTTGATTTAAACATTCCAAACAAACAAGGTTACCTGCTTAGCGGCTGATATCAAACCAAAAATTTTTGACCAAAACACCTCTAGAGCAGCCAACATCTAGGGCAGTTTTTCTTGCAACACTGACGCAACTTGCGCCCTATTTTATGGTCACTTTGCAACTAAAGGCATCATCCCCACTCTTTTCCAAGTGAAATTGTCTTACAGCCCCCATTCCCTGGATTCAGGTTATATATTACCTAATACTCAAGGTTGTATTCAATTCTTTTATTTACTGCTTGATTCTATTCTTTACTCTTTTCGTATTTTTCCTTTTTTTTAGGGACACAATTCTTATATTTTTATGATATCCAATTAGGCTGTGCATATCTTGCTATCTGTGTCATGCTAATGATAGTACTCTTTTACCATCACTGCCACTCTTCTTCAGGTTACTATATATATGATAGGAAAGGCCTGGGCAAAGGATACATTTCATAGGTCTCCAGAGTAAGGACTTTAATGCTTCCCTACCCTCTTGGGCCCTGCTCTTGGGTCATATGCCTTAGCCTGAGAAGGACCAGTCAGAAATGACTTGGGTTGAGTGGGTCTGGGCTGGGAAGGCCTAGATTGGGAGGATTGGGGCTGGCATGGCTTGGGCTGAGTGGGTTTGGATGGAGAAGGTTTAGCTTGGGAGGTCTAGGGCTGAGAAGGCTTAGATTGGGAGGACTGAGACTTGGAGGGCTGGTGCTGAGTGGATTTGTCTGAATGAGTTTGGGTTGAGAGAACACAGGTTGAGAGGGTTGTGCTGGGACTGCTTGGCCGGGCACGACTTGGGCTGATTGGATTTGAACTGAGAGCTGAGCAAAAATTTGCTGTTGGACATAGGATTGAACCCCATTTGGAAAGATGGATTTGAAGGCCCACCTTGTGTCTTCAGCTTAGCTCCTTGCTGAGAGGCAGTCCTTATGGGTTTTTGTATGGCTCCTGCTGCTTGAAATGCTTGATGGTGAGGATTTTCAATATGGGATTTTGTTCTCATGAATTTTCTAATTGCCTCATTTGGCCGTGTTCCCCAGGCACAGACTTGCCTAGGCTGTGACTTCCCAACCGCTCTTGCTGGCTGTGAACCCGGGGAACGGAGGTGACCTCCCTGGGAGTCCACTTCCCCAGATCTTTCAAGGGCTCCCATTTTCTGTGGTCTCTCAGACCAGGCCTGTACATGCTGAGAAATGGGTCTTGGTGGTCTTCCAAAAGTTTTATCCATGTGACGTCCCTGAGCAGTTCTTGAAAATTTCATAAATCTTTCACCTGAATAAAATCTCTGAGGTTGGAATTATTGAATCCCAAAACTTTACCCGGATTATGGACCCTTGTATTCTGAAAGGGTGAAGGATGGAAACTCTGAGACCTCTGCTCTAACCAAAACTGGGAGACCATAACCCAGGGGGCTGTCAAAGAAACACGGTTAAAATTACCTCCATTTCTGGTTGGTAAAGGACAGCAGTTTTTCAGAAGAGGCATGAATACTGGGGTGAGATGGAAATTCTGAAGATTTGGGCTGATCTCACATCTAGCCTCAGCCTCTCTTACTGACATCTAAGCGGGGCTTTCAGATGAGTTTTTTGGCTGACTGTGTCTTTGTGGTCCCTCATCTTCAGCTGTTCCAGCCAAGTTTTCAGTAGGGGAAACTTGAATGCCCTGCATGTTCTCAAATTCATGGTCTATCTGTATCCCCAACTCCCTGGCCAGGGGTGCAATGTCCTCCACAGACATACATCTGAGTGAAGAGGACATCACTTCTTTCAGGGCAGCTTGAAGACCCTCCATGTTCCTCCCTGTCTCTCCAGCTTCCTCCTCCTCCCAAAACAGCAGCTGTGATGGCTTCAACTTCAGGATCCTCTGGGAAATCTGAGCCTCCTCATTCCCCCTGGCCTGTGGACTGAGGACAAAGTAGCATCTTTCAGTGGCAGCTTCTCCTAAAAACATTAGCAAGCCCCATTCCTTCTCACCTAGGCAGTCAATGAAAAAAATCACAGCTGAGAAAACTTCCATCAAGAAACCAAACTGTGTCCAAAAACTTTCTAGATCCCCACGAAGGTTGGCCACAGCAACAGCTTTCTGGAAAAAAACTGGGGTTTTCCTTTAGACCATCACTATCAGGAAAACTGCATGTTACCTCAACCAGGCCATCAGAGATCTGCTGGGGAAGCACCAGAACAGGCAAATCCTGATGGAGAAAGATTTTGTGTGATTTCAGGTGGGCAGGGCTGAGCAGTGTGTTGAGGATTCTGGACTTGGAGAAGCTACAGTATCCTAGACGCACAAAAGAGATGACAGGCATCTTCATGAGAGTCAGAAATTTTCTGTATCCCCTGTAGGCCTTCCTGAAGACTGCGTTGACTGCTCCTTCACAATGTCCTTAATGGCCCCCAGCATTAAAATGCTTTTGTTCTTTTCTGCATCTGGCAGTAGCAGGGAAGGGCAAACTGGCACTGATACGTGTTTGACATGACTTCCCGTTGCAAAGAGCTATCTGAATACAGCATAGAGGCACAAAGGACATGAAGGGGATTGTTCTTTTTTTTTTTTTTTTCCGTTACGCGGGCCTCTCACTGTTGTGGCCTCTCCCGTTGCAGAGCACAGGCTCCGGACACACAGGCTCAGTGGCCATGGCTCACGGGCCCAGCCGCTCCGCGGCATGTGGGATCTTCCCGGACCGGGGCACGAACCCATGTCCCCTAAATCAGCAGGCGGACTCTCAACCACCGCACCACCAGGGAAGCCCGGTGAAGGGGATTAATGGTTTCTGTTTCTCTAATTTCCAAATTCCCTACTCCAGTCAAAAATTCCCTTTTGCTGGGATAAAAAGGTGAGGGAGGAGTTAAGGCCAGCATGAAGGATTCCCAGAGGAGGCACTGAGAAGGTGGGTTGCAGAAAGCATTTAATTTCTGCTCTTGCCCATCCCCTCCCTGCTTTTCCTCTGGACAACCATCCTCTGCTTCCTCAGCACAGAAATCAGTACTCACACAGCCCAAGCCGGATGCCCAACGTTGACAAGGTAATAACAGGCTACTGTGGAGCAGTACAGGGATATACCTAATAAGCATAGAGATTGATGAAAAATTAAGAAGCAATAATGTCTAGAACCCAATACCATTTACGTAAATTAAAAATTCATGAAAATAGCCCATGTGAGGCAAAACAAAATGATCAGAGATTTTAGCTGCCACCCACTGAAAGGAGACTGAGTTTTGAATTTGAGCCCAGTCAGGTTAATTGAGAACTAAACCAATGAAAAAAACCCAAGATACTTTGGAGAATTTCACAATCCAGAGTCTCTATAACTGATCATACACAATGCATAGGACAAAATCCAAAGTTACGAGACATAGGAAGAAACAGGAAATGTAACGCACACTTGATCAATGGAGACCCACTCTAGGATGACCCAGATGTTGGATTTAGCATATAAGAATTTTAAAGCAGCTCTCTTAACTATTTTCAAGAATGTACAATAAAATAAACCCATAATGAATGAGTAAATAGCAATTCTCAGGGGAAAAAAAAGCATTTAAAATTGAAATTCTAGAATTAAAAGTGACATACCTGAATTTTTTCAAAAATCAGTAGATGGACTGAAAAGAAGATTGGAAATGACAGAAGAAAAATTCAGTGTACTTAAAGATATAGCAATAGAAATGACCCAATCTAAAGAATAAAGAGAAAATTAAAAAAAAAAAATGAATGGAGCCTCAGGGACCTCAGGAAAGATATCAGAAACTCTAACATACATGTACTTGGAGTCTCAAAAAGAGAGGAGGGAGCAAGTGGGACAGAAAAATATTTGGATAAATAACAGCTGAGAAAAAAAATTCCAAATTTATAGATTCACAAACCCTACAGAAGATGAAAACAAAGAAAAGCACACCTAAGCATGTCAGAGTTAACTGCAGAAAAAAATTTTAAGAAAAAAATTTTGAAATCAACCAGAAGAAAAGTAACACAACACTTAAGGGGGAGCAATGATAAAATGACAAGACTTAGCATCAGAAACAATGCAAGCCAAATGACAGGAATGACATCCATAAAACACTGAAGGCAAAAAATCTCTAATCTGAAATTCATTACAGCAAAAATATTCTGGATTGAAGGCAAAATAAAGACGTTTCAATAAACAAAAAATAAATAAAATTCTTCAGGATAACAGGAAATAACATCAAATTAAAACCTGGATCTTCAGGAAGAAGAAAGGGCAGAGGAAATGGTAAATATATGGGTTCCTACCATCGACTGACCCCAACTAGTATAAGCTAGAAGGGAAGGGAGTTGATTGATATAGTCTATATACAAGTTGACTTTATACATTGCAGAGCACACAGGCAACGCCTTAAGTCTTCCTGAGACTTTGACTTGAGACACAATGATGGGCGTAGGGGGCATAAAATTTAACATGACAAAAAGCGTGAAGATCCTTCTCCTTTGACTCAGATGCATTTGGATTTTTTTTTTTTTCCGGTTCCCAGCTGCATAGACAAATATTACAGAGGAAAGAGACAGAGGATAGCCACATGCCTCCAGTCAACTAGATTGGATTGGTAACCATCTATATTGCAGGCCACAACTACATTATCACTGAGATTTTTCTTGACCTATTTTCTTAAAGGTGTTAAATTGATTGCAAAAATAGCCCCAATTAATGGCTTTCTGGCATCCATACTTTTTGCAATACTACTTCACAAGAGGTGGAGTCTATTTTTCCCCAACCCTTGAATTCGAATTAGCTTTGTGACTTGCTTTTGCCAACAGGGTGTGGCAGAATTGTATGTATGCGTTATGGGTTGAATTGTATCCCCCCCAAAAAGATATGTTGCTCCCAGTACTTCAGAATGTGGCCTTACTTGTGAATAAGGTCTTTACAGAGGTCATCAAGCTAAAATGAGATCATTAGGGTGGGCCCTAATGCAATTTGATCAGTGTCCTTATAAAAAGAGGAAATTTGAAAACAGAGACGTGCACCAAGAAGATGGTCTACAAGCCAAAGAACACCTCAGGCTACCAGAAGCTGCGAGAGAGGGCTGGAACAGCTGCTTCCCTAGTGTCTTCAGAGAGAGTATGACCCTACCAACACCTCGGCTTCAGTCTTCTGGCCTCCATATCTGTGAAACAATATATTTCCCATTGTTCTAAGCCACCATTTTGTAGTACTTTATTGTGGCAGCCCTAGGAAACCTATCATACAGATGGCGTGATAGTTCTGAGCCTAAGCCTAAAAATGCCTTCACCACTCTCTCTCTCTGTCTCTCTCTGACTACTCTCCCTCACCATAAGAATATGCCTCGTGGAGTCTGAGAACAAGTCCAGACTAGCTTGCTAGATGAGAGATGAGCCTATGCCAGCTGACCACAGATATAGGAGTAAACCCAGCGAAGACCAGAAGAACTGCTCAGCCAACTATAGACACATGAACAATTATACACTCTTATGGTTTTAAGTGACCCTAATTTTGAGATGCTATGTTGAGATATTATTATTGTGATAAATAAATGATACAGAAAAATCATGCAAAACAAAAAAAATATCATGCAAGAAACACATAATATTAGAATGTTACCTATGGGGGCTTCCCTGGTGGCGCAGTGGTTGAGAGTCCGCCTGCCGATGCAGGGGACACGGTTCGTGCCTCGGTCCGGGAGGATCCCATGTGCCGCGGAGCGGCTGGGCCCATGAGCCATGGCCGCTGAGCCTGCGTGTCCGGAGCCTGTGCTCCACAATGGGAGAGGCCACAGCAGTGAGAGGCCTGCGTACCGCAAAAAAGAAAAAATAAAAAAGAATTACCTATGGAGGAAGGTGAATGGGAAATAGAGAAAAAAATGAAATAGATGAACAAAAGGGGCTTTTTGCAGAATAATGAGGGTAGTATGCAATGACTAATTACTTAATTCAACCCTATGCAACAACTGTAATATATTTAAAAAATTAAGAATGAGGTCTAAAAGCAACTATATATTGGGAAGGTATAGGGGTGGGACAAGAGCTGTGTTATGGGTTGAATTATGTACGCCTCAAATTCATATGTTGAAATCCTAAGCCCCAGTACCTCAGAATGTAATGGTATTTGGAAATGGGGTCACATGGTAGATGTAATTAGTTAAGATGAGGTCATTATGGTGAGCCCTAACCTAATATGACTGGTATTCTTATAAAAAGGGGAAATTTGAACATAGAGACATGAACCCAGGAAGACAACCATGTGAAGATGAACGCAGATTGTGGGGGTAGGGTGAGGGGGGCGAGGGTGGAGGGGATGCTTCTACAAGCCAAAGAAGCCCAGAGATTTCCAGAAAACTACCAGAAGCTAGGAACAGATTCTTCTTTACAGCTTTCCAAAGGAACCAACCCTAGAGACACCTTGATTTCAGACTTCCAGCCTCCAAACTGTAGGACAATACGTTTCAATTGTTATTGTTTAAGCTACCAAGTTTGTGGTGCTATTTTGTTACAGCAGCCCTAGTAACTATGTCAAGGTGTGCTAAGGAGGAAATTACTCTTTTCTGACCCATAACTGGATTATGAATTCCCAGGGTTTGGACTGAATGTGAGTTGGTAGTTACCTTCCCCTTCTGTACTCAGAACTTGGTGATGTTTATTTTCCCAGACAATATCTCTCCAAATTAAGCATTTCTCATATTTTGAATTTTCATTGAGAAATATTCAAGACTTCCTCATCAAAATGGCAATATTTGGACTGGATCAAGACAAGCTTTATTTTGGGATTTTATCCATTTATCACAAATTCCTCTCCTGTGCCCACTTCAATAGTCAGGTTCATAACCCCCATATTCCATTGGTCACAAAGGAGCTAAAATGATTAAAAAGGCTTAATCTGAGGAACAGAAGGTAACAGCTAAAATTAGTGGTTATATGTATGATGGAGGTGACTGCAGAAACCTTTAAGTTGATAGTCAATATTTACTTTAGGTTATACTGTCCGCTGTTCCTAGGTCCTGGGTTTTCCTCCCCGTCAACACTCACCTCTGAGGAAATTCCAAGTTAGAGAGGTCCAAGAAATTTTTGTGTAGCTGCTTTTCTGCTGCCATCTGGTGCCTTTCCTCAGCCCCTCTCCCCATTATGTCATGGCAACCTGAAAATAAGTTGTTGCCTAAGTAACTATATACACATCATTCCCATACCTTCCATACTTTTCTCCTCTTCCTCCTCCAATGACATGCCAGTTTCTGAATCTTCATAATTCTGTTCTTCATCAGAGAACTCCATGGTTTCAGAATACAAAGAGTCCTCTTTGCTGTCATAGATAACGCACTCCGGGTCATCATAAGCATCCTCTTCCACGGGGGTGTCTGCATCTTCCGAGTACCCAACAGATTCTAGATAGTCCTCTTTTCCTAAGTGTAAAGAATCATCTGGCTCCTCATATCTCTGTTCATCCTGTAAATACTCAATAGTTGCTGGAAACTCACATTCAACATTCTCAACCAATTGCAGAGATGTGAATTTTGGTGTGCTGTATTCCTTCTCATTTTCCCTTGAGGACCAAGCAGTTTCCCGATAACCAGCCTTCTTGTCCGTGAAAGACTCAGAGGTTTCCAAATCCAAGTGTTCTTTCTCTTTGAAGGACATGGTGATCTCAGGATTCTCAGGCTCTTTCTCTCCAGGAATAAAAAATACCTTCCCTGCTTACCCCCACAGGTTGCGGTGGCTCTATATAATCATGTTTTAAAAGTTCTGGAAAGAATAGGAAAGGTTGGGGGATTTTTATTTTCTTTTTTTGAAATTAACAGATGTTATATAATAAATTGACTTTCCATGACCTCAAAGCATCATCTCCTTTATTTCACTGTATAACAGGAATACCTACCACCTCCTACATAAACGGCAACGACTCAACTGTCAGAACTTCCTCCCACTGAAAAATATCAGATCACACTCCTGCCTTGCTCAAAAGTTCGAGTCTTTCACAGCAAACTCAAAGGGTAAATAAGTGAAATAGAAAACTTGAATCCTGTGTTTACTTGTGGATTTACTGTGACCCCAAACCAGCTCAGACTACATAAGGCCATTGCTAATGAAATCTGATCCTAATAATTTCTAATCAAGAAGCAAATAGCTCTGATTTGGAATAAGTCCTGGAAATAACAAGACCTATTTCTCTAAGCATACGGGTCCTGTACTACATTAGAGACCATAAACATTAATCTTTTTATCTGAGCCTCTGCCTCTCTAACATCTCTTAAAATAATCTTCACTATTTTTTAGAAAAGGAGTTACACCTGTCTCTGGTAGTAATTTACAAAACTGCTAAACAATTCATTCTGGAAGAAGTGTGCCCTCATTTGCCACTAATTATCTTTGAACATTGAAAAATTAGAATTTGATTTGCTCCAGAAAACTAAAGTTCTGCTGGCATTCTTCTCACAGAGGAAACGAAGTTGTGGACTTTCCTGGTGGTGCAGTGGTAAGAATCCGCCTGCTAACACAGGGGACACAGGTTTGATCCCTGGTCCGGGAAGATCCCACATGCTGCAGAGCAACTAAGTCCGTGCGCCACAACTACTGAGCCTGCGCTCTAGAGCCTGCGAGCCACAACTACTGAAGCCCGCACGTATAGAGCCTGTGCTCCTCAACAAGAGAAGCCACTGCAGTGAGAAGCCCATGCACCGCAATGAAGAATAACCCCCGCTCGACGCAACTAGAGAAAACCCATACGCAGCAACGAAGACCCAACGCAGCCAAAAATAAATTAAAAAAAAAAAATGAAGTTGCTAATCTACTACATATGTGTGTTAAAAATTATTTTTCCTATATTTTCAAAAAGGCTATACTAAGTGAAAGATGCAGCTTTTGGTCTTGAGGTTGTTAATACCCATGAATTCACTTACTTCATAAGGAAATCCTGATGTGTCACTAACAGTAGTCTCTTTCCAACTATGAGTATTTCAGAATGTCACTGCCAGAATAATAAGTTTATACTACCACTAAAACAAGTGCAAGTTTTGGGGACATTCCCTGGTGGTGCAGCATGTAAGACTCCATGCTCCCAATGCAGGGGGCCCAGGTTTGATCCCTGGTCAGGGAACTAGATCCCACATTCATGCTGCACCTAAGAGTTAGCATGCCACAACTAAGGAGCCCACCTGCCACAACTAAGACCCAGTACAACCAAATAAAATAAATAAATATTTAAAAAAAAAATTGCAGCTTTTGGATTGAGTTTGAACAAAAAATTATAAATCCCCTAAAACAATAAGATACATCATTCCCTGCATTTTAAATCTTGGACACTTTTCCCTTTTATCATATTTCAGTGAAAATTATCTCCAGGAGAATGACAAATGAAAATAAAAGGTAAAAATTTTCTTTTTTTCAGGAAATCTGCCTCCTCCCTCTCAGCCCAAGAAAGTGTAGAAATTTAACTTACTGTGATTTAAGTGATTTAAGTCCCAAATGGTAGCTGACTCTGAAAAAGTACTAAGTAGGGCTTCCCTGGTGGCGCAGTGGTTGAGAATCTGCCTGCCAATGCAGGGGACACGGGTTCGAGCCCTGGTCTGGGAAGAGCCCGTGAGCCACAACTACTGAGCCTGCGCATCTGGAGCCTGTGCTCCGCAACAAGAGAGGCTGCGATAGTGAGAGGCCCGCGCACCGCAATGAAGAGTGGCCCCCACTTGCCGCAACTAGAGAAAGCCCTCGCACAGAAACGAAGACCCAACACAGCCAAAAATAAATAAATAAATAAATATTTTAAAAAGTACTAAGTAAACAGTTGACAAAAAGCTGACCGCTCACTTCTCCCTTTTTCTGTACCAAAATTAATAGCTTCCAACTTTTCTTCATGGGATCTGTAATATTCTCCAGAATTTCATACTCTTCCTCAGAAATTAGCCTCTGAGAGGTTAATGTATCTAAGATACAATCAGGATCTTGCTGGAGGAGTTCAAGTAACTTTCTTCATTCTTTTTCTATGATTTCTGAGGGAACACTCCCAGTAGCCAATGTTCCTGTTCTCTGCAGAGTAGGAAATGAACTATGAAATAGTTCCAATGCATAAATACAAGTTTTGGGGGAGTTTTTTTATTTTTGTTTTGTTTTTTTTAAGGCAAAGAGTAATTCTATTTGGCAAAGATTAACTATGTCAATGATGCCTAGTGTTGGACAGGGTGGACAGAAACAAGCCAAAGCGGAGGGGGAACCCAGTCCTCAGCCCCCACGGACCCTGGCTCCCCGTAGATTATCGTTTTTTGACGACTTGACTCAGTTTCATATGACTTAGCCCCTGAGAACTCCTCGGAGTCAACTCCTCTGAGAAGCCTCTCTTGAACTTCAGATTGGACTAGGTATTCTCTACTCTGGGCTCTATCTGCGATAATAAGAATGTGAATTGATTAACCGTTTTGGAGAGAAATCAGTCAATATGCAGCAATAAATAAATAAATGTGACAGATAAAAATCAAAATTCATACCATTCAGTGCAGCAATCCCACTGCACTGAATAGGAAATTATCTTATGGAAATGATCAGACAAATGCCCAAAGATGTATGTGCAAGAATCTGCATTACAACATTTTTATAATAGCAGAAAATTGAAAATAACTCAAATATCCACAAATTGGGGGTTTATGGAACAAATGTTGATACATCAACAGTGGTGTTACCTAATCAGGCCTGGCTGTTCACCACTCAAAAAATCAATACTTGAGGGACTTCCCTGGCTGCACAGTGGTTAAGAATCTGCCTGCCAATGCAGGAGACACAGGTTCGATCCCTGGTCCGGGAAGATACCACACGCCCGTGTGCCACAACTACTGAGCCTGCGCTCTAGAGCCCACGAGCCACAACTACTGAGCCCACATGCCACAACTGCTGAAGCCTGTGCGCCTAGATCCCATGCTCCACAACAAGAGAAGCCACCGCAATGAGAAGCCCGTGCACTGCAACGAAAAGTAGCCCCTGCTCACTGCAACTAGAGAAAGCCCGTGCGCACCAATGAAGACCCAACACAGCCAAAAATAAATAAATAAATAAAGGTTAAAAAAAAATACGAGAGAGAGAGAGAGAGAGAGAGAGAGAGAGAGAGAGAGAGAGAGAGAAATGTTGTTAGCAAAGTTGCTTTTAATCAGAATGCTGGCAATCTGGGGAGATGGTGGACTCAGTGTCCTCAAAAACCACCTCTGAAACTTATGCTTGGCCATGAAAGTTTTTATAGGGAAAAAGGGAAGTAATCTCAGTTAATCATTGAGATAGGGGGTGGGAGTCGCCATCCCCCACTGTGTGCAGACTTGTATGCAGGCTTGTCAACTTCCTGTGATTTTTCTTTAGATGCTATCTTGTTCACACAGTTTGTTTGCAAGATTACTGAAGGGGAAGCTAGGGAAGAGATCTGGTCATCTGTTAATTACTTATTCTTCATTTCAACTTCTTTGATCTATAGAAAGAACCAACAGATTAGGCAACTTATTGTGTGATCAGGATTTGAAAGGCATGCTAGGGTTGGAGATGAGTAGAGCATGGGGGTGCCTGGTTTCAGGTTAGTGACAAGGCAAAAGGGGCCTCCTGCAGAAAGGTCTTTCCTGCAAAAAGCTTTCTCCTGCCAAAAGCTGCTTACAAATCCCCACTTGTCAGAACATCATTCCATTTCTACGGGATCATGGGCAAAGGTCTGTCTTCTGTAACTTCTTCATTCTGACAAAGGGCACCGTATTCTTAAGAGTGGAAGATGTCAGCATGGGTTTGCAGCATCTCTTTGCTGACAATTTTAGTTGCCCACTTACATATGCAGGCAGAACAAGCTACAATTATTTTGATGCCCACCAAGATATAGATTATTATGAGCAATAGTGTTAATCCCATTCTCTTAAGGCCAGTTCTTGGAATTGTACTAGCCATAGATTCAGTACTGCTCAAGTTAGAGCAGCTTATGTCATGGCTACAATCTAGTCATCATGCAATTAGCTTTTCCCCTCTGGTGGCAGTTATAGTATCTGTAAAACAACTCAGGAATGTGCATCAGACACTGAGTCTGTGACTCTATTGTCCTAATCATTAATGGCTTGAGCTTGCTGTTTTGCAACTCAGGGAGGCCTGGGAGACTTCAGCTTTTCTATAAACAAGAGGCAGGAGACATGAAGGAGCCTTTGTGCTTGGGGTGGGGTGGGAGTGGGGTGCAGAGTTCTGCTCAGTTCCAATGCAATACCAAAATGAAGTTAAAAGTGATGAAGTAGGGATTTCCCTGGCGGTCCAGTGGTTAAGAGGTTAAGACTTTGCCTTCCAATGCAGGGGGTGCGAGTTCGATCCCTGGTCAGGGAGCTAAGACCCCACATGCCTCACGGCCAAAAACCCAAAACATAAAAGAGAAGCAGTATTTTAACAAACTCAATAAAGACTTTAAATAGATAAATAAATAAAATAAAGTACAAAAGCTACAAAACCATCTGCCCTCATCCCATATACCACAAAAAAAAAAAAAAAGGATGACGTAAATCTACACATATTGACAAGTAGTGATATCCATGATACATTGTGGAAAACGGCAAGTTATAGATCCCATTTTTTAAAAGTTAATATGTGTATAGTGTATGTATACAATATGTGTATATACATATACATTATATTTAAAAGAAGACAGCCAGGAAAGAGATACTCCAATTGTAACACTGGTTATCTCTGGTGAAATGATTACAGTGGTATTAATACCCTCTACTTTAAATATTTCTATTTATTTTAATAGTTTACATTTTTTGTCTTGTTAGCTGACTTTAATTTTTTTTTAAACTAGTTGGTTTTTATTTTCAGTTATAGTTCACAAGAACCTGAAAACAAACTAAATAACTATCAACAGGACTGGATGAGTAAACTGTGGTATCTCACATAATGTAATATACAGCATTGAAAAAGAATGAACTTCAGTGACCCACAGTATACATAAATAAATCATAACAATATTAAGGGGAAATTTTAAGTCCCCAAATATTACATGTTGCATGACACCCTTTTTGAAAAGCTCAAAATAATGTAAATACAGACACATACACACACATTTTAGGAATACACATGGAATCGGTATAATTATATAAAATGAGAAGTACGGAAATGAACTTCAGAAGGATGGCTACCTTGGTTAGGGGAGGCTAGGGATGGGATGGGATTGGAGGACAGGGAAATCATGGAGTTAGACATAGGATATCATCTGGGAATGAGTTTATAGGTGTTTATTAAATTATTAAAGGTAAATGGTTAAACGTGTAAGTGAAAGCAGACCATGCATGGACCAATGCTGAGCATAACAAAGGAAAATGATTCATTAAATTCTGGTGTCCCTAAGGTTGAAAAAGAATATGAGAATCCATATATGACATTAAAAATTAACTTTAGGTTGAGAGTTTTAAAATGTGTCACAAAGGTATGGGTTTCAAGAGATGTATCCCACCTAATACTAACAATTTGATTGGCAATGTTAGTAGGTTTGCCAATCTTTTTTTTTTAATTCAACTTGGTTGGTAAGGTATTCTAATAACCAGCTTCTCAAACCCCATCTCCTCCCCACTGCTCCCCCTAAATACCCTCCTCTCCCACAAGAACTTGCTCCAGGAGATCTCAAAGCTGATGGGAAGAAAAGTGTTTATTTGAAGTTGCATATTTCACAGTAAAATGTAAATTTAGGGGAGGAAGTTTAAATTCAGTTCCTTGGTAACAGGAAATCTGCATTGCACACACTTTGAATGCAAATGGCAGTGAACAGGAAGGGGGCAGGGCAAAACCTTTAAAAGAATGACATAGCCCGAGGACATGACATGAACTAATTAGAACCAAATAGGTCCAAGATGGTAGACTAGACTAATTCCACTAGACCTTGAGTCTCAGTATATGCTCATTGTAACACAATTGCAAGCTAAATGACACACCCATAGGCGCCATGAGAGTTCCAAGGCCAACCATAAAGGTCAAAAAGTAGGCCTGGGCTTCCCTGGTGGCACAGTGGTTAAGAATCTGCCTGCCAATGCAGAAGACACAGGTCTGAGTCCTGGTCCGGGAAGATTCACATGCCGCGGAGCAACTAACCCCGTGCGCCACAACTACTGAGCCTGCGCTCTAGAGCCCGTGAGCCACAACTACTCAGCGCGTGTGCTGCAACTACTGAAGCCCGCGCACCTAGAGCCTGTGCTCCACAAGAGAAGCCACCGCAGTGAGAAGCCCGCGCACCGCAACGAAGAGTAGCCCCCGCTCGCCGCAACTAGAGAAAGCCCGCACGCGGCAACCACCAAAGCAGCCAAAAATAAATACATACATTTATTTAAAAAACAGTAGGCCCAATTCCTAGAAATCCCCACCCCTTCCCCCAAATAGCTGGAATACTCCTCCTACTCATTAGCCTATGAAATTACCCACCCCTAAAAAACCTGACAACCCCATACCCTGGTGCCTTTCTCGCCTTCTGATATGGCTCACACTCTGTGGAGTGTGTTTCTCTCTAAATAAATCAACTTCTTACCTATCACTTTGTCTCTCACTGGATTCTTTCTGTGATGAGACATCAAGAAAAAACCGTGGGTCTAAATCCTGAGACCAGGTGTATGATCTCAGTTAAAACACCGCGGGTTCAAGTCCCATTCTGGGTTTTGGCTGGTTCGAGTCCCAATCTGAGTTACACGGTTTCAGAAGTGAGCTGGGGGAAGGGTGGCCAGGAGATGAAGATTTGAAAACACATCCCTCTGGGCTTCCCTGGTGGCGCAGTGGTTGAGAGTCCGCCTGCCGATGCAGGGGACACGGGCTCGTGCACCGGTCCGGGAAGATCCCACATGCCGCGGAGCGTTTGGGCCCGTGAGCCATGGCCGCTGAGCCTGAGCGTCTGGAGCCTGTGCTCCGCAACGGGAGAGGACACAACAGTGCGAGGCCCGCGTACCGCAAAAAATAAAAAATAAAAAATAACAAAAAAAGAAAATATATCCCTCACATCAAATACAGTGAAACAGGTGTAAAAATTTTGTTTGCAGCTAGGAGTTTAAATTATGTGATTTTTTTTTTAAAGATAAAAGTCAGCACTAATTTCATCTATTGTAGGAAAAGAAGGCAGGTCAAGTCAAGAGACCTGAACTATATCAGAATAACAGACGCAAGATTTATGAAGTCTCTATCACTCTCTGTCAAACGGCAAAACACCGTAACAGCAGAGATTGCAACAGGGAAGACCCAATTTTGACTCCATGTTGGATCTGTTTCTTTGACTTTAGCATTTGCTTTTCGTAGCTTTTGTTATTATAATCATACATAATGGACTGCCTCAGGGAACCCTACCCACCTGTGAATGGCTGCAAGAAAGAAGAAATTAACCATCCCCAACCATCCCCTCCCGGAGGCTGGTCATTCCAGAAGATGTTTATCCTTTTTACTTTACTTCCTCCCCTCATCTCCCTCTCTATTCTGCCTTTTTACTTTACTTCCCTCTCTGATTCTATCAAAGAAACTGGCATCCAGACCCCGCTAAGATGGTTTTTTGGGGACCCTAGTCCGCCATCTTTTCAGTCCGCCGGCTTTCCAAATAAAGTCGTATTCTTTGCCTCAACACCTCCTCTCCCAGTTTATTGGCCTGCCGTGCGGCGAGCAGAGTGAGCTTGGACTCTGTAACAAGATCATCTGTTTCAGAAGTCATTCCTGCCGACCTAAACCTGGTATTTGGATAGAAATGATCTCGGCTTGTGGGATCTTCCTGGACCGGGGAACGAACCCGTGTTCCTTGCACCGGCAGGCGGACTCTCAACCACTGCGCCACCAGGGAAGCCCAACACTACAGTGTTTTGAATGAAGTA
Organism: Monodon monoceros; assembly: GCF_005190385.1. Classification (NCBI taxonomy): domain Eukaryota; kingdom Metazoa; phylum Chordata; class Mammalia; order Artiodactyla; family Monodontidae; genus Monodon; species Monodon monoceros. The sequence continues at coordinate 34,221,704 of NW_021703768.1, read as the reverse complement.
CAGATGTCCCAAGCCCCATCCAAAGATGCTGAACCAGATTTCCTCACGTTAGAGTTTAGGAAACTATTTAACAAGTTCCACGTCTGATTCCTTGGCATAACAAGATTGGTGATCAAATCCTTTGCCTCTAAAGTACTACAGTTAGAAAAAACATTATTTGCCTTTCTCTTCATATTCTGAGCCCAGCTCCGTCCCCCTAGCGACTTCTCAGCGATGATCAGCGTCAGCCGAAAGCTTCCGGCGGGACTGCGGAAGAACCTGGCGAAGAACCCCAGTCCCAATCCGAACCCTACACAGACGCCCACCCCGGACCCAGAAAACTGTGAGCCCCGCCCCTCTGAACCTTCTATTGGCCCCGCCTGGCTCGGGATCCTCCTCTTGACTCCACCCACGCTGCAGCAACGGACGCTTGAGAGCGGGGCACCGCGTCCCGCCGGAAGTACTTTCCTGGGCGGAAGCTTCTGAGCGCGATATAGCGGAAGTGCCTGCGATTTTGCTCTCTTTGGTCTCGGCGGCAGAAGCGAGATGGTGAGTTGTTTGCAAGGGCTGTTGGAATCGGCTTCCATCCTAGCGCACTGCGCCGCGTTCCTTGCTATCCGTGGGGGCCCGGCAAGGTTTCCGATAAGGGGAGCCGGTGGGCAGGAAAGGGACATGCGGTGTCCCTCGAGAGGCAGAAGAATGGCCCCTACTTGTCTGGGAGTGCGGGGCCTGCAGTCGTGGAGCTGCAGCTGCTCTAGGCACCTTGCTTCTGTCTGACCTTTGGGGAGCCCGCACAGCCCTGTCCGCCTATGGGAAAGGACAGAAGAAGCATAGTTTGAGAGTGGCTCTGTACGCCAAGGAATCGTTGGCGGTGGTCTCTGGGCAGGAGCTCTTAGATTTTGGAGTAGGGATGGTAGGAAAACCACGTTATCTCGTCTTTTGCATTATATCTTTTTTTAAAAATAATGTAGCGGATTTCAAAACACAGCAGCTCTTGCAGGGGGCATTAGATGACGTGAAATTCCGATAGAGGTCTCTGTTTAAGGAAAGTCAGACTCTGCTATGTTTATAGCATTTGAATTCTTAATACATTGCAGTCGATTTGAAAACATGTAAATAAAATAAATACACCACATTTTAAACAAAAAGAAAAGTCAGACTCCCACAGTTTGAGACCTTGTGGTTGTCATGAAATCTTATCAATAGTTAACTGAAAACGTAAGAACGTGTGTAGAAATTGCTAGATTGAAGAATCGTCTGTCCCCTTAACTTGTAGACGAAGGGAACGTCCTCGTTTGGAAAGCGTCGGAATAAGACGCACACGTTGTGCCGCCGCTGTGGCTCTAAGGCCTACCACCTTCAGAAGTCGACCTGTGGTAAATGTGGCTACCCTGCCAAGCGGAAGAGGAAGTGTAAGTGCATGTTTACTAAACTCTGATAGAGTGTATCATGGCGTTGAGAATTCTCCCGTGTTTGTTTTGTACCTCAGTGGGGCATGACTGAGCATTTGGTGGCCCCTAGCAGAATGGGGCGTCTGTATAGCGATGAAGTGGGGTTAAAACCCAAGGCAGGCATTTTTAAGTATATTGACCGACAGAGCTTACAAGGTGTGTGGGGAAAACCGTTTATAACCTTCACCTGAATGTGTGTTTTAGATAACTGGAGTGCTAAAGCTAAAAGACGAAATACCACCGGGACTGGTCGAATGAGGCACCTAAAAATTGTATACCGCAGATTCAGGTACAGTTTTTATGTTTCAGTTGTAGTTGGTTCTGTGAGCTTGCATAACTATCCTCTCAACTGCCCTGGTTGGTGGGATGAGGTGTTAGCAAGGGACTTTTTTCTTCTGCCACCATAAGCTTCAGATCAGTTAGTTTAGATCTTGTGAATCTTTCAGTAAACAGTAGTATGAGCTATACATGCTGGGGCTTAGTTGGAGCTAGACTCCAGAAAATGTGATGACATTTGTTAGCATACCTACATTTCACTTTCCTACCAAAATTTGTCAAGATAATCGTGCATAAAGGAGACTTTGGGGTTTTGTGGCTTTAGGCAAGTGTGCTATAGAAAACTGTCAGTTGCTATTGCGTTTGTGTAGAAAGAAATTTTATAGTCTTCTATTACTTAAAGACAAGCCTTAGAGTTTTAATTTCAGCCCCCATCTAGACTAAACAGAAACTGCATTTTAGTGGTAGCTTTTGAGGGGTTAACCCACGTAAGCACTCAGCTGAGGTGATTTCTTTGTTGGGGAGGGCGGTTGTCCTGTGCAGTGTAGGATATTTAGCAGAATTTCTGACCTACTGCTGAATTCCAGGTTTTCAAGTTTTAAAGAACCGGAAGACGGTTTGGGGGTTTGTAAACACAACACCCTTAGATGTGCTTGTGTTCATTTGCTAAAATGACCTTTCTTTGCGCTTTGCGCTTCATAATGTGTAAGACTATTATACAGTAGTATAGGCTTAGGATTCAGTGGTCTGCTAGTTCAATGTAAGAGTTAAGAGCATGAATTGAAGCCAACTTTAACCTGTCTGTCCCTCAAAAGAGGGATAACGGTACACTTCAAGTAGGTGTTAATATTAAATGAGTTTACGTTATAGAGTAGTTAAGCAGTTGAGAAAATGTCTACCATTAAACACATTGTTTTTCCTTGGCTAAAGGAAAGTAGGATCTCTGGCTCGTAATTTAAGAACTCGTTTTCACAAATGCCTTAGGAATCTTACGTGGTGGGGAAATGCTGGCCCAGTGATCAGCACAACCAAATATGTTGCCCTTTTTTCTTTTTTTTTTCAATTAAAGTTATCTGTATTCCTGAAATGGCTACCTTGAAGCAGAAGGAAGTAAATACTGCAGCTTATCAGTGATGTTGTAAAAATAAATGTCTGAACATATGAATTCAATATTGATTTCAGATTTAACTGAGATAAGCTCATAAAAATCTGTTATAGCAAAAATTAAAATGTATGCATTGGCATTGCTGAAGTAACTGTTCTTGTTTTTAACGGTGCAGGCATGGATTCCGTGAAGGAACAACACCCAAACCCAAGAGGGCAGCTGTTGCGGCATCCAGTTCATCTTAAGGATTTCAGTTATTAGTCACGCAATAAATGTTCTGGTTTTGAAAAACTGCCTGGTGTGCTAAGGTATTTTTAATAGGCTTGTATCAATGATTTGTATAGGTTTGCGAATGGGACAGCTTAAAATCAGATTTACTTGTTAAGTGGCTGTTTTGGAACAGTAACTTTTGAACTGGGTTGTGATACTGCTTAAGAGGACAAGGAACAAGCAGAATTCCAGGATTCCTTCAATCAGACAACACTGGCATATGATGTGAAGAATATAGCGAATTTACATAGTACAATTCTTAGTACAACACATGGATATTTAAAATGTTAGAGTGAAAGAGCGTAACTTAATTTCTTTTAGGAACATCTGTGGTCTTTGGGGAGTGGTTATCAATCGTTAGGATAGGCTTTGCAGTACCGGTGAGAACGTGAAGGATAGGAGTTAAATGAACTCTATTTTAGAAAGGTGATTTTTTTCTTTTTTCTTAAAATGTTTACTGAAGTATAGTTGGTTTACAATATTGCGTTAGTTTCTGGTGTATAGCAAAGTGATGCAGCTATACATATACTTTTTCAGATTGTTGGAAAGGTGATCTTAACTGTTGCTTGGCACCTAGGTTATAGGCTGTGCATGCCGTTTAAGGTGGTCAGCTAAGTGAAAAACTAAAGCAACCTGCTCAGTGTGAGTCAACAACAAAATATGGAAGAAAGTTTGTAGGGCCACGGGCAAATACAGTGGATTGAGTAGAATATAAAGGAAGGCCAAGTATAAACTTAACATTTGTAGGCTAAAGGCAATGATAAATAGATCCCTGGAATTATTTTAACCCTTAGCTGGGTGATCATTGATTTTCGGTGCTCTGAATTTTTTTTGCCTTGCTTTCCCAGTTCTAGTGTTACTGCCATTTGAAGTGAAGACAAGGCTGGCTTTGTTGGACTGCTGAATGAGAGAATAGAACATTAATTAAACAGCATAAGTGTTGGAACAACTGGCATAAAATAGCAGTGTGGCCAAGCTGTGCTCTCCTAGCTTTTAGCTTCCCATTGTATTAAGTATAACGTCCTTAACCTGACCTTGAAGGGGTCTTCATGATCATCACTGCCTCACCAATCTTATCTTTAGAATGCATTCCCAAAATTCTAGCTAATTCTTTTCCTCCCACTTTTTTCCTAACTCATCCTTCAGGTCTTAGCTTACATTTAACTTCTACAGAAGCCCCTGCTGATCTAAATCTACATTGGGCTTCCTCCCAATATGTGAGACTCAACATAATGACTCAGTACTCTGTACTTTAGGGATGCATAATTGCGAGCATGGTTCCTGGATCCAGCTGACATTCGTTAATGTGATTTTACTGCTGTGCCTGTGCCGCAGTTGTAAGCTGGAGGTCTTAACATTATGGGCTTCCGAGTTCAGTGAGTGAAGGTGCTTCTACAGTGGCTGCGGCCTAAAGTTGGTATAGTAGGTTCAAGTTTATGAATTGCTTTTGACCTACAAAAATAGTGGTTTTAATATATTTTGGCTTCAGAGTACTGAAATAATCTAACTTGGTGTTAAGATCTTTCTGAAATCTTCCAGTGTTACTAATGGTTGATTCCTGAGTGATGGAGAGGCCCATTAAGATAGGTAATGCCCAGGATGGAATAAATATTAGGCCTTGAGATGAATGGGCACTGACCTGAAGACGTGGAATTTCTAAATCCTGGGCCAGAAAACAATTGGCACAAAGGGGTTGTGAGAGAGGTGGGCAGTGATGCATTAAGAAAGGCCTGTGTATTTGAGTGTAAGGGGAGCTTATCTCTTGTTTGCCAGTGCCTATGACCCTTGACAGACAGGTTGGGTTTCAGTGGGAAATTGTCTGATGCAATGGTAAGTATCTCCATAGATCATAGGTGGCTCACAGACCAATTGAGGCTGCTCCAATCACAGGTAAAATTAATTTTAAGACTCAGGGAGCAGCAGTGGGAGAGAGATGGAGCTGGGTTAACACATTCAGTATAGAATGCAATGAAGTGGATTCAGTTCATTGAATACTAGTTTGCAGGAAGTTCACATCTGACGTATCTCATGTCCTGAGGGTCAAAGTTGGTTTGGACAGTGGGCCTCAATCTGACAAAAGATGCCTAGGGCCAGTGCCACAACTAAGGAATTTGTGTTTCTTGGGCAGAGGATACTCAGGACCAGATGGGTGTCACCAAAGGGTATCTGAAGTGAGACCCAGGAACATGTCTTAATGTTTTGTGTGTTTACTTGGCCTTTCAATCACAGATACTGTGGTTTGTCAGGTCTAGAGAAGGTGAGGGGGTTGGTAAGAATCTAGAGGGGTGAGGATGATCAGATGTGGAAGGTCTTGAGTATTATACTAAGGAGTTTGGACTATAGCTTGAAGCAATGATAAATCATTGGAAGGTTTTAAGCACACAGAATGGCATGATTAGTTATTAGCAAGATTAATATGGTGCTGGGAAGTGATGGTATGGATGTGATACGTTTTGAAGCTGGAAAACCAGGCAACAGGTTCTTAAATAGTCTGAAAATCGTGAGGTTGTGGACTAAGGTAGCAGTGGGGCTGGCTGTAGGGGGGATGTCTCTACTGAGAACATGTAAAACTTGAATCAAAGGGAGTAGCTTCCAAGCCCCCTCTTCTGTATCAGGCTGTGTGAGGCTTCCATCAAATCACATATATAAAAATATAGCGGGACTTCCCTGGTGGTCGAGTCGTTAAGACTCCATGCTCTCAATTCAGGGGGCCTGGGTTCAATCCCTGGTCAGGGAACTAAGATCCCACATACTGCAACTAAGCCCGCGAGCCGCACCGGAGACCCAGAGCGGTCAAAAATGAATAAAAAAATAATAACTTAAAAAACAGCGTTGTGTCTAGTGCGGTAGGCCTCAGAAATATTGGAGGTAGGAGTCTTGGATGTTTTGGACTAGGGGGCAAGGAGGTGGTGCATTCACTGGGAGGGAATATAGGGTGGAGGCCACAAGGGGGAAAATTAAAGTTAGGTTTTGTTGCCTGTGCGATACCAAGAGGAAGTACATTGGAAGAAGTGAGTAAGCCTGGTGGCCGTTCAAGTGTAAAGCCTGGGCTAGAGGTCTGCATTTGGAAGTAATGAACAGAGAGTTGTGAAAGGGAACTGATTTTAGGGGTTAAAATGGTGAAGATAATTTAAATGGAGGTATGAGGTGATGGTGAGACCTGGTAGGCGTTTAGAAATGATGAGAAAAAAAAGGACTTCCTTTTTTCTTTTTCTCTCTTTTTTATTTAAGGACTCAGTTTCTTGACTGATGAACTTCAGTAAACCATCCTTGACTCAGTAATGGTTGAAACCATTTGAAAATACAGATAATTAGAAAGAAAAGACAGTTTGGAGAGGCTCAAGGAAAGATTTGGGGAGATGTCCATAGGAGACGCGAGGAGAGAGAGTGGTTCATTAATTTGTTCAACATATTACATACGATGATGCTACTATGTGCTAGGCAATGTTAGAGATACAGTGGGAGCAACAACCGACATGGTTGAAGTTGACAGTTGACTCTAGTGGTTGCAGAAATAGCCCAGGACGTAGGATAGGGTTGAAACCAAGTATTGTATGTGGCTGAAGCCAAGGAGAAAAAGATTTTAAAATTAAAAGAAAAAACCTTACAGGACTTGCAAAATTTAGGTTAGTGTTTACTTCCATAAACCTTGTTTCAATAGAGCAGCAAGAACAAAGCCAACTTGCTAGAGGTTCAGGGGAGATTGGGCAATGAGAAACTAAGAGTTTAAAATTAAATATACTTCTGGAAGAACCTAGATGTTCTATGATTCCCTTTCATTTCTGTTGATACAGTGCCACTTATGAACCAGATCTAGTGACCTCTATGTGCCAGAAGCAGTTCTAGGCCAAGGAGATACAAGTGGAAAACAAGGCAGACAAGGGTCCTTGTCTGACAAAGATTTCAATAGCATGTGTGTGTGTGTTGGGGGTTGACAGACCTAGAACAGGTAAGCAATTTTGGGTAGTGATAAGTGCTGTGAAGACAAAGATATAAAGAGTGTGATAGAGTGGGAGTAGAGGAACCTTTAGAAAGGTGGTTAAGAAAGTTAAATTATGGGAATTCTGTGGCGGTCCAGTGGTTAGGACTCTTCACTGCTGAGGGCCCGGGTTCAATCCTTGGTCAGGGAACTAAGATCCCAACCCTAACTTTTACCAAGTTAAATGATAAGGAGCTTTCTCTTTCTCATTCGTACTACATATGGATTGTATTTCATTCTTTTGTTGTTTTTTTTTTTCCTCAAAACAAAAGGCAGTTCAGATCATAATCTAAGAGAAGCACAGGGCAGAGGCTATCAACCTCAGGAACCAAGAATGGAATCTGAAGCAAAAGCTTCCTTGTATGGTAAGGTAGAGGGATGTCTTGTTCAAAGAAAATACCAGTGAAAAAAATGGTTCTCATGTATGCAGGTGGCTTGTAGATTACCACAGGCATGGTATGTTGATTGAGGTAAAAACACAGATCTTATTTTTGTGTCCTCATCTTTATACAGTGGAAATATGGTCCTGTGCCCCAGGATGAAGACTTGGTCTGACCCTTGTTTTTTTGGGTTATTCACAGATAACAAAAAATATCCTCCAGTCATGATTAGTTGTAAAAAGCTTTGTTTCAGTAAGTTATTTTTTTATTTCAAATAAAATTTCCAGTCCTTTGTTATATAGTCAAACTTCAAAATTGACTTAACCTTATCTCACATCTTCCAGCATGGGCCTCCTTAGGGTTGGAGCCAGCAGTGGAGAAGGAGGCATGGTCCCTCTGATCTCAGCCTTCTCCCTGTATACGTTCTCTGGGGCTTGTGAGCTGCAGTTGCACTCCTCAGTGGGGTTAGAGTAGACAGGAGGAGGAAGGAGAGGTGGGGGGTGGGGGCTGGTTCCTCTCGGTCGGGTGGGTAAACAATGTCTGGACCCTGCAGGTGATTAAACTTCTCCTCTCTTGGGCATTTGTGTGACCGCTCCTGTAGTTCCCATCTTAATTCAGAGTAGTCTTTTGTGATCCCTTCCTAGCCCCTAGGATCCAACCTCTTTCTCCTGAGGTTTTCTCTACCTCTGAGGGCCCTATAGACAGGATTCAAAATTATCCCATGCTGTCCTTCTCTCCTGAGTGGCCCACATCTTGTCCACAGGAAACATTCCCACCTCCCTGGCCTGAACACGTTCTTAAGTGCAGGGAGATCTCAGGCAGCAGCACTTTCCTGGCCCCCCACCAAAACAGTTGCAGGAAGCAAATTTCAAAGCTCTCTGAGTGGTTCCTTTGAGGTTTCCTTCCCTAGGTTTAGAGCTACAAGGTAGTAACCCCCTTTTCCAAGAAGGTTGAGTTGAGTACTTAAAACTCTTCAAAGAAATTTCTTTACCAGTCTTTCCCTTGGACCCCTCTATATCCTTGATCTGGCTGAGGAGTCTAAAGGCTGTGACCAGATGTAAACTATTATAGAATGGATGAACAACAAGGTCCTACTGTATAGCACAGGGAACTATATTCAATATCCTCTGATAAACCATAATGGAAAAGAATATTAAAGAATGCATATATATGTATAACTGAACCACTTTGCTGTACAGCAAAAATTAGCTCAACATTGTAAAACAACTATTCTTCAATTTAAAAAAAAATGGTTCTTGTATACATTTCCAGTGTGTGTGTGTGTGTGTGTGTGTGTGTGTGTGTGTGTGTGTCTGTCTAATTTGGTACTTCGGGCCCACTGCAGTGAAAGCGCCAAGTCCTAACCACTGGACCACCAGGGAATTCAGAGCCCTAATCTAATAGTGTTACATTTATATAGCTCTGCAAATCATCTAGCACATGTAAAAAGTGTGATTTGCCCTCAAAAATGTTTAAAGTGATTTGGACTCTATAGAGATATGTGGAGGAAATTAAGGCCTTTAGGGGAAAGGTCTTTTGTAAAAAAGACCACTGATAAAACAGGGTATTGGAGAAAGGTCCAGCTTCCTTAAGTTACGGCAAGTGGTAGAGGTGGCTGAGGAAGAAGCAAATGGGATTAATACCAGGTGGCCAATAGTTCTGTTTCAGAAACACGACCATCTTGGGCAAATGGGAGGAAGCATGGCTTGTCAGTAAATGGCTCAGTCACCTCAAGAGTGGAGAGGGCATAGTCAGAGCAGAAACTGTTTATGGTCCCTGTTTTGCAGGGGAGCAGCCCTCAGGAGAAGCAGCTCCCCAAGGCAGGAGAGACAGGAAGCCTCAGAAGTACTGTTCAATTAGGATGACTGGAGAGAGAAACCTCTGGGAACATACACCTCTGAGGTAGAACAGCATGGCACAGTGCTTTTAAATTTGCAAGAGACTTGAGATGGTGTAAAAAATATTTTGGAGAGGAACAAACTAAGGCACAGAGATGGTGAAAGGTATATATTTTCTTTTTCTGGTAATAAGGATTCTGACAATAGTGAGTGTTATTGGAATGCATTTAATTAATACAGACATTGTACAATGTAAGATTCCTTTTATAGAAAATTTGTCTTTATTAAATAGAATACTTACTCATCTATGGCCTCGGTGTGGAACCACAGTGCTAGTCATACATCATATAGTACAGACATTAACATATGTAATTTTAGCACTGGATTAACTCATTAAGGTAATAGCAAGCCATTTTCCAGTCATAGGGATCAGAGCAAATCTGCCCTTTCCTGATTCCTGCCCTCCCCCCACAAAAAAAAGCTCTATGAGAATATACTACAGAGTTCTAAATTTTTGAACAGCTCTAAATTTTGAATAAATTTCACATTCATCAGAGACAACTCTTCGAATCTAAGTAGATGAACTATAGGCAGATTTAGAGACTATCACATGGGACTTCCCTCGTGGCGCAGTGGATAAGAATTCCAGTGCAGGGGATACGGGTTCAATCCCTGGTCTGGGAAGATCCCGCATGCCGTGGAGCAACTAAGCCCGTGTGCCACAGCTACTGAGCCCTCGCGCCTAGAGCCCGTTCTCTGCAACAAGAGAAGCCACCGCAATGTGAAGCCCGCACACCACAACGAAGAGTATCCCCCGCTCTGCACAACTAGAGAAAGCCCACGCAGAGCAACGAAGACCCAACACAGCCAAAAAGTAAAAATAAAGAATCACATGATGCCTTTTGGTATTTTTCAATTACTTGAATTTAGACCAATGCTACAGTCTGTGCAGATGCAAGCACAGAAAGTCATTTAGTATTTGCAAACTAAGAAAACTTCAGGGCTTCCCTGGTGGTGCAGTGGTTGAGAGTCCGCCTGCCGATGCAGGGGACACGGGTTCGTGCCCCAGTCCGGGAAGATCTTACATGCTGCGGAGCGGCTGGGCCCGTGAGCCATGGCCGCTGAGCCTGCGCGTCCGGAGCCTGTGCTCCACAACTGGAGAGGCCACAACAGTGAGAGGCCAGCGAAACGCAAAAAAAAAAAAGAAAACTTCAGTTATTGCTCAAAGCGTGGTAATTATATACATATATAAACAGAAATAACATGTAGAGTATAAAAATACAAACATCCAATTAAAATAGCTGGTATACCAGTGAGGGTTCAATGAGGAGACAGAAGTCACATGGTAACTTGAACAGGAAAAGATTAAGGGATTAGGGTAATAAGGGATTGGCTAGGAAAAACTGAAGTGAACTCTTCAGGAAGAGCAGAAATAAGAAGCAGCCACTACTAGAGCAGAGATAGAGCACCCAGGAAGGAGGCCTCCCCACCCCCGGAGTTGAGATCCAGATGTCTGAGAAGATGCAGCATGGCTCACTGGATGTTGAAGTGTCTTGTTTCTGGGACTTGCTGGGAAGCCACCAGAAGGGTGATGGTGGGGAAGCCATTCATGGGGAAGTGCCTTGTCCAACAATGTTCTGTTTTGAAGTTGCCTGAAGGGGGTCCAGGGAAAGCTTCTGGTCATTAGGGGCACCTAGCCGGTGCACAGGGCAGGAACCTGGCACTGGAGAAGCCACCAACACTGCAGGGGCCTGGCATTGGGAAAGCCCCCATACTGTGGGAGCTTGGTCCTGGAGAAACCATAGGCCTCTTTCTGAATCACCAAGAATCATTTTGATACAGCTTAGAGCTCTTTGTCAGATTCAACATGAGTAAAATCTGTGCTGAATTGGCCAATATAAATGTCTATAAAATGTGCTAGACAAGCATCTAGTAGAAATATAACACGAGCCACAAATGCAAACCACATATGTAGTTGTAAATTTTCTAACAGCCTCATTTAAAAATGTAAAAAAGGTAAAGCTAATTTTAATAGTATTATTTTATTTAAAGTTTTGCCCAGCATAGTATTATTTATCTTGTAATCTTGTATTGTAATCTTGTATCTTATTTATCTTGTAATCAGTATAAAAATTGAGATATATATATTTTTTCATACTAAGTCTTCAAAATATAGTGTGTATTTATACTTTCAACACATCTCAGTTCGGACTAGTTGCATTTCAAATGTTCAACAGCTACGTGTGGCTGGTGGCTATCCTACTGGGTAGCCCAAACATAAACAATAACAAGTTTAGTGTTTTGGGGTTGAGTCATCATTTGGTAAAATTGTCTTCATCTAAAATAATGCTGGGACTTCCCTGGCGGTGCAGTGGTTAAGACTCCACGCTCACAATGCAGGGGACCTGGGTTCGATCCCTGGTTAGGGAACTAGATCCCACATGCATGCTGCAACTAAGAGTTCGCATACCACAACTAAAGGAGCCCACATGCCGCAACTAAGGAGCCAGTGCAACAAATAATAAAAAAATAAATATTTTTAAAAATGTAAAATAATGCTGCATTCACCATGTAAGTATATAGGTAAAATCAAAACAGTTGCTAGCTTTTAGGTCAGTTAATTAACTTAAGCCAAGATTTTCACCTGTAAAATGGTACAGAAGTTGTGAAACAGAGCAGGACCCTATGGTCCTTGCCCCCCATGTCCTCAGCCTGCCTTTTGTCTGTGAAAAACTTTAGCCAAAGAATAAGTTTCATCAGAGAAGTGAGAAAATGCAGAAACAAAGACAGTCCAACAAGACTAAATAATAATAGTTGAGTCATTAAGCAAAGTCAAGGACTTTTAGTTCCCCCTCAAGGGCTATAGGTAATATTCTGAGCCATGTCCTGTGAGCTGTCTTATAGATACGGAAACCCTCACCAGGTGGAAGAAGTTAACTACATGATGGCCAGAGTGTAGCCATGACATAAGTTGCCACAATTCAAGAATTGGCCTCAAGGAAATGGGAACCAACCAACCCTGGAACTGAAGATTAATCGTACTTAAAACAGTCAAGATGACGCTGGTCAGACCACCGATGACCAATTTCAAGATGACTGTCAGAGCTGACTGTATTGTTTCTGCACGTAGCCCCCTCCCTCAGCCTATAAAAGCTCTTGCCCCCGATTGTCAGCTGAGGGGGGAGTCTGCCTTTGGACAGGTATCTGCACCCCCACCACCCGGGTTGCCGGCGTCCAAAATAAAGCAAAGTTTCCTTTCCACCAGCCTTACCTCATTATTGCTTTGAGTGGCGAGCAGCTGGACCCCACTTTCAGTTACAGTTGTACCTACTTCATAACATTCGTTGTGAAGTGTTGCTATGAGAATAAAATGGGATGGTGCATATAAAGTGTTCAGCATGGTGCCTGGCACAGGGTAAGAGTCTGATAAATGCTAGTGATCATAATTATTACTATATAGGTAATATTCCTGGATAATGGGTGTCACTGATAATAGCAGGAAGACAGAACCCTATAAGACATGTATCTTGGTGAATTCACCGTGGTTAGTAGTATCTGCTACATGCTAGAGACTCTACAGCACTGTAGGCTCAGAAATTTGATTTGATCAGAACAATGAGGGTGGCTTATCTCTCAGGGGAAGCTCTTATTAACCAAATCAAGATAAATGTATATTCAATAAACTAAATTTTAACAATATTCTATCTACAGATGTAAACTGTACACTGTCTATGTGCTAGCCACTGATCTAGGCATTGGGAATATATCAGTGAACCAAGAAGGGTAGGAAGAGGGGAAAGTGGTCATGCATAAGCCCAAGTCATGTTTAAAACAAAATTAGAGTCAACTCATTATTCAGGTAGGGTGGGTTAACCACTGGGGGATTATCTTTGATTGAGGTTCAGAAGCTACTTGTTGTGGATTAGGTTGAAAGGCAGAGGGAGCAGAGAAAGCATGGTCCTGAGATGCCTACCACTTGAGCTCAGTTTCAACCTCAAGGCCTTAATTTCTCCATCTACTCAACTTCTCCACCACACCATGCACTTCACCCGCCCCTATGGTTAATCAGCAAACTGATTACTCCAATCCCAGATTAAATTAATAATTGTTTGAAAATAGGCTTGCCAATTGATCCAAAGTATAACTGTCAAACAGGCAGAATGCCCCTGATGTTCTGACAAACACTCTCTAACTCTGACAGCACTCTTATTTTTGTGTTCTCAAGGAAGCATCTTTCTATAGCTCACGTGAACTGACCAAAGAGGAAAGCAGGAAATCTTTGCTTTAACACATAGGCCACAAGGCACTGCTCAAGATCAGTGTCTTAGAATACAGTGTCAGACAGTGTCTTAGAACACTGCCAAGCACAGCCGAGTTACTTACACTATAAGTCTTACCCAAATGGATCTATACGTGAAACTAGACCCAATTACTAGGGGAAAATGTGGGGAACACTGATCCAGCATTCCCAATTCTAAACATGTACCCTACACAAGCACTATCACAAGGGTACAAAGTTATATGCCCATGGGCATTTGTTGCATTATCTGTAATATAAAAAATAGAAACAACTTAACCCCCTAAGTAGAGGCTGAGTTAAGCAAATTACTGTACCTCTTTACAATGGAATAGCAATACAACTGCTTAAAAACAGAACAAACCAAAGGAAAAAAAAAAAAAAAAGGCTTTACTATAAAGCTGCAGTAGTCAAGATAGTGTAGTATTGGGACTTCCCTGGTGGCACGGTGGTTAAGAATTTGCCTGCCAATGCAGGGGACATGGGTTCGAGCCCTGGTCCGAGAAGATTCCCACATGCCACAGAGCAACTAAGCCTGTGTGCCACAACTACTGAGCCCGCATGTCACAACTGCTGAAGCCCGTGTGCCTAGATCCCATGCTCTGCAACAAGAGAAGCCAACACAATGAGAAGCCCACGCACCACAAGGAAGAGTAGACCCCACTCGCTGCAGCTAGAGAAAGCCCATGCGCAGCAACAAAGACCCAATGCATCCAAAAATAAATTTATTAAAAAAATAAAAACAAGACACAGGCTTGGAGAAAATATATGCAAAACATATATGATAAATGACTTGTATTCAGAACTTAATAATTAAAAAATAAATTGCCCAATTTTTAAAATGGGCAGAAGATTTGAATAGGTAATTCACCAAAGAACAAATATGCATGGCAAATAAACACAGGAAAAGATGCTCAACATTAATATCAGGGAAATGGGGGCTTCCCTGGTGGCACAGTGGTTGAGAGTCCGCCTGCCAATGCAGGGGACACGGGTTCATGCCCCGGTCCAGGAAGATCCCACAGGACGCGGAGCGGCTGGGGCCGTGAGCCATGGCCGCTGAGCCTGTGCGTCTGGAGCCTGTGCTCAGCAACGGGAGAGGCCACAACAGTGAGAGGCCCACGTACCGCAAAAAAAAAAAAAAAAAAGAAAATCAGGGAAATGCAAATTAAAACCACAATGACATAGTACTACACATCTACTAGAATGGCTAAAATAAAACAAATAAATAGATAAAACTGATAATACCAAGTGCTAACGAGGAACAACTGGAATGCTCATTCTTTGCTGGTGGAAATGCAAAATGGTACAGCCACTTTAAAACAAGTTGGCTGTTTCTTAAGGTTAAATATATAGCTACTATAACCCCAGCACTCCTACTCTTGAGTATTTATTCAAAAGAAATGAAAATGCAAAGACTTGTATGTGAATGTTCATAACAGCTATTCCTGCTCCAAGAATTAGAAACAATAAAACATCAAAACTAGAGAATGGATAATTTTTTTTTTTTTTTTTTTGCCCGAGCCACATGGTTTATCGGGCCACAGCAGTGAAAGCACTGAGTCCTAACTGCTGGACCGCCAGGGAACTCCCCAAGAATGGATAAATAAATTTTGGTATATCCAGACAATGGAATACTATTCAGCAATAAAAAGCAGTAAGCTACTGACAAATGCAACAACATGGATGAGTCTCAAAAGTGTTATGCTAAGTGAAAGAAGCTGGATGCAAAACACTGTATATTGTATAATTTTCTTTATATGACATTCTGAAAAAGGCAAAATTATAGTTACAGAAATTAAAAGGTCACAAGGGAATTTTGGCAGGTGATGCAATTATTCTAAATCTTGATAGTGGTGATGCTTACACATAGTATACATTTTTCAAAACATTGAAATCTACACCTAAAAAGAGTGAGTTTTATTTTATGTCAATTACACTTCAAAAAACTTGTCTAAGAAAAAGAAGGGAAGTTAGAAGATAATGGAGCAATGACTTCAAAACCCTCAAGGAAATTCTTTACAACTTAAAACCCTATGTCCAACAAAACTATAATGTGTAAGGGTAGAATAAAGACATTTTCAAACACATAAGCTCTCAGAAAATTTTACTTCCCTGAGGCTTTCTCATAAAACTACTGGTGAGATTGTTCCTCCAAAACCAGGGAGAAAGGACAAAAACAAAAACAAACAAACAACAAAAACAGAAACCATGGCATTAGGAAACAATAAACCCAACATAGGAGAAAGGGAAGGGACTCTCCAGGACAATATTGAAGGGGATTCTCAGATGAGAACTCTGAGACAGGTATAGAAGGCAAACAACTGAAGCAGGTACGAAAGCTCTAGGAGAGTTCAAGAACCTCAGACTGATAATACACATCACATGTTCCATGTCTTTGAGAGATTTTAGACAACTGGTGCAAGTTCGGGTTGAATCAATAAGTACTTAGAAATCTAAGCAAGTAAAAACCATGACAAAGTATTAATTCCAGGCGAAACAAAAAGCCTTTTATAAAGGTCCATTATAATGTACATGATCCAGTAAGGTGCCTAGAACATTCTCCATGTTAAAATTTCAGAGTCAAGCAATCTAGAAGCATTTCAGTAAAAATAAAATATACTAGACTTAGAACAAATTCCTAACATATAAAAAACTCCTGAATTCCCATACAAAACCAACTTAATTTTTGAAATTAAACACTCTACACATGTTATAATGTACTTTAATTGTGCTTTATGTAAGAGAAATAATAGATATAGAGAATATGAGAATTACATTAGTAATTTCACATGATGGTCACATAGGTAAGGAATAATATTCTTTACTAAAAAAAATCAGGTCTTTAACTCTCTTTTCTTTCTTATATAATTTATTAGTTTTAAGGAATCCACCAGGGGCTTCCCTGGTGGTGCAGTAGTTAAGACTCCGTGCTCCCGATGCAGGAGGCCTGGGTTTGATCCCAGATCAGGGAACTAGATCCCACATGCATGCCGCAACTAAGAGTTCACATGCCATACTAAGGAGCCCATGTGCCGCAACTAAGGAGCCCACCTGCCACAACTAAGAAGCCCACGTGCTGCAACTAAGGAGCCAGTGAGCCACAACCAAGACCTGGTGCAACCAAATAAATAAATATTTTTTTAAAAATCCACCAAAGCTATATTACAGCTCAGTTCTTCAGAGTATATCCTCAACACATTTAACAACTTTTTTTTCTTTTTTGGCTGTGCTGCATGGCATGCGGGATCTTAGTTTCCTGACCAGGGATCAAACCACTGCCCCCTGCAATGGAAGTGGTAAGTCTCTTACATAACTTTTAATAAATCTCTATCATAGTAAGATTCTTTTCGAAAGTATAAAATATTTCAAAATATTTGAAGAAAATATTTTAGAATAGAGACCAATCTTTTAAAATTTTTTCAAATAGTTTACATTTTCCTTGTTTCAAAAGTCTTTAAGTGTGACAGAAAAGATATAGATGAACCTTAATGGAAATTGCTAAGGGAAAGAAGCCAGTCTGAAAATACTACATGCTGTATGATTCCAATTATATGATATTCTGAAAAAGACAAAATTATAGAGACAGGAAAAAGAGGAGAATGGTTGAACGTGTGAAGCAACAGGAGATTTTTTAGGATAGTGACACTATTCTGTATGATACCATAATAGTGGATACAAAAAAAAAAAATAGTGGATACGTGACATTGTTGAAACCCACAAAAATTTCCAGCACAGAGTAAAGCTTAATGTATGCAAATTTTAAAAAATCATATGGAAAGTCATAGTATAAGGCCTAATATAAAGTCTCAATATTATGTGTTGCCTTAACAGTCATGTTTATTACCTGGGAAAAATGGGAGGGCCTACAATGGCCTACCTGTATGTCCCTGTCCCTACTCTTGCCATAGATAAGTTCCTCTAGCTAAACCTCTAACTCTCCATGCTGAAGGGACCAGGCACAGTCAGTGCTGATCCCTGAGTAGTTAGTTTCGGTTCCCTGCCAGCTTGTGGAATTATTCAAACAACTAATCAAATTCTTCACAGGAACCAGAGGGCACCTCATCCTCTTGGTACTACAAAACTCTCTCCCACAGCCTCTGGTTGTTCCTTCTGTTCCTGAGTGCGACTTCCGTGTGGCAGTGCCTTCTCTATGTGGTACCCTCCTGCCCGAGAGACTGTGAGTATATGTGGCCAACAGACTGCTGTTGATGTCATCTGTCCTGTGTCGGGTGTTGTGTGTTTGGCTATTCCCAAAACCCTAGGGAGGGAACTCTTCCCTCACCAGCAGGGTGACTAGGAGGCAATTAAAACAGAGGTTGGGGGACCCGAGGATGGAATGCAGATTGTGACAACATAATCTGTCTGTATTGTACATATATGAAACGACCTCACTGAAGAGGGTGGAGGAAATAGGTGATTACCTAAGGAAATGGTGGCATTCAAGATTACCACTTAGAAGTGAGTGAAGTCGGTAAAACTAAAGACAAAAGCAACTGCACAAAAGCACTGGACTCAAGATGATAAAACTGTTATCCACAGGAGTAGGGTTAATAATTCTGATACTTCCATAAATGTACACTCATATTGAGCAATTAGGTAAATATAAGTTAAATGATGGAAGCTAGGTTTCTCACTGTTGGAGCAGGAATTTACAGAAAAGCAATGGGAATGGCTAGAATAATCTATGCGGCAATGAATTAGAGTTGGTTGTATGGATCAGTATGAAGTCATGCTTAGCTTAATATAGACAGGGGTGGTTCCACATAGAGAAATAGAGATATGGGTATATTTATTAGTTAGAATACACACATATATTTCCTTGCTCTGTCAGCTGAGAGGGTCTAGAAGCAATTACACTCCAAATACCAAATCTTGGGTTCTAATACCACTCTCCAATAAAAGTAACAAGGACATCTTTGAGAAATGGCTGATCCTAGGACCAGGGCAGGAAATATACAAGTTCAGCATCTTGTAGTGTCAGTAAGTAAGTGACAGACAAACAAAAAACAAAAACAACATTGATGGGCTTCCCTGGTGGCGCAGTGGTTGAGAGTCCGCCTGCCGATGCAGGGGACACGGGTTCGTGCCCCGGTCCGGGAAGATCCCATCATGCCGCAGAGTGGCTGGGCCCGTGAGCCATGGCCACTGAGCCTGCGCGTCCGGAGCCTGTGCTCCACAGTGGGAGAGGTCACAGCAGTGAGAGGCCTGCGTACTGAAAAACAAAACAAAACCAAAAACAAACAACATTGATGGAGGCATGTCAAAGGGATACAAGAGCCAACTGAAAGAGCACCCAATGACCAAAGCTGGAACAATCTGAGCAATACAATGAAGGAGTATTGGATTATAACTCAGTGTATAAAGTAAATATTCATGAGTCTATACTGCTATAAATAAATGATCAAATAAATAAATGGGAGAGAGGAGAGAAATCTCCTGTGAAGAATACCAAATAATTTAAATAAATATCCCACCTTAAAGGAGATGGAGCATAACTCCCCAATCCTTAAGTGTGGGCTATGCTTAGTGATTTCCTTTCAAAGAGTACAGTATGGAAAGGAGGAAAAAATGAGTGACATTACTATAGAGAAACCCAAATAGACCTTTGATGTGATTTGATTAAGATAGACCATTGTTTGTGTTCTTCCTCCCCAAACCCCATAACGCCAATCTAGCCATGAGAAAAACACCCAATTCCAATAGAGGGGCATTCCAGCAAATATTTGACTAATACACCTCAATACTGTCAAAGTCATAAAAAACAAAAACCAAGATATCTGAGAAATTGTCACAGCCAAGAGGAGCCTAAGGAGACATGACAATTAAATGTAATGTGGTATCCTGAATGGGATCCTGGAACAGAAAAAGCACATTAGGTAAAAACTAAAGAAATTGGAATAAAGTATGGACTTTAGTTAATAATAATATAATATCAACACTGGTTTATTTTTCTCATTAATTGTAACAAATGTACCATATAATGTAAGGTGTTAGTAATAGGGGAAGCTGGGCATGAGTATATGAGAACTCTGTAGTATATTTACATTTTTTCTGTAAATCTAAAGCTGTTCTAAAAATAAAGTCTACTTTAAAAAAAGCATCTGGGAAGCCTAGAGAGTGCTAATATCCAGCAAAGTAAATAATAAATAAATAAGGAACTGAGGGGAAGGAAAATACGTTAATCCAGGGATGAGGTTAGAATACTAACATGCATGCCTTTAGCAACGACGTTCTTGGTTAGAGGTAGGCTGTACATTTGGGTCCACAGAAGTAAGGAAGCTTTGCGTGTCTGTTTCTCATAGCAGCCCTCAGCACCCTCCTGCACTGAGGACAGAGACAGCAGCAGAAGAGCAGACAGACCTGAGCTGAGCTGCTGCCCGGAAGCCAGTCTACAAAGGATACTGCACATCTCGGGGGCTCCAAAACATCACTCTAATCTTTACTTACCTGAGTTCTTCTTGGAAGGATGTGGCTAAAAATAACTACTTTGGTAAGTCACTTGGGGTGGGATAAAACCTCCTCACCCCACAAAATGCATGGTTAGATGGCCTGTGGACTGCTGCCTAAGAAGTTAGGGTCTGGGAACAGCAGGGTCTTTGTTTCCTGGGACACTGCTCCAGACATCCTTTATCTCTGCCTTTCCACTTAAATAAACGTTGAATAAATTTTTCAAGAATACTGTTTTGAAGGGAACCAAATTACTAGTTGGAACAGAGAGCCCAATTATTAGCCTATTAAAGGCGTCCACATGTTATCAGCCCCTTGTATTACCAAGTTGAGTAAAAACGAATCTAACGGTAACCAGAGCCAGACAGTCCAACGACCTCTCTCTGATAGTCTCAGATGGTCCAAGGGCACAATTTAGACGATCAGCCTACCCTTCAGGCAACCATCCAAGGACATTATTTCCCTTAACTGATAAGAATAGGGCAGCAAAGAGTTTGGAGTTACGTTTTTTTGGTGAATGACTATTCTTCGTGCTGCTGATCACGGACAGATTCACGTGCCTGATACTTAGTGAATCAACTGAGAGGTGGGCAGGGTTGACATTTTCTTATTAAAAGCAAGGAACCCAACCAGGACTAACCAACCACATTTACCTAGAGATGGACCGAGGGAGTCCTTGTGAACAGTGCTAAGATTTTCCCTAGAAAACAGCTCTGGGCCTATTTTTACAAGGGTAATTGAAGCTTAAAATTCATCATCATGAGGGGGTTGCAAAAGTTTTAACCTAAAAATATTTCAAACCAGGAGCTGGGAATCATCAACCCTAGATAAATAGGGGAGAACTATCCGCAAACTAATTTTAATCACTGTAACTTCCTGGAGAATATCTAACATAAATTGGCTTTTTTTCCTGTTTCTTTCATAGGCTCACATTGCTTCTGGATCTTCTTAATTATCCATATTCTCTAAGTGAGCGTTCTGTCCTTGGGTCCCTTAACGCTACAACCTGGGGAGATCTCACCCAAATTCACTGCCCTACTCTGCCATTTGTTTGGTGAGGACACCCAATCTGTATCTCTACACTGACCTTTTTTTGGGCTAATAGACCTGTATTACCCATACATTCCTGGATATCTTTCCTGAAGGTCTCTCAGATGCCTTAATGTTACAGACATTCCCCATCCTCCTGACAATCTCTCCAGAAACCTGGGAGGTAATTAGGATTCCTTCCTTTCCCGCTCTGTCCACACCAATCTCTGTACCTCACTAATTTCATATCTAAATAGGTCTCGAGTTTTTTCCTTTTTTTTTTTTTTTTTTGTGGTTCGCGGGCCTCTCACTGTTGTGGCCTCTCCCGTTGCGGAGCACAGGCTCCGGACGCGTAGGCTCAGCGGCCATGGCTCACGGGCCCAGCCGCTCTGCGGCATGTGGGATCTTCCCGGACTGGGGCACGAACCCGTGTCCCCTGCATCGGCAGGCGGACTCTCAGCCACTGCGCCACCAGGGAAGCCCATTTTTTTCCTTTTTATACCTGGTACCTGCCTCATCATTTCTTCACTAGGCGATTGCAAGTCTCTTGTCATACACATTTGTCTTGCTCTTCTCCAAACTATCCTCCACACTAAAGTCAGAGTTAAAAAATTTTTTTTTCTAACAGTTAATTTTTTCAACTCTGTAATATATGCATAAAGTTTAAAACCAAAACGTTACAAAAGAGTACATAGGGAAAAGTCTGCACTTTGCACCTGACTCTCAGTCACCCAGTTTGCCTTCCCAAAGGCACCCATAGCTATCAATTCCCTTGGTAAAGATTGTATTTCTAAAAGGCATCTACTTCACATCTTCCCGTGGCTCACCACTGTCTATAAGAAAATGGTGAAATTGAGAAGCCCATATGAGGCCTCTCAGGGTTTTGTCCTGTTTCTCTCATTTCTTCTAGTCAGTCCCTCTATCCATCCAGATTTTGTCTGCTGTAAGCATTTTGCTCTTCCTTAAAAAGTCTAAGGCTTCCTTCCCTCTGTGATTCTGTATATGCTGTTTCTCTCACCTGGGATGCCTTCCCCAAGTTCCTTCATCCCCCATGCCACCCTTTTCTTTGAGTACAAAGTACTCTTAATACTCCTCTAAATATGTCCAATTTTAAAAGACTTTGTGGACCTCTGCAGATAAAGGTTATGCCCTTGTCTCATGAAGCCCTTTTAGGACCATATGTATATATATTTTTATTATAGCACCTATCACATTGCTTGGCCATGTCAAAGACAGTACTATGTTCCTTTGTTCTTTGAGTCCTCAGAGTTTAGCAGTCTGCCTAATACATAGTTGTTGTTGAATAAATATTGAATATTAGTTACAATGTAACTACTATTAAGGATATATTAGGTTGCATTAATAGCAACACAGTACTTAAAATTTTTAGTTCTGGCCACCACATATACAGATAGATGTTGAGGAAGTATAGCATCTCCCTGACAATGTATGGTTTACTAACACTGTGATGGCCTTAACAAGAAAAGACTAACAGGGTGCACAGCTCCCTCAGAATCTCTGAAGGGCTAAAGAGGAAGCAGCTGACAACAAACTAGTGAGTTTCCCCATGAGACCAGAGGTTCTCCACCACAGTGTTCGGTCATCTTGGTTTGTCTTCATCAGTGCTGAAAGGTATTGTAACTTATTTGTGCTAATAAAAGTTAAAGTACTGAAATTTGAAAACAATTTACTTTTCTCCCCTCCTAAACTAGACTAGATTCGAGGTTACTTCTACAAAGTCACTCCTGCCCACTTCTATTCCAATATACTTTGTTGAGATAGGGGTCCAACTGATGGGTCCGGAAACTGGGCATAAGTCACAGTTTACCTTATCTTTACTTCCCCCCCGGAAGAATGCTAAACATGTGAATATTATCTATTGTGGGGTTGGGGGGATACAGAGAACTGCCCTCCTAGATTATGAGCTTCTCCAGGGTAGGGACCATGACTTTTCATTTTGTGTCTACCCATAGTGTCTGGGTGGAAGAAAATGTGACAAAAACTTTTAAAAAGGACTGAAGGAAAGAGAAAAAGCAAAGGAATAAAGGAGGTTTATCATTTACTTTCTTAGAAACTGTTAATTGAATTCCATTTTTAACTCAGCATAAGAAACAAACAAAAAAAAACAGCAATAAAAGCTGCTTAGGGACTTCCCTGGTGGCGCACTGGTTAAGAATCTGCCTGCCAATGCAGGCCACACGGGTTCGAGCCCTGATCCAGGAAGATCCCACATGCTGCAAAGCAACTAAGCCTGTCTGCCACAGCTACTGAGCCTGCGCTCTAGAGCCCGCGAGCCACAACTACTGAGCCCTCCTGCTACTACTGCTGAAGCCCGTGTGCCCAGAGCCCGTGCTCCACAGCAGGAGAAGCCACCAAAATGAGTAGCACGTGCGCCGCGGTGGGGAGTGGCCCCCCGCTCGCCGCAGCTGGAGAGAGCCTGCGCGCAGCAAGGAAGACCCAACACAGCCCCAAAAGAAATAAATTTAAAAAAAAAAAGCTGCCAAAACTCACATTACAAACAGTAAAGGTTAAGAAACAACAGAGCAAAAATTACAACAGTAACCACTGCCTACCCCCCAAATATCTCAGTAATCAAAGATTTCTTAACTTTTTGGCTCTTCAAAATATGTGCAGTCCATAATACAGTAGGAAGTGATTATCTATCCAAGGCTAGTTGTAAATGTCCTCTGATTATCTGATGTAATTCTAAGCTCAAAGGCTTTTGCCTCTCCTGCAGTACCTTGCTTGGAACAAAGCTGTGCTTAATGCATATTACTTTTATTTCATAAATATAAAGTATATAAAAACCAGAAGAGTTGAGTAACTTTCAGTGGGAGGAAAAAGGTAACATTTTTAGTGTTTTTCTTTTTTATATTATTTTCATGAAGAGTCTAACTCTGCCCATTGACACCTGTCCAAATGCTATGACACTGCAAAACTGAGATCACATAAACTTTTTTTGGACACTTGATTTTGCCCATGTTAAAGGAATATAATTGAGTAACACACTCACTTAAAATTCTATTACAAATAAGCATACTTTCTCTACTCCCCCTGTGATATGCCATGATCCCATCTGTATAGACTAACTTTTACTCACTGAAAGTACCATAAATATTTGTCGATTGATTTGGTTGATGCAACTGTAAGCCTTGTTTTCAGTTCAAAGTCTACATTTTACTGGTAATCTAAAAATATTAATTCCTATACATCCAAATGTCTGGGTAGCATCCTGCTTCCCGAACACACATACATTCACCCTTAACCCCAACCTGCTCCTTCCTCAGAGCTTGTTGTGGGGATAACATTTCAGGAGGGCATCCAGCAGGAGGAAAGACCAACATCTCTCGCTTCTTGAGCTGTCGAGGTGCCCAATAGCAACTTAGTGGCTCAAAGTAAAAAAGAGCAGCGCGGGTGGCAGGTGGGGTGGAGGAAAAGGAAACTTCATCAAAGATGCAAGTGACAACTCCCAGGGGCTTATAGATTCCATCCGAACAGGAAAAATGAAAAGGTTAGAAAACAGTGGCAGGGTGGTGTCTCCAGCCATGTTTCAATTCACGGTGCACTGATAACAAGCCACATATCTGCCTTACCCAAGCAACTTCCCCAGTGCCCATCTCCCCACCTTGGAATAAGAAGGGGAGCGGGTCCCCACGACTCCGGAGTAATAATTAGGGGAGACCACTGCCTGTAGAGACTCCGCCAGAGGAAAGGAGCCGAGGGGCTGCGGCCCTCCTCTGCAATCCAGGAAGCCCCCTCCCGCGCGCAGGTGGGCGGGCGCCCGATGCCGCAAGGATGCAGGGCATGGAGCGAGGTACCGGGGCCCCTCCCAGAGACCCCCGCCAGCCCCGCCAGGGGGAGCGTCTGCGCCCGACGGCCGGCTGCGGGGACACGGCTGACGGCGCAGGGCGGTGGCTCGGCTACGCGGCTCCCCTCCCGCGTCCCCACCCTCTCCCCGCCCGCCCCCGGCGCGGCCCTGCCCGCCCCCTCCGCCCCCTCCCGCGGCGCCATGCGCAGACTCAGTTCCTGGAGAAAGATGGCGACAGCCGAGAAGCAGAAACACGACGGGCGGGTGAAGATCGGCCACTACATCCTGGGAGACACGCTGGGGGTCGGGACGTTCGGCAAAGTGAAGGGTGAGGACCTCCGGGGCAAGGCTCGGCCCCAGCCCGGGATCCGAGTGACTTCCGCCTTTCGCATCTCTTCATCCTCCCCCGCCCCTTGTGTTCCTCGTCCCCAGGGCTCGGCAGTCCCTGTCCAGGCTCCGGCCGGAGTAGAGCCGGAGGCCACGGCGGGACTGCGGAGCGGCGCCCCCTGGGAGGGCGGGGGTGGGGTGGGGACTGGTCGCCATGGCGACGGTGCGACGGCCGGAGGGGCTTGTCCGTGCGAGGGGCGGGGATGCAGAGGTGCGAACTTTCCCAGGCCTGACGGTCGGGGGCTGCACTACTCGCTCCCTTAGCTGGGTTGGGGCGCCGGGGTCTTGGCCGGGAACCCTGGAGAGGCGGCCCGCCGTTCGTCCCAGCTGTGATCCCTCGGCTCAGGGCCAGCCCATCGGTTCCCTGGCCGTCCTCGGCATTGTCCATATTTCCGTCCTCTTCAGAAGGCTGTTGACTTACCTGCCCTGGCTGATTCTCAAGTGTGAAATGTGTTCCCCCGAAGTAAGGTTGCTTTGGGGAGTAGTTTACAGAGTTTAAAAAAAAAAAAAAAAAAAAGGCCATTTTGTCGGAAAGGATCACTAATTTTTTTCGGAGCAGTTAATGAATATAAACTGGTCCTACATGTATTTGCGATCCTTGATTTATGGTCTGAAAGCAGACGCCGTGCCTTCCGTGTTTCTGAATTACCAAACCTGGTAGGCAGTGCAGATTTTGCTTCCAGATAGTGTTTATTAATTCACTGATGCAGTTAGTTTCCGTTTATTTTCACAGGATATTTATATTTTAATTAATAGTTTTATGTACATTACTTGAAAAAAAATTTTTTTTAAAGAAAAGTGGAATCGCTTACCCTTGTGTTTCAATACAGTATTCCGGAAATAACAAACTTGCTCTCCAGTCCACCAATGCTGGCACAAAAAGTTTAATTGGAAATTTTGTGAGGCATAAATATTTTTTCCTTCAAAATATTTGACTTTA
Source organism: Monodon monoceros (assembly GCF_005190385.1). Lineage (NCBI taxonomy): Eukaryota > Metazoa > Chordata > Mammalia > Artiodactyla > Monodontidae > Monodon > Monodon monoceros. The sequence continues at coordinate 34,195,515 of NW_021703768.1, read as the reverse complement.
TTATTAGGGATGTAGAGGAAGGAAGTATGGAACTGATAAAAATAATTCATGCATTGGCTTTGGATAAATAGCCTGTGACTTGCATATACTAAGCTCTTGGTAAATATTTGACTTGAAAGAGAAAAAAGTTTGTGAAAGTCTATGCAGTGAATTAACTAACTGAGCCTTGCTCTATCGGAGCTAAATAAACATTTTCTGATTTTATCTAGGGATGGAAGAGGAGAGCCCTTCCTTCTCTTGCTCTTTCTGAGTCATAGAACTGGAAAATTGCTGTATAGCCCACAGGGAAGCAACTGCCTAAACCTTCTTAAGAAAATCAGCAAGGCCAACAATGTAAGAAAGTAAGAAGCAAATGCCAGAATAGGGTAATAACAGCCATTAGGGTGGGTCTGTATTAGGCCAGTAAGATGTTTCTGTGCTTCTGAAGTTATTTATTTTTGGCGATGTTGTCTCTTTACTTGTTAGCAATTACAAACTTTAAGTTTATAAGTATTTGTAAGAAATACTCATTAATGCCACCCAAATAGTAATAACAGTTTTGATGCCTTCACCCCTCCCAGAGTTCTGTTTGGATTAGGATACTCATTGTTTTCCTAATATAGACCTGAGCAGAGTCAGGTCTCACTTTCTTATTGGCTAGGTGGCTTTTGGCATGGCAGATAGGAAAGCAAGAGGATATTTCTCATTTCCTGGGTTTGATCTGTGATGTGGCTGTGCCTTGAATCCCTCCAGTGACTGCTATTCCTTAACCTTCGCTCCTCCACGTGTGCTTCTCTTGAAATACCACACACTGTCAAAGTCAACAATCTCTCCAAATATAGAAAGGCCAGTATTAGTCAAAGGATCATAGGTTTTATAGATATGGTTCATTTGTTCATAAATACATTAATTGATGGTGGTCAAAATCTTCAACCAGTGCATTTTTTAAAGTTGTTAAACAGTTGGGATGCTTTCTGCCCCAAATAAGAAAATCCAACTCAGCCTAGCCAAGAATATCTCTTTCTGTGGTTCTCTGTCCAGAGCAAGGAAGCCCCAGCATAGCCCTCATGAGTCTCATTGGCTCAGTCAGTCCCTCTGGCCAGGGATACCATGTGCTAACTGGCTTAGGCTTGTGTTCCTATAAGTAGGCACTAGCAGGAGAGATGGTATTACCCTTAGAGGAATATGGCCCACTCCTGGACGTGTGTGTGTCGGGGGGGACATCTTCTTCTGAAGTACTTGAATAGTATGGGGGGACAGAGTAGATACCTACACAGAAATGGGTTTTTTTTAGAAGAGAGGAAGGGGGACATAGCTGCCCAGTGAGCAAGCAAAAATAGCCACTGTAGTGGTGACGATGGTAACTTACAGTAGCCAAGAATTTGACAAGAATTCTTATAAATTATATGATTAGCCACATATTTCAATGGAGACAACTTGGATTAGCTAGAGGTTTTAAAATTAGTCATACACATTGCTAAATTTAACATAGAAAAGGAGTCTAATAGAGGATGTTATACAGATATGCAGAAAGATTCCCGATATGGTATTCCATCTTATAGGAAACTTATTGGGGGGTGCAGAGAGGACTTTAAATTCATATGAATTATTTTGTTTCTTGTTACAGGTTTAAAAAAGATCCTTTGGTAATTTAATGGTAACATTTTGAGGGGAAACTTTAAATAGACAACTAGGGTTAGTTTGGGATTATGCTTGAATTATCTTATTATTTCCAATATACTTTTTTCTTCCCCCCCCCCACCCCCCTGGTTGTCAAGGTGTTAGTCTCCACTCCCTTGTGGGGTCTACTCCCCTTTCCTCCCAGAACAATTATAAAAGCATGGATGAACAGAGTCATGTTACTACTGCAGTAAATTTAAATGACAGTTTTTGTTAGTTTTCCAAAAGAAGATGCCTCTTTAGTAGGGTGGGTAGTCTTTGGCAAATGAGTTGTTTATACATACAATCTATTTATTAATTTGGTGAGTATTTCTATATAAAACTGCAATTTAAGATAAATAGGTGACTCTTTGAATGAATCAAAGAAGTTACTTAAAAGCTTCTTTAAGTAAAAAATCGATATGTGAATTAGAGCTATATATATCAGCATGGGTGAATTTCAAGTATATAAGGTTAGGCCACAAAAACAAGAAGTTGAAGAATATATATAGTCATGTTATTCATATAAAATTTAAAAACATGCAAAAACACTCATGCATTACTGGTAGGAGTACAAATTTATACCACCTCTACAGAGTATGACAGTATTTATTAAAGTTAACCCAGCAATTCAACTTCTAGGAATTTATCCTATAGGTGTACGAAATAATGAGTTATTCATTATCATATTGTTTATAAATACAAAAGATTGGAAGTAACCTTTCTAGTAGGACAGTAGTTAAATTATGGTTTATCCATAGTGGTATACCTTGCAGATATTAGGAAAAAAGGGAAAAAATGCAAGCGACTTCATATAATACAGAGAACAGTTTCCAATGTGTTTTTTTTTGTTTTTTTTTTGCGGTACGCGGGCCTCGCACTGTTGTGGACTCTCCCGTTGCGGAGCACAGGCTCCGGACGCGCAGGCTCAGCGGCCATGGCTCACGGGCCCAGCCGCTCCGCGGCATGTGGGATCTTCCCGGACCGGGGCACGAACCCGTGTCCCCTGCATCGGCAGGCGGACTCTCAACCACTGCACCACCAGGGAAGCCCTCCAATGTGTATTTTTAAGAGGAAAAAATAAGGGGATAGTAGAACAAAGTATATAGTATTCCTACCATTTGTGTATAAAGAGCAGGGACAAATTAAAGTAAGTGTGACTACTTGCATATGTATAGAGTGTCTCTTTAAAGATACACACAAAACTGTTACATTAGTTGTTCAGGGGAGGGGAACTAGGTAGCAGAGGGACATGTCACTGTATATCTTTTTATAGTTTTGAATTGTGTAGTGCAGGTATTATGTATTCAAAAGAATATATAAAATTAAATTTGTAAAATAACCATATGAAAAACATTGTTACTGGATCATTTATGGATTCATACCTGTGGGAAAGACAAACACCACATTCAAGATAGTGGTAACCTCTAGGGAGGGAGAAAGGAGAAAGGAATCTGGGAGGAGTCAGACTGGGCTTCAGCTGCATCTGTAATGTTTTACTGCTTAAGCTGCTGTTGGGTGGAACATGGGTATTTGGCTTGCCTTTTGGGATGCCTGAAATGTTTGGTTAAGGAAAGGTACCTTTCTCACATTTCCACCTATAGCTTTTAAAACTCATCTCTCTCTAGGATTAAATTATTTCCCTGATACTTTTAGCAGTGAGATTTTTTTTTTTCAATTTTAGAGTGAGAATGAAATAGTTGGGTGATTAGAATATCTTTATAAATATTTCCATCTTTGTGGCGTCTCTTTATCAGTATTTAAAATTCTCTCTTTCAAAGTATGATCTTGTTTTACTTCAGGATTACATAGCTGATTAGAAGAGCATGTGTTACACTGTTCTACAGTTAGACAAAGTTCCCTTTAGAAAGCAATAACAGGTTGTTAGCTAATATTTAGCTGACTCATCTGTTGCTTTTGTTGTGCGGGAGACATTGTGAATTCTGGTAACCTTTGCTGTGAATGACTCAAGTATTTCATGGCAGAAATACCTGTCTTCCATTTCACTGAAAAGCAACATCTTAGCATTACTGTAAAACAGTGACAGTCTGGAGAGTAACGCTTTGAGCTTTGGAAAAGGGGAGAAATATCTTAGTAATGCATATTCCTGACAAAGTCCATTTACCGCACTGATTGACTTATGGAGCAGCAGTTAATTTGGCTGCAACTGAGTTAAGTCACTGGAGAATCTTTAGCCTAGTTTTGAGAAAAAGTTCAGGTTTTGATATTGTGCCAAGTTTTTTTTTTCCCTTCCCACTGCACTTTGATGGTGGGGTAGAGTGGAGAGGTCCAAGACTTGGAATATTTCTAATTAGAAGACCGGTTCCGACTTGATCAGTTAATAGCTTTACTTCAACAAATTAATCTCCCAGAGCCTTATGTTACCTGTATCATAGGTTTATTGTGAGGATCGAATGTGATAATGTGTTTCCTAAGCTATAATAAGGTGACTATATTTTCAAAAGTATTATGCTACTGAAATTCTAATGCTGAAGTACGTTGGCAGTTGGGTTCAAGGCAGATATCTGTGTTCTTACAAGTAAGGAAAACATGACATATTATATTATGGCCTTAAATTAGTAAGATTTTGCTGGGAGGAGAAAGGGAGAAAAAGAATAGGAGATACTGCCTACTCTGAAAGAGAAAATGTTAGAGAATCAATGTTGGGACATATTTTAAAACTTTTTTTTTTTGCGGTACGCGGGCCTCTCACTGTTGTGGCCTCTCCCGTTGCGGAGCACAGGCTCCGGACGCGCAGGCTCAGTGGCCATGGCTCACGGGCCCAGCCGTTCTGCAGCATGTGGGATCTTCGCGGATCGGGGCATGAACTCATGACCCCTGCATCGGCAGACGAACTCTCAACCACTGCGCCACCAGGGAAGCCCAACATATTTTAAAACTTTTGAGGGAAAAACCTGTATCCAATTAAGACTGGGAAATACCAGGTTAAACGTTTGATAGGTTTCTTTACGGCAGGGCTCTTTAGAGCCATTACTATATTAATATGTGTAATGAGTTTCCAAAAGGGAGAGCAGACATCCTTTCCCAGACTCCTTGATTATGAAATCTTTTTCTGTGGAGAGTCTCCAGTCCTAGTGTTTTGTAGAGCATACTTTAGAAAGTCTATTCTAATAATTTTAGTTTTATGATTTTTTCTAGCCCATAGAAACTTAGAATCCTGAAATTAGAACATTAGAGAGGAGGCTGTGAGTTGACTCCTGATAGGCTGTGAAGGATGAGACACAACTTGAAAAAGCAGAAAACCCTAGGATCTGGAACATAATAGTCTGGGAGCAAGAAGTAACTCCCATGGATGTCACTGTGTGAGGGCATAGGGAGTAACTGATGCTCATACAAGGTAAACATTTGCTTGGTTCCCCGTCATCACTGTGTTCCATTTAAGAATTCTTGGATGGGACTTCCCTGGTGGCATAGTGGTTAAGAATCCGCCTGCCGAGCAACTAAGCCCACGCTCCACAACTACTGAGCCTGTGCTCTAGAGCCCGCGAGCCACAACTACTGAGCCTATACGCTGCAACTACTGAAGCCCATGCGCCTAGATCCCGTGCTCCACGACACGTGCACCGCAATGAGAAGCTCGCTCACTGCAATGAAGAGTAGCTCCTGCTCGCCACAACTAGAGAAAGCCCATGTGCAGCAACGAAGACCCAACACAGCCAAAAATAAATAAATAAAATAAATAAATTTATAAAAAAAGAAAAGAATCCGCCTGCCAATGCAGGAGACATGGGTTCAATCCCTGGTCCAGGAAGATCCCACATGCCGTGGAGCAACTAAGCCCGTGCGCCACAACTACTGAGCCTGTGCTCTAGAGTCAGTGAGCCACAACTACTGAAGCCCACGTGCCTAGAGCCTGTACTCTGCAACAAGAGAAGCCACCACAGTGAGAAGCCCACGCACTGCAACGAAGAGTAGCCCCCGCTCGCCGCAACTAGAGAAAGCCTGCGCGCAGCAATGAAGACCCAACGCAGCCAAAAATAAATAAATTTATTTAAAAAAAAAAAGAATTCTTGGACATGCGTAGTTCAGTTTAGAAAACCTGTTTTCAAAAAAGATTACTTTTGTTAACTTGTTGATTTTAATGGTGAATATTATAAACCTATCAGTTTCCTAGGGCTGCAGTAACAAAGTGCCACAAACTGGGTGGCTTAAAACAACAGAAATTGTTTTGGAGTTCTGGAGGCCATAAGTCCGAAATCAAGGGTTTAGTAGGGTTACACTCCCTCTGAAGGCTTTAGGGGAGAATCTGTTTCTTGCCTCTTCCAGCTTCTGGTGGCTCCTGGTGTTCCTTGGCTTGTGGTAGCAAAGCTCCATTCTCTGCTTGTCTTCACATGGCCCCATTTGTGTGTGTGTGCCTGTGTTCTCTCCTTTTCTTATGACACCAGTCATTAGACATAGAGCCCACCCTACATCTAGGATGATTTCATCCTGAGATCCTTAACTAAGTACACCCCCAAAGACCCTATTTCCAAATAAGATCCCATTCTGTGGATATAGTAGACGTGAGTTTGTGGGGAGGGGGACACTTTTCAACCCACTGCACTTGCCGTTACAGTTTATGTGCTTTTATTTGTTTATTTATTTGGCCGTGGTGCACAGCTTGCGGGATCTTAGTTCCCTGACCAGGGCTTGAACCCAGGGCCTGAACCCAGGGCCTGGCAGTGAAAGCCCTGAGTCCTAACCACTGGACCGCCAGGGAAATCCCTATGTACTTTTAGTTTTATGTTCTTAATTTCTCCCTTATGATGCAGTCATCGCTCAGTATCTGTGAGGGATTGGTTCCAGGAGTCCCTGAGGATACCAAAATCTGTGGATGCTCAAGTCCCTTATATTAAGTGACATAGTACAGTCGGCTCTCCATACCCTCAGGTTCTGCATATGGGGATAGGGAGGCTGAATGTTTATTTACTGAAAAAAATCCTAGTATAAATGGACTGTTGCAGTTCAAACCCATGTTGTTCAAGGATCAATTGTACTTTTTGAGTAGCTTTTTAAAATCTTTAAAAAAATTTTTTATGGTAAGCGGGCCTCTCACTGTTGTGGCCTCTCCTGTTGCGGAGCACAGGCTCTGGACGCGCAGGCTCAGCGGCTATGGCTCACGGGCCCAGCTGCTCTGCGGCATGTGGGATCTTCCCAGACCGGGGTACGAACCCGTGTCCCCTTCATCGGCAGGCGGACTCTCAACCACTGCGCCACCAGGGAAGCCCTTGAGTAACTTTTAAACTGGTTTAATAGAATGAATAAAATGTCGTCTTTGGTATCTTGTATTAAAACATTGAAATCAATAGGAAGCAGGTTTTTATTAGACTGGATTTATTTTTCATATACAAGAAAAAGGTCATAGTAGCAGTGTCTGGCACATAGTAGGTGCAGGTGCTCAATAACTATTTCTTAAATATATGAATGAATTTTTAGAATAAGTCTTACTAGTATGGGGAATTCAGTCTATTATTCTTTTCAAAACTACAGGACTGTAAATTAAGGGTTCTGCTTATATGTTCAACTTCTACTATTTATGTTTTATTAAAAGGATATTTAGTATTATTATACTATGTAATATTCTTTTGAGGATTATCTTTTTAAAAATATCACATTTCACTTACCCTTTTTGGAAAAAGCACAAGTTTTTGAGACAGATCTGGCTTTGTATTTTTGCTTTGTCAGTCACTAGCTGTGTAACTTTGGGCAAGTTATTTCATCTTCCTGTGCCTCAGTTACTTGTAAAGCATTGCTAATAATACTAGTCTTCCAGGGTTGGTGAGAGTTGGAGTCAGTATGTTTGGGTACAAAGTGGGTATGTCATGAATATTAACTAGTGAGTTGTACACCTTAATTATGTATTATAAATCAACTAGATTTATATGTTAAAAAGTAGTAGTCATTTAAAAAAATCTGATTTCAACTTAAGTCAAATGAACCTGTTTTCACCTCTGTGCTCTTCTATGACAGAATAAGTGTTTCTATAGTTTTTGGGTAGTAGGTGAAATCCCTGTCAAGGACTTGGCACTATGTATATATATGTCTAGCAATATTATGTTGAAAATTAACCAAAGTTAGGAAATGGGTTGAACTTTGGAAGCTAGAAATCTCTGGTATTGACGGGATAGAGGAGGATGGAGTTTATGGGGATGGAAACTAGATGCTAGAAATTACAGCTATTATTTATTTAGTACTTATTATGTACCTGGATCTAAGTGGATAAAAGGGACAAATCAAAGAGCTGAGATAAGATTGGCTATATAGGATTAAATCAGAAAATTTAGGACTGATTAGCTAGGAATGGGGGACAGGTTTGGAAGCAATGGAAAATATATAACCCTAAATAGCAATAGCCATCCTTTCTTTATTGAGCACGTAACTGTGCCGGTCACTATGGAAAGTGCTTTACAAAGCCTACTTCATGTCACCCTTATGCAGTATGTGGTATTCTGATTTTGAACAGAAGGTTGAAGTAATTTAACTTGTTCAAGTCAAACATTTAGTAAATACCTTCATGCAGGACCAAAGCCCAGATCTTTGTGACTGCAAAGCCCATGCTCTGTACACAGATTGCGTTCTCATGTGGAAGTGGAATTGGGTGCTTAGCCCTACTCCTGAAAAAGATGAATCTGTTAATACCTATCATTGTTTTTTCCTTCTCTTTGAAATTTTTCTTAATTGAATAGAATATTAAAAAGTAAGTAAAATTTGAAAAAAAGACCAGTGTAGAATAACTTTTAATTATGGCACATTATCATTTTTATGTAAATATTTTTGTATAGCTGGAAAATGTAGAATACATATACAATTTTTGTTTGTTCTTTTCATGTTTATGAGAGCATCTCATGTAGTTTTTCTATGAGAGTCTGTTACGTTGGAATGACAATATGTTAAACTGTTCTCTGAAATTGGTCATTTAGGTTAATTGCAGTATTTGTTCTTACATAAGACACTGTAATAAACATATTTATGCACATGTTTTCATTTACTTAATTCTAAGTTAAATTACAAGTCCAGGAACAACAAATTAAAACAAAAATGAAATAGCACCTTTAATGCTATTCTAGGACATTAATTGCCTTTTTATTGCCCTAAAATGTACTGTTGGTTTACACAGCCATGAAAAAGGAATTATTATACTAATATTCCATTAAAAGAACCAAACTGTTGGGACTTCCCTGGTGGTGCAGTGGTTAAGACTCCACACTCCCAACGCAGGGGGCCTGGGTTCTATCCCTGGTCAGGGAACTAGATCCCACATGCATGCAGCAACTGGGAGTTCGCATGCCACAACTAAGGAGCCTGCCTGCCACAACTAAGACCCAGTGCAACCAAATAAATAGGTAAATATTAAAACAAAACCAAAAAAACCCAAACTGATCATGTACTCTGCCTATTGACTTAGTTTGGAATGTCTGTTAATGTGTGAGAATTTGAATGATCTCTTTACAGTTGTTGTCATGACACCTTCCCCCTCCCTGACATTGTCTTAATTTTTGTTTGAATATTTATGCAATCACACTTTTGTGATTTCTTCCACTGTTTCAAAAGTGAAGAAGTTATGCCTCTATACTTCTAATTAATTTATAATTTGATGAAATGCTCAAGTTTTAGAAAAAAGTTTAGCTATACCTTGATTGTCTGGTGATTGATTTCATTCTGTTCATTCTGCCTTCTTTATTTTTTGGGGGGGCCATCTATTATTTATAGGTGGAATGATATTCTACTCCTTATTACTCATGAGTTGCATTTTACTTGATTCCCTATGCCTTGTCTATCACCTTCCCTCCTACTCTTGCTAATTTCTTCCTAACTTTTTGGCATGTGCTCCATAAAATTTTCTGTCACATATCTGCTGCAACTTACTGCTTTCTAAATGATTTTAGTTGTTCTGTTGTAAAGTTTGTCTTGCACTCTCTTATTTCATAACTTCTTTATTTTCTTATCATCATGAAATAGTTAATAATTTTCCTAGAACATTCACATATTTCTCAAATGAGCATTATTAATGTCCATTCTTTTTGTTTGCTTGTTTAATTCTTTTGGACTCGTTTTGGTGTTTCTTACCTTACAGTTACTTTGGTCCTCTTCAGAGGCCAGGAACGTCCCAGGGACCCAGGCTGCTTTCCATTGGTACTTTCCCTGGCAGCGTTAACTGGCGTATAGTAGATGCTCCATACATAAGGCCAAATGAATGAATTTGAGAGAATGCTTTGCATTTCCTATTCCAGGTCCTTATTTCATGACAGAATGCACATCAAGAGTTTCAGATAAGCCCTAATTGTTTCTTAAAGTTAATTGGGGTTGAAAATAAGCAGAGTATGGTATAAGAGGAGACTGGTCAATGAATTGGAGTTTCATCAACCAGTTGATGAATTGGGTGATGAATTGGAGTTTAGACCCAAATGGATTCTGCCAATATTAACTGGTATTGTTGCTATTTCCCACTTCTGTTTCAGTTGTGCAGTTAAAGGGAAAAGGTTCCTACCAAGCCATGCTTGGAGTTTTGGGAGGTAGTTGGGACAGATGAGATTAGTACTTACTCAGTATCAATAAATTAGGTCTCAGAAAGAAGATACTTCCTGAATTAGGGTTTAACAGTCAAGTTGACTCCTCTTAATCACATCTGATTGGTACTGGAGACTGTAGAAAACCTTATCAGAAATTAGAATGTGCTTGATTTCTACAGTTCATTTCAGCTGTGACTATAGGTTTTTCTTCCTCACTGGTTTCATATACATTTTAATGATGTTTTGATGGAAATATATCCAGTGCATTATGTTACCGTGCCATCTTTCAGAAAGCTTCTATAATTTCTTAGCTATGAATGGTTCTTTTTTTTTTTTATTTGAGGTATAGTTGATTTACAGTATTATATTCATTTCAGGTATACAACATAGTGATTCAAAATTTTTATAGATTTATACTCCATTTAAAGTTATTATAAAATGTTAGCTATATTCCCTGTGCTGTACAATATATCCTTGTAGATTATTTATTTCATATTGATACACAGTTTGTACCTCTTCCTCCCCTACCTCTGTCTTGCCCCTCCCCACTTCCTTCTCCCCACTGGTAACCACTAGTTTGTTCTCTATATCTGTGAGTCTGTTTCGGTTTTGTTATATTCACCAGTTTTTTTTATTTTTTAGATTCCATGTATAAGTGATGATATACAGTATTTGTCTTTCTGTCTGACTTATTTCATAGCATAATACCCTCCAGGTGCATCCATGTTGTTGTAAATGGCAAAATATCATTCCTTTTTATGGCTGAGTAATAGTCCATTGTTATATATGGATATATATATATATATATATATATATATATACCACATCTTATTTATTCATTCATCTGTTGATGGACACTTAGGTTGCTTCCATGTCTTGGCTATTGTAAATAGTGCTGCTATGAACATTGGGGTGCATGTATCTTTTTGAATTAGTGTTTTCGTTTTCTTCAGATATATACCCCAGGAGTGGGATTGCTGGATCATATGGTAGTTCTACTTTTAGTTTTCTGAGGAACCTCCATACTATTTTCCATAGTGGCTGCACCAATTTGCATTCCCACCAGCAGTGTACAAGGGTTCCCTTTTCTCCACATCCTTGCCAACATTTGTTATTTGTAGACTTTTTTTTTTTTTTTGCGGTACGCGGGCGTCTCACTGTTGTGGCCTCTCCCGTTGCGGAGCACAGGCTCCGGACGTGCAAGCTCAGCGGCCATGGCTCACGGGCCCAGCCGCTCCGCGGCACGTGGGATCTTCCTGGACTGGGGCACGAACCCGTGTCCCCTGCATCGGCAGGCGGACTCTCAACCACTGCACCACCAGGGAAGCCCATATTTGTAGACTTTTTGATGATGGCCATTCTGACAGGTGTGATGTGATATCTCATTGTGGTTTTGATTTGTATTTCTCTGATGATTAGCAATGTTGAGCATATTTTCATGTGTCTATTGGCCAGCCATGGATGGTTTTGAGATTAGGTGAACTATATAAATGGTACTTACAAGAAAAGTTAGAGATTCCCTTTACATTGTAGTAGTTTAAAAATGGCACTTTTTGGAGATTAATCCTTTGTCAGTTGCTTCGTCTGCAAATATTTTCTCCCATTCTGAGGGTTGTCTTTTCGTCTTGTTTCTGGTTTCCTTTGCTGTGCAAAAGCTTTCAAGTTTCATTAGGTCCCATTTGTTTATTTTTGTTTTTATTTCCCTTTCTCTAGGAGGTGGGTCAAAAAGGATCTTGCTGTGATTTATGTCATAGAGTGTTCTGCTTGTGTTTTCCTCTAAGAGTTTTATAGTGTCTGGCCTTATATTTAGGATTTTTCTTTTCTTTCTTTCTTTTTTTTTTTTTTAATATTTAGATCTTTAATCCATTTTGAGTTTATTTTTGTGTATGGTGTCAGGGAGTGTTCTAATTTCATTCTTTTACATGTAGCTGTCCAGTTTTCCCAGCACCACTTATTGAAGAGGCTGTCTTTTCTCCATTGTATATTCTTTCCTCCTTTATCAAAGATAAGGTGACCATATGTGCGTGGGTTTATATCTGGGCTTTCTATCCTGTTCCATTGATCCATATTTCTGTTTTTGTGCCAGTACCATACTGTCTTGATTACTGTAGCTTTGTAGTATAGTCTGAAGTCAGGGAGCATGATTCCTCCAGCTCCATTTTTCTTTCTCAAGATTGCTTGGGCTATTTGGGGTCTTTTGTGTTTCACAGATTGCCAACAAACACATGAAAGGATGCTCAACGTCACTAATCATTAGAGAAATGCAAATCAAAGTTGCAATGAGGTATCACCTCACACCAGTCAGAATGGCCATCATGAGAAAATCTACAAACAGTAAATGCTGGAGAGGGTGTGGAGAAAAGGGAACCCTCTTGCACTGTTGTTGCAAATGTAAATTGATACAGCCCCTATGGAGAACAGTATGGAGGTTCCTTTAAAAACTAAAAATAGAACTACCATACCACCCTGCAATCCTACTACTGGGCATATACCCTGCGAAAACCATAATTCAAAAAGAGTCATGTACCACAATGTTCATTGTAGCACTATTTGCAGTAGCCAGGATATGGAAGCAACCTAAGTGTCCATAAACAGATGAATGGATAAAGAAGATGTGGCACATATATATAATGGAATATTACTCAGCCATAAAAAGAAACGAAACTGAGTTACTTGTAGTGAGGTGGGTGGACCTAGAGTCTATCATACAGAGTGAATTAAGTCAGAAAGAGAAAAACAAATACTGTATGCTAACACATGTTCATGGAATATAAGAAAAAAAATGGTTCTGAAGAACCTAGGGGCAGGACAGGAATAAAGACGCAGTCGTAGAGAATGGACTTGAGGACACGGGAAGGGGGGAGGGTAAGCTGGGACGAAGTGAGAGAGTGGTATGGACATATATACACTACCAAATGTAAAACAGATAGATAGTGGGAAGCAGCTGCATAGCACAGGGAGATCAGCTTGGTGCTTTGTGACCACCTGGAGGGGTGGGATAGGGAGGGTGGGAGGGAGACGCAAGAGGGAGGGGATATGGGGATACATGTATATACATATAGCTGATTCACTTTGTTATACAGCAGAAACTAACACACCATTGTAAAGCATTATACTCCAATAAAGATGTTTTTTAAAAAAATGGCACTTTTACTTTATGATTCCCTGATAATCCTTTGGGTTAGACTATGTTGCGGTTGAACATTTGCTCATGTGCTGGGAAGATTTGTATTGTGGGAGTATTGTGAAAGTTAAGAAAGGATCTGGGCGGGTCCCAGCATCAGCTTCGCGAAGGCTCTCGGCCTCTCGGCCTCTCGGCCTCTCGGAGTGCCGCGGCCCGCAGGCACCCGGCACATGCCCGCCCCTCCGCCACAATGCCCAAGAGGAAGGTCAGCTCCGCCGAGGAGGAGCCCGAGAGGAGATCGGTGAGGTTGTCAGTTAAACCGGCTCCCGCAAAAGTGGAAACGAAGCCAAAAAAGGCAGCAGGAAAGGATAAATCTTCAGCCAAAAAAGTGCAGACAAAAGGGAAAAGGGGAGCAAAGGGAAAACAGGCTGAAGTGGCTAACCAAGAGACTAAAGAAGACTTACCTGTAGAAAACAGAGAAACTAAAAATGAGAAGAGCCCAGACTCTGATGAAGCAGGAGAGAAAGAAGCAACTCTGATTCATATCACACATCCCGTCCTATCAGTGGTCCCTGTCTCCCTGCTTGTACAATCCAGAGGAATATTCTTATCAACTATTTTGTAAATGCAAGTGTTTTAGTAGCTCTAGAAACAGTTTTAAAAAGGAGGGAATCCCACCTTATCCCATTTTTTAAGTGTAAATGCTTTTTTTTTAAGAGGTGAAATCATTTGCTGGTTGTTTTTTGGTACAACCAGAAAATAGTGGGATATTGAATATGGAAGGCTTTGATTATCTTGGGTGTCAGCTTAACATTCCACAGATGAGGGGTAGCTTTTATATCCTATAATACAAAGCATACTAAATGGCAGTTTGGAGTCAGTTGTGCATTTAATGTCTTAAACACTTGAAATTACTTCTTTTTCCATGTTGTTTTTGGTTGAATTGTTTCCTAAAGCAAACCACTCACTCCCTGATCTTGGCTCTCCTGGTCAGAATTTGTGTACTCTGTAACATCTTTGGTTGTGGTAGTCCAGTTCTTCTCGTAACTTTGTTAATGTGCTCTGAACGATTGACAATTTGAGTATGTAGTGTATATGATATTACATTGTGAATTAGTGGGACTTACGATGTAACAGCATATCAGTATTTGAAGATATTGGTACTTGATACCCTGTCAAGGAAAATTTGCCTCCAAATTTTAAGCTGGAAAGTCACTGGAATAACTGTTCAGAAAAGAATCACAACTACATCATTTTTTAGATTTTTGGTACGTATGTTAAGAAATGTATACAATTTAGGAACTTCCCTGGTGGCACAGTGGTTAAGAATCTGCCTGCCAATGCAGGGGACATGGATTCAAGCCCTGGTCCGGGAAGATCCCATGTGCCTCGGAGCGAATAATCCTGTGCACCACAACTACTGAGCCTGCACTCTAGAGCCCGTGCGCCACAACTGCTGAGTCCCTGTGCCACAGCTACTGAAGCCCACGCGCCTGAAGCCCACGCGCCTGGACCCCATGCTCTGCAACAAGAGGAGCCACCGCAGTGAGAAGCCTGCGCACAGCAAAGAAGAGTAGCCCCCGCTCGCCACAACTAGAGAAAGCCCGCGCCCAGCAGCAAAGATCCAACACAGCCAAGAAAAAAAAGAATTGTATACAATTTAACTGTCTGTGCTGATCCTCAAAACAACCAGTAAAATCTCAATTATGAAAAAAAAAGGAAAGGATCTGGACAAAATGGAAGGTGAACTTAGGTGGTAAGTTACATTCTTGAAAGGGACTGAGTTAGGACTCTGATTTAAACACTTTTCTTTGAGTCTTATTTAACAAAGACTTTTTCTTCCATTGTGAAATATCTGTATAACCTAACCTTAAATTTAATATTATTAACTAAAATATTTAAGCAAAGTAGCAAATGCTTAAAAAATTCAAAATAATGAGGAACCACCCCATCCCCTGTCCACCCCTCTCAGCTGCAGGGGGTTTCATGGGGCAGAAGATCCCTTCACTCATTGTCTTGGTTAGTTTGGTGGGGAAAAAAATGTTAAATTGTTGAAAACCATTGGACCCGATGATCTGTAAAGTTCTCTTTAGTTCTAAAATTCTAAACTTCTTATTGTTAAATCGTCAAGAGCACATATTAAGTGAGGAGCAAACAATGTGTCTTTTTTTTTCTTTTAGAAAAAATAATTATCTCATTCCTCCCGTGATTAAAAACCTGCAGTGGCTCCTAGTCCTTGGGGGTTTTTAAAGGATGGTCAGGCTCGGCTCCTTCCTAAGTCCCAGATCAAGCAGGAAAGTCTATTGAGATTGGAATAATGAGAATAATTCTTTGTTTAAAATAATGTTTTAAATACAAGGAGTTTAAAATATCAATGCTGAATTTTCAATTTGGAAATAGTAAAAAATATTATATTAGTCTGCCAGCGCTGCCATAATAAAAATATTGCAGACCGAATGGCTTTGACAACAGAAATTTATTTTCTCACAGTCTAGAGGCTAAAAGTCTGAGATTAAGGTTTGGTTTCTTCTGAGGCCTCTCTCCTTAGCATGCAGATGGCTGCCTTCTCTCACTGTCCTCACATGGTTTCCTGTGTGTACCTCTGCTGTTTCTCTGTGTATCCATATTTCCTCCTAAAGGCACACTTGTCAGGTTGGATCAGGACCTACCCCAACTGTTTCATTTTAACTTAGTCATCTCTTTAAAGGCCTTATTTCCAAATACTATCACATTCTGAGGTACTAGGGATTAGGACTTCAACATATGAATTTGGGGAGAGACACAATTCAGCTCATGAAGGATTTCCTGTTATCATTACCCTTGATTTTCAGCTGGTAATTATGAAGATTGCCAGGGAAAGCTCTTTGATATTGGTCTTACAAACTATGTTCTAATTTAGAAGAGAACATTTTCTTCCTGAAAAACGAAAACTCTAAATCACTTATTTAAAATTGAAAAAAAAATTTTTTTTGAAAAGTAATACATGTATATGTTAAAATGTCAAATAGTGCTAAGAGGTCTATTTATAAAACAATTTCCTACCCCCACTTTCAACTCTTAGCTGTTTCTTCTTGTATTTATCTTTTTAAAATTTTTTTTAATTTTTTATTTATTTTATTTTATTTTATTTTAACTTATTTAATTTATTTTATTTTTGGCTGCATTGGGTCTCCATTGCTGTGCACGGGCTTTCTCTAGTTGCGGCGAGCACGGGCTACTCTTCATTGCAGTGTGATGGCTTCTCTTGTTGCAGAGCACGGGCTCTAGGCACGCAGGCTTCAGTAGTTGTAGCATGTGGGCTCAGTAGTTGTGGCTCGCGGGCGGTAGAGCACAGGCTTAGTAGTTGTGGCGCACAGGCTTTGTTGCTCCACGGCATGTGGGATCTTCCTGGACGAGGTCTCGAACCCGTGTCCCCTGCATTGGCAGGTGGATTCTTAACCACTGTGCCACCAGGGAAGCCCTGTTTTTTTAAAACTTCCACATTTCTAATTGATAATGCATGCATAAAAGTTATCTTAATTCTTGTTGACAGACTTTTTGTTAAATTCTTATTATGGTTGATGAGGATTTTAGTTTTTATATTGAGGTATAGTTGATTTACAGTATTATATTAGTTTCCAATGTACAACATAGTGATTCAAAATTTTTATAGATTATACTTCATTTATAGTTATTATAAAATATTGGTCATATTCTCTGTGCTGTATAACATACCCTTGTAGCTTATTTATTTTATGCATAGTAGTTTGTACCTCTTTATCCCCTATCCCTATCTTGCCCTTACCCAATTCCCTCTCCTCACTGGTAACCACTGGTTTGTTCTCTTTATCTGTGAGTTTGTTTCTTTTTTGTTATATTCACTAGTTTTATTTTATTAAAATTAAAAAAAAATTTTTATTGAAGTATACTTGATTTACAATACTGTGTTAGTTTTAGGCATATAGCAAAGTGTTGTGGATATACATATATATATATATATATATATACATATATTCTTTTTCAGATTCTTTTCCATTGTAAGTTATTATAAGATATTGAGTATAGTTCCCTGTGCTGTACAGGAAATCCTTGTTGTTTATCTATTTTATATATAGTGGTGTCTGTTAATCCCATACTCCTAATTTATCCCTTCCCATCCTTTCCCCTTGGGTAACCATAAGTTTGTTTTCTATGTCTGTGAATCTGTTTCTGTTTTTTAAAAAAGTTCATTTTTATTATTTTTCGATTCCACATACAAGTGATATCGTATAATATTTGTCTTTCTCTGTCTGACTTCATTCAATATGATAATCTCTAAGTCCATCCATGTTGCTGCAGATGGCATTATTTTATTCTTTTTTATGGCTGAGTAATGTTCGTGTGTGTGTGTGTGTGTGTGTGTGTGTGTGTGTGTATCACATCTTCTTTATCCATTCATCTGTTGATGGACACTTAGCTTGCTTCCATGTCTTGGCTATTGTAAATAGTGCTGCTATGAACGTTGGGGTGCATGTATCTTTTCTTCTTTTTAAAAATTTTTTCTGGCCTTTTGGGAAGTGTCATCTTAGGAGGAACTTGCCTTTCTCCTCTTATGCTTTTTTTTTTAAAAAAATAAATTTATTTATTTATTTTTGGCTGCGTTGGGTCTTTGTTGCTGTGTGTGGGCTTTCTTTAGTTGCAGCGAGCGGGGGCTACTCTTCATTGCGGTGCGCAGGCTTCTCATTGCGGTGGCTTCTGTTGTTGCGGAGCATGGGCTCTAGGCGTGTGGGCTTCAGTAGTTGTGGCGCATGGGCTTAGCTGCTCTGCGGCATGTGGGATCTTCCCGGACCAGGGCTCGAACCTGTGTCTCCTACATTGGCAGGCGGATTCTTAACCACTGTGCCACCAGGGAAGTCTGCATGTATCTTTTTGAATTAGAGTTTTCATCTTTTCTGGATATATGCCTAGGAGTGGGATTGCTGGATCATACGGTAGTTCAATTTTTAGTTGTTTTAGGACCCTCCTACTGTTTTCCATGGTGGCTGCACTGATCTACAGTCCCACTAGCAGTGTAAGAGGGTTCCCTTTTCTCCACACCCTCTCCTGCATTTATTATTTGTAGATGTTTTGATGATGGCCATTCTGACCGATGTGAGGTGATACCTCATTGCAGTTTTGAATTGCATTTCTCTAATAATTAGAGATGTTGAACATCTTTTCATGTGCCTATTGGCCATCTGTGTCTTCTTTGGAGAAATTTCTATTTAGGTCTTCTGCCATTGTTTGATTGGCTTGTTTAT
Organism: Monodon monoceros; assembly: GCF_005190385.1. Classification (NCBI taxonomy): domain Eukaryota; kingdom Metazoa; phylum Chordata; class Mammalia; order Artiodactyla; family Monodontidae; genus Monodon; species Monodon monoceros. The sequence continues at coordinate 34,176,985 of NW_021703768.1, read as the reverse complement.
ATATATATATATATATATATATATATATATATATATATATATATATATATATATATATAGGCTTGTTTATATTTTTGATATTGAGAGAGCTGTTTGTATAGTTTGGAAATTAAGCCCTTATTGGTCTCATCATTTGAAGATATTTTCTCCCAGTGCTTAGGTTGTCTTTTCATTTCCTTTGCTGTTCAAAAGTGTATATGTTTGATTAGGTCCCATTTGTTTATTTTTGCTTTTATTTCTTTTGCCCTGGGCTGATCTAAGAATATATTGCCATGATTTATGTCAAAGAATATTTTGCCTATGTTCTCTGCTAGGGAGTTTTATGGTATTATGTCTTGTATTTAAGTCTTTAAGCCATTTAGAGTTTACTTTTGTGTATGGTGTGAGGGAGTGTTTGAACTTCATTGATTTACATGAAGCTGTCTGGCTTTCCCAACACCACTTGCTGAGGAGACTGTCTGTCTGACTTACTTCACTAAGCATAATAACCTCCAGGTCAAAGATTTTAGTTCTTTTGTACCTTTTCCTCTACACCCTCATTCTCCTAATATAATTATGTCACACTTTAAAAAAAATCCGTATTTGGTGTTTTCATAATTGTGACTGTGTAAAAACTATCTGCTAAGCCAATACTATGACTATATTTACTTATAGAACTTTTCATTTTTCCTGGAGTTATTAATTTACCTCACTTTTTCATTTGCTTAGTTTTCTTCTAACCTAAGGCTAAATTCTCCACATCTTCAAATGCTTCTGTAAGATCTTTCTCAATGTAACATTACGTACTTTCAAACCTGTCAGATAATTTATCTGTCTATTCTTTTTTCTCCCTAGAAATAACCGTCCTGGATCCTCTGCAACATTTCTGTCTGGATTTGTTGCCTTCCAGCCTTCTACACAGCTGTTACCTATGACTTTGCTTCATTACCTTATTGGGGATTCTCTTCTTTTTCTCCTATATTGGATCCCTTCTTACTGAATACCATCTTGGTTTCTTTTTATTTATTTATTATTTAAAGAAAAATTTTTTTATTTTTAATTTTCTTTTTGAATTTTTGAATTTTATTTTTTATACAGCAGGTTCTTATTAGTTATCCACTTTATACATATTAGTGTATACATGTCAATCCCAATCTCGCAATTCATCACACCACCCCCTCCCCACTACTTTCCCCCCTTGGTAGCCATAAGTTTGTTCTCTACATCTGTGTCTCAATTTCTGCCCTGCAAACCAGTTCATCTGTACCATTTTTCTAGGTTCCACATATATGCGTTAATATATGATATTTGTTTTTCTCTTTCTGACTTACTTCACTGTGTAAGACAGTCTCTAGATCTATACACGTCTCTACAAATGACTCAATTTCATTCCTTTTTATGGCTGAGTAATATTCCATTGTATATATGTACCACATCTTCTTTATCCATTCGTCTGTCGATGGACATTTAGGTTGCTTCCATGACCTGGCTGTTGTAAATAGTGCTGCAATGAACATTGGGGTGCATATGTCTTTTTGAATTATGGTTTTCTCTGGGTATATGCCCAGTAGTCGGATTGCCTGGGTCATATGGTAATTCTATTTTTAGTTTTTTAAGGAACCTCCATACTGTTATCCATAGTGGCTGTATCAATTTACATTCCCACCAACAGTGCAAGAGGGTTTCCTTTTCTCCACACCCTCTCCAGCATTTGTTGTTCATAGATATTCTGATGATGCCCATTCTAAATGGTGTGAGGTGATACCTCATTGTAGTTTTGATTTGCATTTCTCTAATCATTAGTGATGTTGAGCAGCTTTTCATGTGCTGCTTGGCCATCTGTATGTCTTCTTTGGAGAAATGTCTATTTAGGTCTTCTGCGTATTTATTTATTTATTTATGGCTGTGTTGGGTCTTTGTTGCTGCGTGCGAGCTTCCTCTAACTGTGTTGAGTGGGGGCTACTCTTCACTGCAGTGTGCGGGCTTCTTATTATGGTGGCTTCCCTTGTTGGGGAGCATGGGCTCTAGGCACGCAGGCTTCAGTAGTTGTGGCACGTGGGCTCAGTAGTTGTGGCATGTGGGCTCAGTAGTTGTGGCACGCGGGCTTTGGTATTTGTGGCTTGCAGGCTCTAGAGTGCAGGCTCAGTAGTTGTGGTGCACAGGCTTAGTTGCTCCGTGGCATGTGGGATCCTCCTGGACCAGGGCTCGAACCTGTGTTCCCTGCATTGACAGGTGGATTCTTAACCCCTGTGCCACCAGGGAAGTCCCTTCTGCCCATTTTTTGATTGGGTTATTTGTTTTTTTAATATTGAGCTGCATGAGCTGTTTATATATTTTGGAGATTAATCCTTTGTCCGTTGATTCATTTGCAACTATTTTCTCCTATTCTGAGGGTTGTCTCTTTGTCATCTGTAGTTTCCTTTGCTTTGCAAAAGCTTTTAAGTTTCATTAGGTCCCATCTGTTTATTTTTGTTTTTATTTCCATTACTCTAGGAGGTGGGTCACAAAAGATCTTGCTGTGATTTATGTCAAAGTGTTTTTCCTATGTTGTCCTCCAGTAGTTTTATAGTGTCCGGTCTTACATTTAGGTCTGTAATCCATTGTGAGTTTATTTTTGTGTATGGTGTTAGGGAGTGTTCTAATTTCATTCTTTTACATGTAGCTGTCCAGTTTTCCTAGCACCACTTATTGAAGAGACTGTCTTTTCCCCATTGTATATCCTTGCCTCCTTTGTCATAGATTAGTTGACCATAGGTGCATAGGTTTATCTCTGGGTTTTCTCTCCTGTTCCATTGATCTATATTTCTGTTTTTGTGCCAGTACCATATTGTCTTGATTACTGTAGCTTTGTAGTATAGTCTGAAGTCAGGGAGTCTGATTGCTCCAGCTCCATTTTTCTTTCTCAAGATTGCTTTGGCTGTTTGGGGTCTTTTGTGTCTCCATACAAATTTTAAGATTTCTTGTTCTAGTTCTGTGAAAAATGCCACTGGTAATTTGATAGGATTGCATTGTATCTATAGACTGCTTTGGGTAGTATAGTCATTTTCACAATATTGATTCTTTCAGTCCAAGAACATGGTATATCTCTCCATCTGATTGTGTTCTCTTTGATTTCTTTCATCAGTGTCTCATAGTTTTCTGAGTACATGTCTTTTACCTCCTGAGGTAGGTTTATTCCTAGGTATTTTATTCTTTTTGTTGAAATGGTGAATGGGAGTGTTTCCTTAATTTCTCTTTCTGATCTTTCATTGTTAGTGTATAGGAATGTAAGAGATTTCTGTGCATTAATTTTGTATCCTGCTACTTTACCAAATTCATATATTAGCTCTAGTAGTTTTCTGGTAGAGCCTTTAGTATTCTTTATGTATAGTATCATGTCATCTGCAAACAGTGACAGTTTTACTTCTTCTTTTCCAATTTGTATTCCTTTTATTTCTTTTTCTTCTCTGATTGCCATGGCTAGGACTTCCAAAACTATGTTGAATAATAGTGGTGAGAGTGGACATACTTGTCTTGTTCCTGATCTTAGAGGGAATGCTTTCAGTTTTTCACCATTGAGAATATGTTTGCTGTGGGTTTGTTGTATATGGCCTTTATTATGTTGAGGTAGGTTCCCTCTATGCCCACTTTCTGGAGAGTTTTTATCCTAAATGGTGTTGAATTTTGTCAAAATCTTTTTCTGCATCTAATGAGATGATCATATGGTTTTTCTCCTTCAATTTGTTAATATGGTGTATCACATTGATTGATTTGCATATATTGCAAGAATCCTTGCATCCCTGGGATAAATCCCACTTGATCATGGTGTATGATCCTTTTAATGTACTGTTGGATTCTGTTTGCTAGTATTTTGTTGAGGATTTTTGCATCTATGTTCATCAGTGATATTGGTCTGTAATTTTCTCTTTTTGTAGTATCTTTGTCTGCTTTTGGTATCATGGTGATGGTGGCCTCATAGAAGGACTTTGGGAGTGTTCCTTCCTCTGCAAATTTTTGGAAGAGATTGAGAAGGATGGGTGTTAGCTCTTCCTTTTCTAAATGTTTGGTAGAATTCACCTGTGAAGCCATCTGGTCCTGGACTTTTGTTTGTTGGAATATTTTTACCACAGTTTCAATTTCATTACTTGTGATTGGTCTGTTTGTATTTTCTATTTCTCCCTGGTTCAGTATTGGAAGGTTATACCTTTCTAAGAATTTGTCCATTTCATCCAGGTTTTCTATTTTTATTGGCACAGAGTTGCTTGTAGTAGTCTCTTGTGATGCTTTGTATTTCTGCAGTGTCTGTTGTAACTTCTCCTTTTTCATTTCTAATTTTATTGATTTGAGTCCTCTCCCTCTTTTTCTTGATGAGTCTGGGTAAAGGTTTATCAATTTTGTTTATCTTCTCAAAGAACCAGCTTTTAATTTTATTGATTGCTATTGTTTTCTTTGTTTCTGTTTCACTTATTTCTGCTCTGATCTTTTTGATTTTTTCCTTTCTACTAACGTTGGGTTTTGTTTGTTCTTCTTTCTTTAGTTCCTTTAGGTGTAAGGTTAGATGGTTTATTTGAGATTTTTCTAGTTTCTTGAGGTAGGCTTGTATTGGTATAAACTTCCCTCTTAGAACTGCTTTTGCTGCATCCCATAGGTTTTGGATCATCGTGTTTTCATTGCAATTTGTCTCTAGGTATTTTCTGATTTCCTCTTTGATTTCTTCAGTGATTTCTTGGTTATTTGGTAACGTATTGTTTAGCCTCCATGTGTTTGTGTTTTTTACGTTTTTTCCCTGTAATTGATTTATAATCTCATAGTGTTGTGGTCAGAAAAGAAGCTTGATATGATTTCAATTTTCTTAAATTTACCAAGGCTTGATTTCTGACCCAAGATGTGATCTGTCCTGGAGAGTGTTCTGTGTGCACTTGAGAAGAAAGTGTAATCTGCTGTTTTTCGATGGAATGTCCTATAAATATCAATTAAATCTATCTGGTCTGTTGTGTCATTTAAAGCTTGTGTTTCCTTATTAATTTTCTGTCTGGATGATCTGTCCATTGGTGTAAGTGAGGTGTTCAAATCCCCTACTATTACTGTGTTACTGTCAATTTCCTGTTTTATAGCTGTTAGCAGTTGCTTTATGTATTGAGATGTTCCTATGTTGGGTGCATATATATGTATAATTGTTATATCTTCTTCTTGGATTGATCCCTTGATCATTATGTAGTGTCGTTCCTTGTCTCTTGTAACATTCTTTATTTTAAAGTCTATTTTATCTCATGTGAGTATTGCTACTCCAGCTTTCTTTTGATTTTCATTTGCATGGAATATGTTTTTCCATCCCCTCACTTTCAGTCTCTATGTGTCCCTAGGTTTGAAGTGGGTCTCTTGTAGACAGCATATATATGGGTCTTGTTTTTTTTGTTTTTAAAATTTATTTTATTTATTTATTTTTGGCTGCATTGGGTCTTTGTTGCTGCGCGCAGGCTTTCTCTAGTTGTGGCGCACAGGGGCTCCTCTTCTTTGCTGTGCATGGTTTTCTCATTGCGGTAGCTTCTCTTGTTGCAGAGCACGGGCTCTAGGCACACGGGCTTCAGTAGTTGTGACACTCGAGCTCTAGAGCACAGGCTCAGTAGTTGTGGTGCACGGGCTTAATTGCTGTGTGGCATGTGGGATCTTCCTGGACTAGGGCTCGAACCCGTGTCCCCTGCATTGCCAGGCGGATTCTTAACCACTGCGTCACCAGGGAAGCCATGGGTCTTATTTTTGTATCCATTCAGTGAGCCTGTGTCTTTTGGTTGGAGCATTTATTCCTTTCACGTTTAAGGTAATTATCGATATGTATGCTCCCATTACCATTTTCTTAATTGTTATGGGTTTGTTTTTGTAGGTCCTTTTCTTCTCTTGTGTTTCTCACTTAGAGAAGTTCCTTTAGCATATGTTGTAGAGCTGGTTTGGTGGTGCTAAATTCTCTTAGCTTTTGCTTGTCTGTAAAGCTTTTGATTTCTCTGTCGAATCTGAATGAGATCCTTGCGGGGTAGAATAATGTTGCTTATAGGTTCTTCCCTTACATCAGTTTAAATATATCATGCTACTCGCTTCTGGCCTGTAGAGTTTCTGCTGAGAAATCAGCTGTTGACCTTATGCAAGTTCCCTTGTATGTTATTTGTCATTTTTCCCTTGTTGCTTTCAATAATTTTTCTTTGTCTTTATTTTTTGTCAATTTGATTACTGTTTGTCTCGGTGTGTTTCTCCTTCAGTTTATCCTACCTGGGACTCTCTGTGCTTCCTGGACTTGGGTGGCTATTTCCTTTTCTATCTTAGGGAAGTTTTCGACTGTAATTTCTTCAAATATTTTCTCGGGTCTTTTCTCTGTTTCTTCTCCTTCTGGGACCCCTATAATGCGAATGTTGTTGTGTTTAATGTTGTCCCAGAGGTCTTTTAGGCTGTCTTCATTTCTTTTCATTCTTTTTTCTGTATTCTGTTCCTCAGCAGTGAATTCCACCATTCTGTCCTCCAGGTCATTTATCCGTTCTTCTGCCTCAGTTATTCTGCTATTGATTCGTTCTAGTGTATTTTTCATTTCAGTTATTGTATTGTTCATCTCTTTTTGTTTGTTCTTTAATTCTTCTAGGTGTTTGCTCTTTAATTCTTCTACGTCTTTGTTAAACATTTCTTGCATCTTCTCGATCTTTGCCTCCATTCTTTTTCCGAGGTCCTGGATCATCTTCACTATCATTATTCGGAATTCTTTTTCTGGAAAGTTGTCTATCTCCACTTTATTGTTTTTCTGGGGTTTTATTTTGTTCTTTCATCTTGTACAAAGCCCTCTGCCTTTTCATTTTGTCTGTCTCTCTGTGAATGTGGTTTTCCTTCCACAGGCTGGAGAATTGTGGTTCTTGCTTCTGCTGTCTGCCCTCTTACCATCTTGGTTTCTTTCCTGATTTTGATGGAACATTAATTCTCCACTAGGTCCTTAAGAAAGCGTGTTTAGAAGCTAAATTTTTGGAGACTTTGTCTCTGTTAAAAAATGTCTAAATTCTATTATAACCATTTATTATCTGGGTATAGCATTCAAAATTGAAAGGTAATCACTTAAAATTTTTTTCTTATTTTTCAAAACAGAAATTACATGCTCATGAACCTAAATTTTAAAGGTTCAAGAGATTATAGAGAAAGTGTGTCTAACATGAGGGTGGTTTTTGGTATGATGCAACTGTTCTGTATCTGATTATAATGGTGATTACACCAATTTCTACATGCCTTAAAATCCATAGAACCGCACAACAAAAGAAACAAGTTCAATTTGTATGTATGATAGTTTAAAAAATGAAAAGTAAATTGAGAGAATTTAAAAGTACAAAAAGGTAGAGAGGGCTTCCCACATGGCGCAGTGGTTAAGAACCTGCCTGCCAACGCAGGGGACACGGGTTCGAGCCCTGGTCCGGGAAGATCCCACATGCTGCAGAGCAACTAAGCCCATGTGCCCCAGCTACTGAGCCTGCGCTCTAGAGCCCGTGAGCCACAACTACTAAAGCCCGCGTGCCTAGAGCCCGTGCTCCGCAACAAGAGAAGCCACGGCAATGAGAAGCCCGCGCACCGCAAAGCTGCAACTGGAGAAAAGCCCACACGCAGCTACAAAGACCCTGCACAGCCAAAAATAAATAAATAAATAAATAAATAAATAAAAAGGTAGAGAGCAAAAAGAAGTTTCTTTCTTTCTCTCTCCCTTAGCCTTCCAGCTTTAAACATCTAAACGTTCAGGGGTAAATCAGGCAGAATTGAAAGGAACTTGACATATATTCACTACTATGTATAAAATAGATAACTGATGAGAAGCTATTGTATAGCACAGGGAATAGTACTTAATGTTCTGTGGTGACCTAAATGGGAAGGAAATGCAAAAACAGGGGATATATGTATACCTCTAGCTGATTCACTTTAATGTACAGCAGAAACTAGCACAACATTGTAAAGCAGCCATACACCAGTTAAAAATTAAAAAAGAAAAAAAGAACTTGGAACTGCGCAAGTACATTTGGAGAATGCTAAGATTACTACTCTTAGAATAGTTCTAAATATGTTATTAATCAAACCTGGCGCTAATTTATTAAAATTATTTCTCCTACAGTTGGCAAACATGAATTGACTGGGCATAAAGTTGCTGTGAAGATACTCAATCGACAGAAGATTCGAAGCCTTGATGTAGTAGGAAAAATCCGCAGAGAAATTCAGAACCTCAAGCTTTTCAGGCATCCTCATATAATTAAACTGTAAGATCTGATTGTATTAAATATAGTCATATCATTTTTTCATCATTTTTGTTAACCTTCTTAATCTGACAAGTGAGAAAGATGAGTGACATTGCTTTGGTCTGTTCCTGAGGGTTTTCAGATTTCTTCCTGTTCATGTATTTATCTAACCCCATTCATGGTCACTTAAGCCTAAGTTCACATTTTGCCCTTGTGATGATCAGATGTTATTTTTCTCATTTTCGGGACTGATGCCGTTCTGATAGATAACTTTCAGTGCCCCTATTGCTGTAGAACCAACAATGATTTGCTAGTAAAAACTCCTGCCCTCCAAATTTCCACATGATATCAGCTAGCCTCACTAGAGACCATAAAGTAGGGTCTCTACTCCCCCACACTGCTTATATCTGATAAAACAAGTAACAAATCATAGATTTTCAGGAATCCAAATCCAAATAATAGAATTTCAGGAATCCAAATTGCAAAAGGCAGTAATATTACCATTGTTTTACAGCTGACAATTGTAGGATCTACAGTTAAGTTATTTACTACTCAGCTTTATTATGCAGGCTATAAATTAAAACCATTTAGGCTTTTGTATTGAACTGGTGACACAAAATTTGTTTCACTCTCACCTCTTCTCATGTGTTGAGGTGCCATGGTTTTAAATACCATCCTTATGCTGACAGCCCTTAATATACATCTCCTGCTTTGAAACCTGTTCCCTGAATATGCACACTGCCTATTTTACATCTCCATTTGGGTGACCATGAGGCATGTGAAACTCGATCTGGCCCAAACTGAACCCTTTATTACCTTCTGGTGCCTGGTCTTCCTGGTCTTTTCACCATCTCAGTTAATATCAGTTCCTCAGGGCAGAAACTTAGGAACTATCCTTAACTTTCCTATTTCTCTCACTTCCCAACCTCCATTCCATCCCTTCCTTCAAAAACTAAGATCTCATTCTAGTTCCTTCATTATCATCAACCCAGTGTGGGCCCCCTTCATCTTTCTCATGGACTACTGCAGTAGCCACCCTACTGCCCAGTCAGTTCTTCACATTGCTGCCATCAATTAAAGTTACCCTTTTACTTGGCCAGATCATGTGACTGCTTTGCTTAAAACCTTCAATAGCTTTCTTTCTCCTATAGAGTAAAAGCCAAAGCCTCATCATGACTTTTAAGGTTCTGTGTCCTCTGCTGTCCAGTTACCTCTTTGACCCCACATCCTGTTTCTCTCTCCCAGCTCACTCTGCTCTAGCCTTCCTACCATTGCTCAAATGCGCCAGGCAGGTTTCCCCCTGGGGGCCTTTGCACTTGCTGTTCCTCTGCCTGGTTCACCTTCTTCCTAGATAATGGCATAGTTTGTTCCCTGATTTCCATTAGGCTCTGCTTAAATGTTACTTTATCAGAGAGGCCTTCCTTGAATACCCTGTATGAAAGATTTCCCTTAGTTTTGCTTTGATTCTCTTCATAGCATGTTCCACCACCTGAGATACTGTTTTTTATTTAGTGTCTGTTTCTTGGCTTCTGGAAAATAAACTCCACGAGAGCAGAGAATTTGTTTTGTTCCCTGCAGTTTTCCCAGCGTCTAGCACAGTGCCTGGTGTATTATAGGTGCTTAGTAAACACTTACTGAATGAATGAATATACATGTTTTAATACTGGTAGATAATGTTTTCTCTCACCAGGTACCAGGTCATCAGTACACCATCTGATATTTTCATGGTGATGGAATATGTCTCAGGAGGAGAGCTATTTGATTATATCTGTAAAAACGGAAGGGTAAGCAGTTCTGATTTAATCCTGTGTATATTTTGTAATTCCCCTGATCCCTTACTAGCATCAAAATATCAGAAAGCAATTCTGTTAAGAGGTCTATTTTATAACCAGCTCCCTTGGTCTTGTATTTGCCTAGAATCATAGACTATTTAGAGCTAAGAAGCATCTTAAAGATTATCTCCTTAGCCTACTTACACAGATATGGAAACCAAGAGTCACAGTTTATTTATTTATTTTTTTAAAAATTAATTTAATTTATTTATTTACTTTTGGCTGAATTGGGTCTTCATTGCTGCGCGTGGGCTTTCTCTAGTTGCAGCGAACAGGGGCTACCCTTCGTTGTGTGCGTGGGCTTCTCATTGCGGTGGCTCCTCTTGTTGCAGAGCATGGGTTCTAGGTGTGTGGGCTTCTGTAGTTGTGACACGCGGGCTCAGTAGTTGTGGCTCGTGGGCTCTAGAGCACAGGCTCAGTAGTTGTGGTGCACGGGCTTAGCTGCCCCGTGGCATGTGGGATCTTCCTGGACCAGGGATTGGACCCATGTACCCTGCATTGGCAGGTGGATTCTTAACCACTGCTCCACCAGGGAAGTCCGTCATAGTTTATTTTTATTTATTTACTTTTTATATTTTGGTCATACTCTGCGGCACGTGGGATCTTAGTTCCCTGACCAGGGATCGAACCTGTGCCCGCTGCATTGGAAGCGCAGAGTCTTAACCACTGGACGACCAGGGAAGTCTGAGACTCACAGTTTATATATATGCTCAAGGTCACATAATTTATTAATGACAGAATTGGATTGAGACTCCAGAACTCACGATCTTCAGACTTTGCTTCTGGGGCATACAAATACTTTTAATATATATCTTAAATTATGTATGTAATCCTTAAAAAATATATTATTAAATACTTAAAGATCTAGGCCTTGCTAGTCAACCCTAGTCACATTTAAATTGCATTCATTTTTTGGTTTCAGAAATCTGATGTATCTGGAATAGTAAGAACAGGCTCCATGAAGGAGGTAGGAATTAGACTTAAGGAATTTAGAGTTGGAAGGAACTTTAGAAGACATTTTGAACAGTGTCTTAAGTTACAGATACAAAAACTGAACATTGACCCCTGCGCATACTTTTTCTTACACCCAGGGTATGTGGTATACAAAAACCTCTTTCTGGAAGAGCCATGTCAAGCACTGAGAAGCCAATTTTTTTCCCTCCCAATCTAACATTCTTTATATCATTCACTCATTTGTTCTATGTAGCATATCTTTACTTTCATCAAAATCATTAACCAAATTAATTTTGATTTTACCATTTCTTAACATGGTTCATTTCAATTTCAGGTATTCCACTTGTCTTTTCACTCCCTACTCCCTGCCCCCACAATCCCGCACAAATATCCTGCCTAGAAAAACGGAAACAGACACAAATTGAATTGGCATCTTGCTTTCTTATCTTTTGTTTTTCATGTCTTAATCATTTTGCTTTACATTATGGGGATTTTCCTCAATTTTATCTGTTGCATATTAAAATTCCAGCTGTTTTGTTTTGTTTTTTTTGCGGTACGTGGGCCTCTCACTACTGTGGCCTCTCCCGTTGCGGAGCACAGGCTCCGGACGTGCAGGCTCAGTGGCCATGGATCACGGGCCCAGCCGCTCCGCGGCACATGGGATCTCCCTGGACCGGGGCACGAACCTGTGTCCCCTGCATCGACAGGCGGACTCTCAACCACTGCACCACCAGGGAAGCCAGTTGTCTTTCTTTAAATAGCCTATTTTTGTTGTTGTTGTTCCACTGAGATAATAAATGTATCTGTCTGAGGATGACAATTAGTTTAAAATTTTTTTCTTCTTCTCTTCCCTGGATTGCTTCTGTACCTTCTCTGTTCCCTGCTCCCTGTTTTTTTCCTATTCATTTTATTGGTCTTTGTCTTTTGTGCATGACCCTTGCTCAGATACCTGGTGATTCTGGGTTGTCCACTCATATTTGAGAGTGAAATTCTAAATGCCAAGCTCATGAGGATGGAACTTATTAATTGGTGGGCCTTCCCATAGGTTGAATAGGTACGGACCTGTTTGTTTTACTAGGAAACACCAAATGTTAACAATTACAAATATTTTTCCTTGGATCAGAAAGTTGCTCCACAAGAAACCTTCCAGTTTCCTTGAGCGTGTTAGCTTAGCTGCCAGTGCTCTGCGAGCTAAATGGGGAAAGGCCCGCAAGCCTTACTGGTTAGTATGTTGACTTTCATTTTATCTCCATGTTTTCCTTCTGGTGCCTCATTCCTACTCTCGTGTCCTTGAAAACAGAGCTGGTTCAGCCTTATTAAAGAGTAAATCGTGGGTCTTATCCCCCAGTAAGGGTGAGCTTAAAACTTCTTTCTTCCGTCAGTTGTCCTGTTTTCAGTCCACTTCTCACTTCTACCTTCAGAAATTCCCAACACTTCCAATATCTAAGCCCTCCCAGGAGTCTGCGTGCAGATGAGTTTATCATTGATTTCCACCCCTAAAGGCTTATTAGATTTCAGCTTTTTGTGGTTGGCCAAGTCTTCATCACTGTTCATCTACTCTCTAGCTTAGTGACTCCTTGATTACTGCTGTCTGTTCTCTTGCTCTTTTGTCTTTATATGCTGTCATCTTAGTGATGTTTCAAGGAGTGGAGTACAAAGTTCCATCTGCCATGCTTAAATGGAAATATGCTTTGACTTTTCTAATCTTTCTTTGTAGACTTCCCCTCCTTGATCCTTTGTACTCTATTTATTATTAATAGAGTATAATTTTCATTTTTGTAGCCTATCTAGTTATTTTACCTCTTGTATTTTGCTTTATCAATTAAATTTTCTTCTCTTTCACATTTAGAACACATTCTTTTTTTCATTTAGTGTATTTGATATGAAGTCGTATTAAAAAATGAACCTATATTCTAGAAATAAAGGTATTAGATTGCTAATGCATTATTACTTTCTCTAGAGGAAGGGCATCTCTGAGTGCTTTGATAGTTTTGGTTTTGCTTTCAAAAGAAATTACTGGTTCATATTCCAGATTATCCATACCATTAAAGGTGTAGGAACCTGGTTTTAGAATGCTAATTTGTGACCTGTGGTAGAGAATTGCATATTAGAGTCCTTTGCCTAGAGAATTAATAGCTTATTTATGAAATATGACTTCTTGGGAGCAGGCATACCCAAGTAATGGCTTTCATTTATGGAAAAAACATCATAAAATAATAAAATATAGATAAATGGACAGAGAAGTTTTTAAAGAATATTTTTTAAAATGTAATTACAGCATAAGATGTAATTTTTCAGTAAGCATAGTAAAGATAAATGCTGTTATATTTTATAAAACAAATGAATTAAGGTTTTTCTTTTGTTAAAATTAAAACATCTTTTATTTCAGGAGATATGATAACATGGTTGCTTGCTAATTCATTAACACTGCTTAAATGTTGCTTTCTCATATAGTCCACAACAGTATTCCCCACCCCAGCGTAACTCTTTGTGCCCTTATCCTCCTTTGTTTTTCTTCAAAACACTCTTACTCCTTATATTTGATATTTATATGTTTATTGTCTATTTTCTTTAACTAGATTAGGGCCTTTTTTTAATTCATTGCTGTATCTTGAGTGTCTAAAACCGTGCATGGCACATTGAAGGTATTCAATAAATATTTGTTAAAGGAATCAAGGATTAAATATTTGTAATTTACAGGAGAAAACATGCCTACTTTCAGGTAGAAATTGAAATTATTTGAAATAGTGCATGAGATTAGGTGAAAAAAGTTATTATAGTCAAGAGAGTGATAATATTAGGAAGTTGAGTTACTGATTTGGGTTCTAAGACCCTCCTAGCATTTCCATTTTATGCTGCCTATATCTCCTCCCCGTTTCAAAAGTATCTCATGAGTGAGGTTCATTTGGAAGGTTTCTTGCATTTTCACAGTTTTATAGGTTGGAAAATTATAGGTAGAATAATTTCTTTTGAAAGACACACGTTTAAGTTGCCTCTCTACTTTTCTTAGCTGGATGAAAAAGAAAGTCGGCGTCTGTTCCAACAAATCCTTTCTGGTGTGGATTATTGTCACAGGCATATGGTGGTCCACAGAGATTTGAAACCTGAAAATGTCCTGCTTGATGCACACATGAATGCAAAGATTGCTGATTTTGGTAAGGATATTTTTATAGTTTCATATATTCATTATGTTTAACAAACATCAGTAGGATTCTTCAGATAACTTTTGCTTTTATATAATAGACTGAGTATCCCAAAGTAGCATATCCTCACCATTTGTATATGAGCTACAAAAAGGAGTAAAAATAAGGAATTCTCTTGGCTTTATGTCTTTAAAATTGACTTTTATGACATAGGCAAACAATTTAAATTGGCAGCATTAGCCACATCACTTGAAAAGAGACCATTATTTGTGAAGGACCATTATTTAACTATTTGCTAAATAGTGTTATCAATAGAACACACTGTTTCCAGTGTGTTCTTCTGATCAAGTTATGGAGCAAGAGGAAAGAGACTGGGCTGGAGTTACTCAAACTTTGAAAGCCAGAAGGCAAACCATATGAACAAAATTATTTTTAAAAAAAGAAAGTAAAATATTTTAAATAGAAAAGCATAGTTTCAGCTTGAGGAAAATTTAATGAATTTATTTTTCCTTTATTTCTTATATAAATTGCCACTGACATTATTAAACCTAAGATAAAAATGAATATCTACAAGTCTCTTTTTTTAGTTTCATTTCAAATCAGAGGAGATACTTATATTTTCTTAAGTTTTGTATATGTTTATATATTTTAATCTATAGAGATTCACTAAATAGTGCCCAACAGCTCTGAGCTACTGAGTGTTTTTTTGTAACTGACTAAATTATTTGACTTTCTTATTCTTTAGTTGTCATTATTTTTTATACATTGTATTTTTGAGGAGGCAGAGTTTTCTTTTTTTCTTTTTTTTTTTGGCCGCACTGCGCAGCTTGCGGGATCTTAGTTCCCCCACCAGGGATTGAACCCGGGCCACAGCAGTGAAAGCACCGAGTCCTAACCACTGGACCACCAGGGAATTCCCGAGTTTTCTTTTTGTAGTAGAGCTATGAAGGAACTTTGATATTAAAAATTATTATTTTTTAAAAATTTTTATTTATATATATATTTTTGCAGTACGCGGGCCTCTCACTGTTGTGGCCTCTCCCGTTGCGGAGCACAGGCTCTGGACGCGCAGGCTCAGCGGCCATGCTCACGAGCCTAGCCGCTCTGCGGCATGTGGGATCTTCCTAGACCGGGGCACGAACCTGTGTCCTCTGCATCGGCAGGCGGACTCTCAACCACTGCGCCACCAGGGAAGCCCTATTATTTTTTTTTAAAGAATCAGAATGGAGGTTAATAGAAACTTTGAATTTTAATTCGGTTCCACATTTTTTTCTAGTAATTTCTATATTAATAAAACTTAAACATGCCCAGTTTATTGTATTAAGCAAAATAACCAATAGCTTAATACGTACTCATTAAACTCCAACAATGCACTAACTTTATATGTTGAAACAGATTACAGATTTTATGGCATAAAGGCAAAATATTTGGGAACAATAAAGACTATAGGATTCTGTTGAAGCAAAGAACAAAATGATGATTTATCACTTTAATGCAAACTCAATTTTATTGTTTAATGGAATTTTGTTTTTATTTTTGTTCTTGGGAAATCTTGAGCAGTGGATTTTGTGCATTTTCAGGTCTTTCAAACATGATGTCAGATGGTGAATTTTTAAGAACAAGTTGTGGCTCACCCAACTATGCTGCACCAGAAGTAATTTCAGGAAGGTAGTGTTTGCCACCTCCTCCCCGCCCAATATATTTGTAATTGTCTTCTTTTCCTAGACTTTGTTAGTCTATAGTGTAATATTCAATTCTATTGAAAGGAATTTAAAGCTTATTTTTTTCTTATCCAGAAGGTATTCTATTTTAAGAATAAAACATAAGTGAATAAGGATTAAGGACTCCACTTATTGAGGAGGATGTTGGTTTGCAAGTCAAAATTATATTAGTTAGATGAGAGTACTCTCGTTTTTTCCCCTGGTGGAAGAAACTGAAGGTTTAAAACTAGCAAGTTTTAAAGGTGAGACATTAAAAACTTGAAATATCTAGTAGTAAGAAATAGTGTACTATTTGCTTAGATGAAGAATTAAAAGTGTAATGGGTAGCTTTAATTTTTCAAACTAGCTTTAGCTTTTACGATAACGTGCCTTGGGGAATTGGACTGAAGTATTGATAAAGTCCTCAGATTTTATTTAATTTTCATTTTTTAAATCTTCTAGAGACTGAAATATTTTAAGAATTCTAATCTCCCAATTTGCTAACCGCCAGCATTGAGAACATGAGGATCTTAGTATAGGGCAGCTTTTCGGATAGTTTAGATGACAGGAAAATTTAATTTTTTGAAGAGTAACTGTTCTTCACTATACTACTGAAAGTGAAAACAAAGAAGCTAAAGTTTGTTTACTAGTTTTTATAATTAACTTTTAATAACTTTTCATTCAAACCATGTTTCTTTGTTTGAATGTCTTACATCCTGATTAATTTAGAATGCGTAAATAGAGTAGTATTTTCTTTCTATTTTCATAAGCTTGCTTGCCTAGACTGCTCAGAGAAATTATATTTGTGTTAAGGCATGGTTATGAGTAAGGCAGAAATATCTAATTTTAGATTTATCGTAAGATCATCATTACCTTTTTATATTAACTTAATGTTTAAATTATTATTTCATGAGGGTTGTCTAATTATTTGGGGAAGAAAACAATTTAGGACCTGGATACTGGGGGCAGTGTTAATTAAATAAACAAAAAGAAATGTAATTGTGCATATATGTAATGGGCCATTACTGAAGTCTAATTTTCCCAGTTTGCATAAGGTCTTTCTGTGAGGTCTAGATGTATGGAAACTTTTACTTTCAAAATAGTATATATTGATCAGTTCAATAATTTATTTGACCAATTTAAAGAAATCCTTTCCCTGAAGCCAGACTTTGAATGTGTTATCTAATTAGTCAGTAGCTAGTTAAGTCAGTGGGTTACAGTGTATTGCAAATAAGAGTTTAAAATCTGCGAATTAGTTAGCTGGGCTTCATTCTACAGCCTCAGGCCCCTTTTACCTTGGTATGAGGTCTCGGGTTATTTCGGAGAGTGGCTTTAAAGTCAGAACATTCTCACTTGATGGAAGATTACTTAATCTCTCCTCTGTAACCAAAAAACAATGGTTTTAAATTCAGTAATGATATGTTTGTTCAAAGTTTGGCCCTATTGATTGGATATCATGAGGACCCTTGTGAGGTAGTATGGACAGAATTTTAGCTATAGTTTGTAACTTAAAAAAATTCTTAATTTTTGTTTTCAAAGATAATACTGATAGAATTAGTATAGAATCTGTATGTGTAGTACACAGCAGTGACTTATAGAAACCATATTCTGACTAATAATCCTTTATGAAGTATCTATATTTAAAATGATTAATTGATTTACTCTTTAAGTTACTAATGATTGTTTAATCCAATTGATATTTCCTGTTACAGATTGTATGCTGGTCCAGAGGTAGATATATGGAGCAGTGGGGTTATTCTCTATGCTTTATTATGTGGAACACTTCCATTCGATGATGATCACGTGCCAACTCTTTTTAAGAAGATATGTGATGGGATCTTTTATACCCCTCAGTATTTAAACCCTTCTGTGATTAGCCTTTTGAAACATATGCTGCAGGTGGATCCCATGAAGAGAGCCACAATCAAAGATATCAGGTGATAAAGCAACTTGATTATCAGATCTAATAGTATCAGTGATATAAGTGAAAGAAAATTTTGCAGAACAGTATGTACAATGTAATCCTGTTTTTATGTTAAAAATAGTGTATAGACTCATTTATTTTATTTTGATATTTAAGAACACATACTAACCTGGCTGCTTTAGGGAAGTAAGATTGGTAGGAGGAAGGGCTTTCACTTTTTTGCTTTTGTTTCTTTATTTCTTTTGAAATTGTAGCAGTGAACATTATATTACTTTTTTTTTTATTCCATACATCTACAAAGTTGCTTTAATGAAATTCCGAATACAATATTTTTTATTAAAGTAAATGTGTATACTGTAACTAAAATAGAGGGGAATTCACTCTTAGCTAAGTATTGAATAATATACTTGGGGTTCAGTAAGGAGAATATAATCTCTTCTAGGCATTTCAAACAGGATAATATCTGATCAGAAAAATAGGTGCTTACAAAATACGGTGGAGGAGTTAAAGTCAGAAGTGGGGGAAGGGTGCTTTGATCTGTCAGTTTTGTCACTCCTCACTAGTTCTTAGGACACCAGTAAGTTACTTTTTTTTTTTTTAACTTTTTTTAAAATTCAAACAGAAAGTCACAAAAATTATAATCATCCTCATCAGTTCACTCAGTCCCATGTAATTATTTTTTTTTTCATCTTGATCTTTTGTTAGCACTTTTATGAATTCATCAGTTTTCCATTAGAGTTCTGAAAATGCTTATTCATTCAGTTCAGCAGTATAGTCAGTTACCAGAAACCTGTACTTGTCAGTGTATTACTTTTTTTTTTTTTTTTTTTTTTTTGCGGTACGCGGCCCTCTCACTGTTGTGGTCTCTCGCGTTGCGGAGCACAGGCTCCGGACGCGCAGGCTCAGCAGCCATGGCTCACGGGCCCAGCCGCTCCGCGGCATGTGGGATCTTCCAGGACCGGGGCATGAACCCGTGTCCCCTGCATCGGCAGGTGGACTCTCAACCACTGCACCACCTGCGAAGCCCAGTGTATTACTTTTTAATTTAAAAAAAGAGCTAATAAAAAGGACCCTGGTTGGATATTAGATTTGGTAGTGATTCTTTAAGATTTTCTATAGTATGCTTCATGTTTGACTTTTACATATTCTCATGGGGACTAATATTTTTTCGTAGTAAATTTCTGTGTTGCTATTTGAGTTCTGATCTTATGAATTATTGTATTTTCCCCTTTTGTTCATCTCAGGGAATGAGAAAATTTTAATTCAATCAATGACATGTTTGTTTTTGTAGTAGTATACATTGAATTACATATGAAATTACTGTTTTGTAGGTAAAAAAGTCCATCAATTTTACCAGTTACATATGGTTCCACGGAATAGTTTAAATAAGGCAAAAGCGATGATGACAAATCTCCTTCTCAAATTTGGGCAGGTCATTTCTGATGAAGATTTTTTTAAAAACTGCAAACTTTGTTTCTTCTACCATCATTTTTCTTTCCTTTTTTTCCCTTATGGAAATTTCTCTTTTGGTCTTCTGACGGCTAGACAGCACACTTATCTGAGATGGAGGGCGAAGGAAGAAAGAAATCAGACGTATACCTGGGAATAGTAAAGAACAAAGCATTAGGATAATGAAGAAGAAAGAAAGATCATATGTAGAACTTAAAGCTTGATTCCCAAAATAGATAACTAATAAGGACCTACTATAGCACAGGGAACTCTATTCAATACTATGTAATGACTTATATGGGAAAAGAATCTAAAAAAGTGGATATATGTATATGTATAACTGGATTCACTGTGCTGTACGGCAGAAAGTAACACAACATTGTAAATCAACTATATTCCAATTAAAAAAAGAAGAAAAGAAAAAAGCTTCATTCCTTTCCATTTACTCCATATGCTGCAGACTAGCTAAAAAACAGACTGTGAGTGGCGGGGCATGACTTTACCACTAGAGGAGAAGGACTAGTCATTCTGTAAAATTTATATTTCAGACTATCTTAGTGAGAGGTGCTTTTTCTTGTGTTTTACATGTTTTTTCCAATTTAAATGAAATATGTGACAATTGGAAAAGACTTGGAAAACACGAAAAAAATTAGAGAAGAGAATTAAAGTGATTTTTAATTCCATTACCCAGAATATAATCATTGTTCTTTTGGGTGTTTTCCTCTCTTAATGTTTTTAGTTTTAGCATATTTTTTTTTACATAGTTCAAGTCAAAAATATCCTTTTATATATGAAGTTAGGAAATCCTCAGTTCCTTCATTAAAATAAGGGGATATTATCTTCACAGAGTTGTTTGAAAATGAGGTGAGATAATATATATGAAGTGTTTAGCCTAAAATCTACCACATAGTAAGCACTCAATGAATAACAGTTGTCTATTTTTGTTGTTGTTATATATTTTGTCACTTAACATTATATCCAAAGAGTATTATAATGAATCCACAGACAAATTTTGTTCTCTTTCTGAGCTGGAAATAACATGGTCTTTGCCATTGCCATTTGTTCCAAAACTTTAAAGTGTAGACACTTTGTTTCTGGTTGCTCCAGCAGTGTTTTCTCCCTCTTAAAATCAGAGGAAGGCTGGAGAATTTCCCTTAACATATACAATGAAATGTGAGCCAGAAGAGGAAAATCTCAGTTTTAAAAAAATGACAGGGCTTCCCTGGTGGCGCAGTGGTTGAGAGTCCGCCTGCCGATGCAGGGGACACGGGTTCGTGCCCCAGTCCGGGAAGATCCCACATGCCACGGAGTGGCTGGGCCCGTGAGCTATGGCCGTTGAGCCTGTGCGTCTGGAGCCTGTGCTCCGCAACGGGAGAGGCCACAACAGTGAGAGGCCCGCGTACCGCAAAAAAAAAAAAAAAAAAAAATAATAATACAGTATGAGTATAAATATAAATGAATTCATATCCTAAATTCCCCCAAACTGTTACTTTCAGTCTCATCTCTCCTCAAAGTCCTTCTGACCCCTGCCATTTTCTCTCAGGGAACATGAATGGTTTAAACAGGACCTTCCAAAATATCTCTTTCCTGAGGATCCATCATATAGTTCAACCATGATTGATGATGAAGCCTTAAAAGAAGTATGTGAAAAATTTGAATGCTCAGAAGAGGAGGTTCTCAGCTGCCTTTATAACAGAAATCACCAGGACCCTTTGGCAGTTGCCTACCACCTCATAATAGACAACAGGAGAATAATGAATGAGGCCAAAGATTTTTACTTGGCAACAAGCCCACCAGATTCTTTTCTCGATGATCACCACTTGACCCGGCCCCATCCTGAAAGAGTACCATTCTTGGTTGCTGAAACACCAAGGGCACGCCATACCCTCGATGAATTAAATCCACAGAAATCCAAACACCAAGGTGTAAGGAAAGCAAAATGGCATTTGGGAATTAGAAGTCAAAGTCGACCAAATGATATCATGGCAGAAGTTTGTAGAGCAATTAAACAACTGGATTATGAATGGAAGGTAAGAAAGAAAGAGCATTCTGATTATTAGCACATTTGACAAACCTGTAGTCTATATAATGTTTTATAGAAGAATTCCTTTTGACTTTGTTTTTCTCCATACCATATGCTAGGTTGTAAACCCATATTATTTGCGTGTTCGAAGGAAGAATCCTGTGACAAGTACATTCTCCAAAATGAGTCTACAGTTATACCAAGTGGACAGTCGAACATACTTATTGGATTTCCGTAGTATTGATGGTATGTACGTCACACAGAACAACATAGATGACATATTAGACCTTTTTACCTAATTTGGCATTTTAGTAAATCTTTGATTCTTTTGAAGCTTCTTGAATTGTTCCTAGTAATTCAATAGCAAAAGAACATAGAATATAAGATTTTGTGCCTTTGTTGACGTGAACATTTGTGTATCTTGTGAATAGTTTATTGTCCTTTTAAGATTATCTTCTAAAATCCTTAAAGCCTGATACAGCCTGATCCTAAAGTGATAGTTTCTACTACATTTCTGTTTTTTGTAGTTCATTTTGGTAAGATAAAATATTTTATTTAGAATAAATGTTGACTTCTAGTAAATGGTGCAAAATCATACCATGGTTTGAAATGTACATTAATTCAGATCTCCCATGCATATACACTATTTTTTTTTTTTTTTTTTTTGCGGTACGCGGGTCTCTCACTTCTGTGGCCTCTCCCGTCGCGGAGCACAGGCTCCGGACGCGCAGGCTCCGCGGCCATGGCCCATGGACCTAGCCGCTCCGTGGCATGTGGGATCTTCCCGGACAGGGGCACGAACCCATGTCCCCTGCATCGGCAGGCAGATTCTCAACCACTGTGCCACCAGGGAAGCCCCGACTCTTAAAACTAATTTACCTTATCTACTAAAAAGCCTGATGGAACACATTTGACTCATAATTCAAATAAATATCAATAATAATTCTACCCCAGCATTATGAAAGGCTATAGCTGTGTGTGTGTGTGTGTATAAACGTTCTCTCACAAACAGAACCTTTTTTAAAAAAATAATTATTTTTGGCTGCATTGGGTCTTCGTTGCTGCGCGCGGGCTTTCTCTAGCTGCAGCAAGCAGGGGCTACTCTTCATCGTGGTGCACGGGATTCTCACTGTGGTGGCTTCTCTTGTTGCGGAGCGCGGGCTCTAGGAGTGCCGGCTTCAGTAGTTGTGGCACGTGGGCACAGTAGCTGTGGCTCGTGGGCTCTAGAGCACAGGCTCAGTAGTTTTGGCACACGGGCTCAGTAGTTGTGGCTTGTGGGCTCTAGACAGCAGGCTCAGTAGTTGTGGCGCACGGGCTTAGTTGCTCTGCAGCATGTGGGATCTTCCAGACCAGGGCCTGAACCTGTGTCCCCTGCATTGGCAGGTGGGTTCTCAACCACTGCGCCACCAGGAAAGCCCCCCAGAACCTTTAATTAAGTAGAAGTTTATGGCAATTCTTCATTGGCCAAATCAATTGAATTAAGATATGTTGCCACTTTTGTTCATTTAAGATTATATGGAATTATTAGATGAGATTTACCTGTGAATTTTTTGTCTTCTTTGTAAACTCAAAGATAGTACCTACACAGTATCAGAAAGACACAGTTTTGAGCTATGATATGTTGGCTAAACCTGTTTGTCTATGTCTAGATGGTATTTTTCTTCTAACACTTACTAACGCAGTCTGAGATACAGAATGGGTTTTATTTTTTTCCGTTATATTTGGATTAAATTCATGAACCTTGGGGCTTCCCTGGTGGCGCAGCGGTTCAGAGTGCACCTGCCGATGCAGGGGACAGGGGTTCGTGCTCTGGTCCGGGAGGATCCCACATGCCGCGGAGCTGCTGGGCCGGTGAGCCATGGCCGCTGAGCCTGCGCGTCCGGAGCCTGTGCTCTGCAACGGGAGAGGCCGCAACAGTGAGAGGCCAGCGTACTGCAAAAAAAAAAAAAAAAAAAATCATGAATCTTAGGTTTATTAGTACCTGGGTTTACCAATTGAACGGACATTTACTGTTTTTATATTGTGTTCCCAACTTAGGTTTTCCTTGATTTTTGTTCATTGGAATTGTTGTTCTTTTTTAAGATCTTAAATCAAATATGAAGACAAAGTGGGAGAATGAAGAGCACCAAGATGAGAGTTAGGAGACTTGGGTTCTAGATTTACCTCTCTGTTCATTTGTCACTTAACTCTTAAGGGGTTTATGTTTTCTTATCAATAAAATGAGGAGTTAAATGAGATGATTTCCAGGGTTGAAATTTTAAGTGCATTTATTCTATGATTTTAATATAGAAAGACTGACTTTTATTGCTAGGGAATGATGTTTATTAAGCCTCATGATTAGTTTCTTGGGCTCTCTTAATCCTGGATTGCAAGACTGATGAGTAGCCAAATATGTACCCAATCTTAATAAGTCATTAGGGGAATGCATTGCTGTGTGTAAAAAAGGCAAGTGGCATAATACAGATTCATTGCTTCTATTTTAGGAGGTATTCAAAATAAACATGCTCTTGATAGCTGGTCAGTGATCTCACTTAAAGAAGCAAATTAAATACTATTAAAATTTTCGGGAGGGTGTCATGGATTATAATAAATTGAATTTTTTTTTTACCCAGAGGAAATTACTGAAGCCAAATCAGGGACTGCTACTCCACAGAGATCGGGCTCAGTTAGCAACTATCGAGCTTGCCAAAGGAATGATTCAGATGCTGAGGCTCAAGGAAAATCCTCAGAAGCTTCTCTTACCTCATCTGTAACGTCACTTGACTCTTCTCCTGTTGACTTAACTCCAAGACCTGGAAGTCACACAATAGAATTTTTTGAGATGTGTGCAAATCTAATTAAAATACTTGCACAGTAAACCTAAAACTTTGCTTATTTCTTTGATAGCAATAAGCATGCATAATAAATCATAGCCAAATGCTTCCATTTATAATCAAGTTATACATAATTATAACTGAGGGTTGGCCTTTCGGAATGCAGTTTGCACAGGGACTGGAACATGATTAATAGTTAAAAGCATAATGTGCAGAAATGAATTAAGATAATTTTGTTCATTGTTCAGTAGGCATATAGAATAATATAATATACACAATGAATTATAGTTCTCTCAGGCTCACTTGATTTTTGGCTATTTTATATTTAGTGTATACAGGGCTTTGTCAAATATTAATTTACCATAAAGGCCTTCATATATTAATTATGTGTTGATGTGTTATATATTTGCTTCATAAATTTATTCAATAAATATTTGCCTAGAATCCCCAGAGAACTTTATAGGTGATTTTGTTTTCTGGGCTCCTTAAATAGCAAGTATCTTCAACAGTAGGGACAGCCTGGATGATTCTTCCATATCCCCTCAATATTCTTATTATTCTGTAGTATATGGTAAGTCACCTTAAAGATATTGGACACATTTAAATTTTTTTCTTTCGTTTGTTAAGTCCAAAAACACACAGAACTTATATATTCAGATACTCTAGGCACTAAGTTTAATTTTACAATTTGTCCCACTATATTCTGTACATATATTGCTCTTTTTGTCACAAGAGCTGTGTTGCATATACTGTAAATAAATCATGCTGGTTTTGCCAATATCACAAAGTCCTCTGCTCATCATGTCAGTCAGTATTAAATGTATGCAAAAATTTCTAGTCATTCAATCATGTATCTTTTAAATTGATTCAGTGCATAGAACATGTCTTGCAAACTATTTAAATACTCAGATATGACTTTTTTTCCTAGACTTCATTATGGACATTTTTTAAAAGAAAAGTTGAAAGGCTGTAAGGTGATCACATGTGTATCTACCACTTAGATTCAACATTTGTTAACATTTTGCCATATATGCTTTATCTATATCTGTATATAGATAGTTATATATATATGTGTGTGTGTGTGTGTGTGTGTGTGTGTATGCTTTTTTCCCCTGAACCATTTGGATTTTGCAGATATATTCATCACCCCTCAACACTTAAAGCATCTCCTAAAAAAATGATGACATTCTCCTAAAAAAACCCATAATACCATTAAAAATTAATAATTCTCTAATGCCATCTAATCATGCATATTTAGATTTCCCGTTGTACTACAAATTTATTTCAAACCAGGCTCCAATTAATGTTTATACATTGCATTTGGTGTCTCCTTCATCAGCTATTACTTTATTATTGTTTTGATAAAATATGGAACAGATCAGTTAGTTCTTCTAAATAGTAACATTTGCTTTGGATTTTAATTACTTTTTAAAAAGTAGCATTATGGAAACTGCCTAAAGTTGCTTAATCTTCCTAAGAACTCTGATTTATATTTTCTTTCTCTTGCTCTTAGTATAATGCATTACATAATAGGTGTAAGAAAAAAATTTAGTCACCTCAGATAAAATTCGTATCATGTGTATGGTAATAAAAAATTACTGTGTCACCCATAATTGCCTTATACTATATTTTAACTTCAAGAAGAATTTTTTGGTATTATTTTTCCATTGCAATGGAACTATCTTTTTTTCTCTTTTAAGACTCTTTGTATTGTAGTATTGTTTTTGGCACCTCTGTAACCAGATGATAATGTACTCAAATGTCATGATAGCTTGCATAGTTACTGTAGTTGTAGATTTGGCTCCAGTACCCCTAGAAACATGCACTGAATTGAAAAGAAAAACCGTGCTTCCTTTTGTCCAGGGCTTATTCTATTCAACTTAGAATCTGAAAGCTGTATAAAATTATAGGAGTTCCATTTAAATATAAGTTCAAACTGTATTTATAACTTGTATGTGGCCCTCTGTTTTGAGGATATTGACTTCATGTAGGCTCTAAATGCAGCATTATGTTCCTAATGTTAAGAACAGAAGACTGTATTTTTAAAGCTACAGATTTGTATATAGAACTAAGACATCGTTGTAATGTCTCTATAACCTGTTGTGGGGAGCAGGGAAAAAAAGAGGAACCAATTAAATAGGACCTTCTAAAAATTGTTAATTTTGTAAACTGCTTCTTTTAAGTTATTGTGGTTCCTTTTAGTTACTGAGTTTTATTTTGAAGATATTTAAATATTGCACTTGTACAAATAGTATAATAAATGCACAGACTATTGCAGTAAATTCTTTTTTTAAGCTGGGATATTTGAAATGACAACTTTTGGTTGAGTATGTCAAGGTTGCATCAGAATTTTCAGAAATTTACTGTGGTTTGCAAATTCTTACTAATTGAAGATGTAAGGGAGTCAATGCAAATGATTTTTAATCTTTTTTTATTATCTTTTCAGCAATTTATATTTTTTGTGATTTTATGCAACCATATTTTTACTTTGTCTTGACAACTGAAAGATGTATAAGGTTTTTGCCAGAAATGTACTGTATACATAGTTTTAAATATAACAGATTTTACTGATATGTAAAATTTTTGCCATTAAAATAAATGATTTCTCACTGAGAGGAACTTTTCTACCAGGTTGGGGGATATGGGAGCTTAATATATCATATCTAATTTAAAATAATTTCACTGAAATAAACTCCATTGCTTTTACTTTGATTATATTTTTTCTTTGGATGGTTCTGTAGTTTTTCAGAGTTTTAAATGATTTTGTACAAAACGTCCTGCCCTCTCACCCTGCCCCCCCCCCCTACTTTTTGACCTTGTAGTGATACCATTCACACTGAATTAATGACTGGTGGACTATGGGTGGATGTAGAACTCCATGAACCTTTGGAATGAAAGAAAAAAAATGTATTTAAATCTTTTCCCTTTAACTCCTTCCATCTCCCCCATCCACAACAGAAATCATATTTTCATCATGAGTTCTCTCACTAGACGAATGAAAGTCCACATAAAACATAACTATAAATTGGTAGTATGGTAGAAATCAATCTTTGTGGTACAATATTTCTGAGACTTGTTCATGTATGTCTTGACCAGAGTATATTTAAGGATACAATTTCAAATACTTTGATTTGGAAAACGGATAATAAAGAAAAACATCATTTTTCATCGGCTTACAATGTGCTTAACTTTTTTAACTTCTGGGAAAACTACATGGAAAAAAAAGAGGCACTTGTTATGGCTGACCATCTGCACTTTTTAAACAATGTGCCTAAAGTATAGTGCTTGAACAAATTTTAGCACTTGAACGTGGTGATTTTTGCCTCATCTAAATTAGTGAGTTTTTGTTTCATCTAAAAATTAACCACCTGAACAAAATATTAAGTTATATACAATAAAATTCAGAGCAATTATCTTTGGCCGCTAACATTAGATTTGGTTAGAATTCCACTCCTGTTAGAATTCAATCAGTATGAAATCTTATACGGCGTTGTTGGCAGGGCTTGTGTTAGATTGCTGACATTCTGAATCCTTAAAATAGCTTGATAATTTTAACAGAACACAGTACTAGACTGTCATGAACAGCACATAGATTGTTCTTTTAGGGAACTTAATTACTCTTAAGTAACCTGACTGAACAAAATTGTACAAGAAATTCTCTTGTCTGAAAAATAGTTATTGAACTGTTCTATTTATTGTAAACAAATGGGCTGTTCTATTTATTGTGGATGATAATAAACATTAACTATGACAAATGTAGAGGATTTCTAGCAACTTGGAAGATGATCATGTTGTCTATACAGACATCATGGGAAATTATTAAATATATAAATAGATGCATTATGATCACAGACCAAAGTAAGTAGGAAAGTGGTGGGTGAAGTGTGAAAACTTAGTGTTGGAGGTCGCCTTTACTAGGGTAGAGTGGGTCAAGATTAAGTTATTTGAGAGATTTAGGAAAGACTCCTTTTAGAAAGGGGTACAGCTTCGAGCACCGTTTAATTATTTTACTCTGCAAACTATATCCCCTCATAAGGCAACTATGAACCAAGAAGCACTATGAATGTGACCATAAGGCATAAATCCTGCTCTGAATGCCTTGTTAGGGAGATATATATATTTTAAAGAGTTTTATAGAGGTATAACATATACAGAAAAGTGCACAAATCATAAAATATTTGGCTTGCTGTATTTTCAGTGTTTTAGGTTTGCAATGAACATGGCCATGTAAACCTCTAACCCAGATGAAGTAACATTGCCACCACCTTAGTAGTGTCTTTTTTATTAATATCAGAAGTGATATAATATCAGAAGTGGTATACTATCACTTCTGCCCTATCCTACAGGCCACACAGAACAATCCTGGTATGATGTAGGAAGGAACTACACAAGAGTATGAATGCCAGAATTAGAGATCATAGGTGGCTATCTTGGAGGTTGGCTACCATAATTGCGTATTGCTCATTTTGAAAAAACTGGTTCACTTCCACAGTTCTTACCAATGTTGAAACATTTAATCCAACAATATAAATAAAAATCGCATCTGATACCACCACTGATCTCACTGGAAAAATCTGAAAGTACTGGGAAGCTGGCAAGCTCACTGTGGCAAATACATGTTTTCCAGAATGATGATTTTTGCTTAAATTCTTGAATTTTATCATTGGTAACTGTCGATTGTTTTCCTTGATGTAACAGGCTCCCTTTGTTCATTTTCACGAAAAGGCCTGTCAGACCCAAGCCTGAAAACCGGCAGGGGTGTCAGCCCTTCTAAGTAAAAATTGTATTCCACAAAAAAAGCATCTACTTCAGTTTATAAAGCAATTTCACGAGTGCTTTTATCTTGAGACATCATACTTCAATATACAGCAAAAGTACTTTGTACCTCCCATTTTTGTCACACAATATTAAAAAAAAATGTGTGTACTCAAGGGTCATTTTAATAAAATAATTTTTACTGCTTCTTCAAGGACATTGAGGGACTGCCTCTTCTTTTTCTTACAATGAGTGTGTACAGTGGTGGAGAATACAATGGCTACTAGTACAGCTTGGCAGCATCGCCCTGATTCGGGCTGAGGTGCCAGTGGTTTTAGCCACCATTGCTTTTGCACTCTCAGCGCAAATGTCAACATTGTGAAAAAGGTAAATGACGTCTTCATGTTAGTATGAAAACAGGGATAGTTTTGACTTTAAAAGGATCTTGACGACCCTCAGGTCTGAGGATCACCTTTGGAGAATCCTTGCTTCCTATCAGTGGTTCTCAATGGGGTAGGGGTGGGGGGTCCATCTTTTTCCCAGGGACATTTTCTCATGTCTGGAGACATTTTTGCTTGTCACAGCTGGTGGGGTGGGAGTGGATGCTAATGGCATCCAGTGGGTAGAGCCCAGGGATGCCGCTAAACACTCTGCCCTGCACAGGAGAGGCCCCCTTCTCCCAACAAAGAATCATCCCGTTGGAAAAGCTACAGCCTTGAGGTTAAGAAAACTGGTCTACAAAAATGATCCACAGCGACATTAAGAAATCAAAACGATCTTAATTTTTCAATTTCCTAAACACTTCCCCGTACTACATGTCCCCACTTTTTTAAAATTTTCAAGACAGCTACTTTCGGGCCATAATTCTTTCTTCTTTAGAGAAATTGAGTCCAACTTTTTGCGGGTTTTTTTCCCCAACGGTTGAGCCACGGCCGTACCCTTTTTCACTCGGGTTTGCCTCTGTCGTCAGCGTCTGGACGACCTCATCAACTAGGTTGTAAACTCCTTTAGGGAGAGTCGTGAGTCAATGCTCTGGATTCCCCCCAAATCGTTTTCCCGGGCCTCTTCTCCTTTACCTGCTGACTGGATGGACCTCGTGGTATCGCCAGGGCTGTCCTCTCCGCGCGCACTCAGCCGGCGCAGCCGCAGTTTCCCGCACTTCCGAGTTGTGGGCGCCCACGCGCCGACGCTCTCGTCTGCCACTAGAGGGCGCTCCCGGCCCGGGCGGCCCGGACTACCAGCCTCGGAGGGTAATAATGGGGTGGGGGCGGCCGCAGTGACTTCTGGGATTTGTGGTCCCGGGGAAAGGATTGCGGAAGAGAAAAGCGCTGAGTCGCCTCTTCCCTGCCAGCTTCTCTGGACTGTTCGCACGCCCCAGATCGGGCAACCCCTATCTTGGGACACCCTGCACCTACTGCAAGCAGGTAGGAGGTCGGGCGTGGTAATTTCCGTTTCCGGTGGGCAAAGGGCAAGCGGAATGTAAACACGGGACCCGAGGAGTGGTCATCAGGTAACAGGGGTTACGGGTCTGTGGTGGAAGCGGGAGGAAGTTGAGGAAAGCGAGGCTGGTGGGTCTTGGGGTAACGGGAGAAAGGAGCTTCAGAAGTCGGAGTTGAGGCCCACCGCGGGTGTGGCAGAGCCTGGACGCTAAGGTTGGTCTCTAGGGACCAGCAAGTCTGGGGATCGGGCCCTCCCTGGCACCCGCGCCCGGGGCGGCTTCCGAGGCGGGCGGTGCGGCTTTGACCCGTCCTGAGAGGCGGGAGGAGCGGAAGCGAGCTGGCTTTGCCCCCAGCGTGGCAGGGGCCCGCGGCCGCGGGCGGGGCTGTGAACTCGCGGGTGACGTCCTGAGCAGCCTTTATGAACTTCGCTCTTCTTTACTGTTGTGCAAAATGAGGGGAAATCGCTAATGCTGTTTTCTCCTGTGCGGTAACATTTTCGGGTAAATCGGTTCTTGAATTCCTCACCTCTGACTACATCCCTATACCCGGAAGGATGCTGTTTTCATTACCTGTTTGTGTTCATCAGGTTTCTCGTCTTGGGTGCTGCATTTTACGTCTCAGTGAGGAGAATCTCTAGCTTGTGGCAGGGTATAATGTCTGTATTATTAGTTGCCACACTTCTTGGTCTCTCACATTGCCAACTTGGAAACTTGAAGCCACGAAACTTAATCATCCTCACCCTTGTCTCCTTTAGGGACAGTCATAAATACAAGACTTCTTTCTTATCTTGACTTACTCTGTTATCTCGTGAGACCTTCCTAACGATTCATTCTCTCATGTTGTTCTCTTTCTGGGCCTCCGGACTTGTGTTCCTTAGTAACAACACTTACATTTTCAGCCATTTCTTGGTTCTTTCCCTAAGTTACTTGCAGTCATCTTTAAACAGAGGAAACTCATTCTTCTTTATTATAATGGGTCTGGGGAGAGAGTTTGGCATTGTCCTGATTCCCTAGTATAGCTTATAATCCCTTACTCCTACAGGCTTTTCTAGAAATCTCTGCTCCTGTGGAAAGCATGTGGTTACCCGTATCAACCTGTACATTTCTTGATTGCTGTAATTTATTGGCACTTTGTCATATTCATTAAGAACTTAGGTACATGACCCACAATTTTCTTACCCCTCCAAAATCTGCCATTATCTTGGGTCTTTCCATGTTGGTGACCTCATACCCAACCTCAGTTTTTTTGTCTCCTTCATTCTAGTGGTTATTTATACTTTACTGCAGCATGTGTATCAGTGATAAAGATCTTAATATCTGCTAGAACTTACTTGCTATTTCATTTCTCTCCCTCCCTTACTCCCACAATGCCCATTCTTTGATAGTTTTATGGAGACCTCTGCTTCATTGCTTTTCCTTATCTCGATAGTTGATCAGTCAGTTGATCATAATCTTCTTGGGGTTATAGGCTCCTTTAAGAATGGAATGAAAGCTTAGAGACTCTTGTGCAGATTGCACACAAGCATATAAAAATGTATATAGAATTCCAAGGGTTTCTCAGTATCTTTAAACCCATCCATGTAACTAGCAAGAGCTCTCGATCCCTCAGCAAATCCCTTCTCTAAATAAATATTTGTTCAATTCTTCCAGGGTTTCCTTTAACTTTGTTCCATCAGTTATGCTGTCTCGCTTAGCCCTTATATTTGTATATTATTGAAGATTTACAAAATAGTTTAACATTTCTTATCATTCTGATTAACCCTATAGTTCTGTGAACTAAGTCATTTCCTAAGTTTGAATCTTTCAGAAACTTTTTATGGAAAATTTCAAACATATATGAAAGGAGAGAGGAAAGTACAGAGAATCCTGTGTACTCACCACCTAACTTCATCGCTTATCAACTCAAAAGCAATCTTTTTATCTATATCTCTCTTCTATTGCACTCCCCACTCCCGCTGATTACTTTGAAGCAATTCCTAGATATCGTGTAATTTCATGTAAAATATTTTAATATGTATTCCTAAAAGATAAGCACTCTTTTTGTCAACATAATCGCAATACTGTTATACCAAAAAAAAGGCGGAACTTCTTACTATTATCAAATATGAAATCATTGTTCTGATTTCCCCTATTATTTCATAAAGGTTTCCTCCCCATTGGCTTGTTTGAACCTGTAGCTAAGCAAGCTCCACACATTATATTTGATTTGTGTGTTTCTTAAGTCTCACTTTTCTTTTTTTCTTGAAGAAACCTGGCAGTTATTTCTTGAAGAAGCCAGTTTTTTCTTTAGTTTCTGTTTCTTGCTGTCTGCATCTCTGACATCTTATTTGGCGTGCTCATCTGTATCCCATATTTCTTGTAAACTGGTAGAGGTTTGATCTGATTGAGCTTTAACTTTTGGCAGAAGTACTTCATGGATGCTGTGTCACTTCCATCAGGAGATACAGTTGTGGACTTGTCTGTCTTTATGATGTTAGCAGCCTTCAGTGATTATTGCCTAGATCCACTATTTTAATTAGGGGTCAAAAAAATGATGACAGTCTAATCCTATTATCCTATTATCCTTTCTTTTGTTGGAATACTTCTATAAAAGGCCAAGTTTGAAATTTAAAGCTCTTTCCCTGTCATTTTTCCAGAATGGCTTCCTTTGGATGGAAAAGGAAGATTGGTGAGAAGGTCTCAAAGGTCACTTCCCAGCAGTTTGAAGCTGAAGCTGCTGATGAGAAGGATGCAGTTGAGAATGATGAAGGGAACTGGCTTCATGCCGTTAAACGGAGGAAAGAAATTCTCCTTGAAGGCTGTGCTGAGAAAAGTAAACAGCTGAAGGACGAAGGAGCCACTTTGGCTGAAAATAAAAGGTATGTTTTTAGAGTTTTCTTTTCGAGAACAGTTTTGGTCTTTGGTAGGACAGAATACTCCTCAGATCATCCAGAGATCTACAGTCAGGCCTTTGTGCCTTTGACTGGTATCTCCCTTGTGGTGCTGAAGAGTTTGAGAAATTAAAAGTAGTGCTGAACAAGAAGCACGTTTTAAAAATTCTTTTCTTTGTTCTTTATCTTCTTTTTTTGTTTTTCTATTGGTAAGGATGGTTATAAGATTCCTTGTTTATCATTTTTGTCATAATTGAGCCAAAGTTGAGGAACCAGCATTTTTGTTTCTAGGCATGTTATTATTTTTGATTCTGGGAGTAATCTTATTAATCCATTGTAATATAAAACATAAAATAATGCTTAAGCTATAATATATTAGCACCTCAAATTGGGAGTGAGTGGTAGACAATAAATCAAGGACAACTAACAGCTTAATGGCCTAATGTTAGATTGTGAATTCTTATTTGCAGTGTTTTAGGCAAAGATTTTTCTCTTGTAGAACTTTGCAAGATTGGCCATTCTGTCTTAGTCAGAAGAAAACCAACTATAAATTTTCCATGTTTATGAAATCATTTTCAGAACATCCATAAAACATCTTTAGAAATTCCTGTAAATGCCTGTTAAAAGTTCATTAACTTTGTTGTTTTTATCTTTTTCTCTAGACCACACTAGTGTGTAGAAGGGAAAAGCTATTCAGTTATTGCCATGGGATTCCCTATGAATTTCCTGTGGTAGATGAGAGATACCAACTTTGTGTATAAACAAAATAACTCATTTTTTTTTTCCTGCATATCAAAACACTGAGTCATTTCACTGAAATCAGCTGGATTGGATGCTTTATTTTGAATGGAGAACACTGTGAGATGATTAAGGTTTTTAGCTATTTAGCACTTGTTTTGGAGTAATGTATACACAGCTTTAAAAGATAACAGAATTAAAGGAATCTGGTAGAAATGAGTCGTTCGGCTACTCTAAGCCAAAAATAAATAGAAATAATGGTTTAAAAATATCTAAGAGAATATTCAATTGATTGAAAGTAATGTAAGGAATAGGAATAATATAAGGAAGAATAGTGAAGTTAAATTAAGAAAAATAAAACTCAGTCCCTGTCTTCCAAATCAACTTTATCTTAAACCACCATCATTTTCACTACATTTTTAGCCACATTGGTCTTCCCTGTGTTTTTGAACACAGTTCTTAATACAACTTTGTCTTATGACTCCGTCTGAAAAGCTCTTATTTCCTGTGTTCTGATGTCTGTCGTCTTGTCCTTCAGATCTCTGCTCACATGTCCTCTTCTCAGCAAACCTCTCCCTGACTACCCAGCAACCCCGTACTCCCTCTTCCTCCATTACATCAGCCTTTTTTATTGTTTCTTAAATATTTATTTATTTATTTGACTGCATTGGGTCTTAGTTGCGGCTCGTGGGCTTCTCTAGTTGTGTCGCGTGGGCTTCTCTCTAGTTGTGGTGTGTGGGCTTAGTTGACCCGCGGCATGTGGGATCTTAGTTCCCTGACCAGAGATCGAACATGCGTCCCTTGCATTGGAAGGCCGATTCTTAACCACTGGACCACCAGGGAAGTCATGTTTTTGTTCTTCTTGTTGTTGTTGTTTTTTAAAGATTTTTAAACTTCTAGGACTTTCCTGGTGGTCCAATGGTTAAGCCTCTGCTCTTCCACTGCAGGGGGTACTGGTTCGATCCCTGGCCAGGGAACTAAGATAGCACATGCCGTATGGTGTGGCCAAGAAAAAAAAAAAAGAATTTTGAACTTCTATTTTGTGATTAGGTGAAAGGAATACTAGTCAAATAAACCTTACAAATGAATGGAAAATAAAATTCTTTACTCATGACTTATGTGTATGTTTTTAAATCTGTGTTTCAAAGGATATCATTAAGTTGATCTCAACTATGGTGACAGATCAGGAAGTAAATTAGTTGCTAGGGTGGCAGTTATTGGTTCAGGAACAGTATTAGACATTTATTGATGTACCAATTTGTATAAAATGAGTCAACTTTTAAGAAATGTGTAATGTCATCATTAAAATATAACATCAAATAACCATTCATCCATCCATCCTTCTTTAAAAAAAACATTCAAAGAGAGGTAAGATATATTATCAGACTTTAAGGAGCTCAGCCTTTGATAATGCACAGAATACAGATAATTTTCAATACATTGCAGAGTAGTGTATGCAGTAAGACAGGTTAGTTCATACAGAATATTTCAGAATCACAGGGAATGGAGCCACCAGTGCTGTCTGGTATATCAAGGAAGTTCTGACAGATAAGTTCAATCTTCAGCTGGGTTTCAAAGAAGGAGTAGTACTTTGCCAAACCAATAGTGGTGGGAAGCATTTCAAGAAAGTGGGAACAGAATATGGAAATGCAAAGAATTTTCCTAAACATGTAAAAGAAATTGTTTTACATGTTTAGGAAGATTCTACCAACTTGGTGTTTCTGGAGCAAAGAAATACAAATAAGTTTGCAGCAAATACTGTTGAAGAAAAAACACTAGACTGATCTCTTTATATGCAACAGTAAGACCCTTTTCATTATATTCTATTGGCAATGGTGAAAAGTAATTTTATGACTTTGACAAAGTAATGAAAAACCACAGTCACATCAGCATATTAAATTTTCTTATAGTATTTCTCCCTTTTTGAAGTTACCTTATACGCTTATTTAGTTGTTTATATTTAGTTGTCTTTCTTCTGTAGAAATGTAAGCTCCAGGAATGTAGGGACTTTGTCTAGACAGACTTTTGTCCTCTGCCTTCAGCTCTTAGACCAATTTGTGGCACTTCCCAGGCCCTCAGTAAATATTTATTGAATATTTATAAGGCTGCTGTGTTTTGCTATATTATGGCTAAATAGGTTTTTGTGGATTAACTACCATATATTGCATTGTACTACAGGAATATATATTTTAAACTCCAGATTAGAACACAGTATTCTGAGAACATATTTTATTTCATATCCCAACCACAAAGGACCTTTGGGAATAGAATTTTCCTATCTGTATGAGAATATGACACTTGAAAATTATTGTTCTTTTCTGAGTCTTATTCCTTTCCCTATAACCTATGATGGTAAGGATTAAGTAATAAAATATGGAACAGCTTTGAACTTGGAATGAGTAATAATCCTTAGAATGGTAGAGAAGTAGGGATGCCCCTGGAGGAATTGCTAAAGAAGGAGAGAGGGAGGAGGGAGCACCTTCTACTTCCTGGGATGCATTCTTTTGCCTCCTTGTGATTTTCTTCATTTTTGCCCTCAAGATTCTCTTTAGTTTTATTTAGCACCGAGAGAGTTTTCTGAACACATTGACTATGCATGATCCAAGTGTGTTAATGTCAGCCTTCCTCCAAAGGAGGCATAGTTCTTGAGCATCAGAGTCTCCTGTTGTCCATTTTATTTCGTTAGTAAGAAACTATAACTGCTCTTAGAAAAATTTGGTTTGCAATGGAATGGTTTTTAAATTCTGAAGTTCTACCTTGTAGTATTCATGATTCTTTGTAACAGAAGACTAGTTTACTTTTCTACGCAAGCCCTAAGTAATGTTGGTGCCTTATAGAGACAGTATAGTAAGTCTAGTGGTTACGAGTGGGGATTTTGAAGTTATTTTAACTCCGTTCAGATCCTAGTTTTATCACTTATATCTGTGTAAACTTGGGGCACATTCTTAACCTTTCAAGGGTCAATTTCTAGTTTCCTTATATTAAAATGGTGACACTTACCTCATAGACTATTGGGGTATTAAAGAGCAAGTCCATGTAAAAGAGCTTAGCATGCCACCTAGCACCTAGTAAGCACTCAGTAAATATACTTTAGGTAATTTATTTTAAGATTTTATATGTGATTGGTAGATTTCATGCAGTATTAAAGGTTTTTTTAATAAGTTATTTTGTTCAAACAGCTTTTTCTTGAATTAATTCTAACTAGGATATATCTTCTCAAGAATCACAATGTGGGTCCCAGCTTTGATATGTTGGCTTTTAAGGTTTCAACCACTAGATGGTGATATTTGATTGTGTAGCTAAGTGGTTTCATTTTTTTCTTGTATTAGTGTGTATGTGTGTGAAGCTAGAATATAATTAGAATTTACCATGAATTTTGTTCCTTGTCTAGAAAAGCATACTTACCAAAGTGAACTTGAAGGTGACCTGGCTGTGTGAAACACATTCTGTTGAGTGCCAACCTGAATATATTTAATGACTGTGATCTTGCCTCTTATTCTTTGGAAGAGAATAGATGCAGTCAGTGTAGAATGCCTTTATTTTCTCACCACCACATCTCCTAATCTGAGTGCATCTGCATCCAAGCCATCTGCGTTCACTGTGTTGTAATGAAGTGCCCCTTCTTTTTTCAAAGGCCCACCCCTCCACTTGTGCACTAGACTTCATCTCTCTTGCCTTTTCAGGAATATTGTTCCTAAAACCCCCTTTCATTTTGATGTCATCTGTTGTCTTCTCTCTCCCTCTCTCTTTTTTTACCCTTCTTTTACTGAATTATAATTGATGTACAATATTATATAAGTTACAGGTGTACAATATAGTGATTCACAAGTTTTGAAGGTTATACTCCATTTGTTATTATAAAATAATGGCTGTATTCCCTGTGTTGTATACATAATAGTTTGTACCTTCTATTCCCCTACCCCTTATTGTCCCCC